>NC_059357.1:42629189-42961689 GCF_019703515.2 Myxocyprinus asiaticus
TTGCGTCAGTCATACAGTGCGTGGTTATCGAATACTCTGTACTACCGGTACTGCAGAAACACTGGTTTCTATTTTAGTATCGACTTGGTACCAAAGCATCGGTACTTTTGACATCCCTACTGCCCAGCATCCTCCCCATCTAGGGTCCATAAAAGCCATGAAAGCCACTGGGAGCCCTTACAAAGGTGGGAATGTCAGTGACCTATCTCCACTGTGATGGCCAGATCTAAAGTGACCTTTAAGCAGGATCTCTTTGATGTCTGTCTCTCAGAATCTACAATGACATGAACTAAACATGCTTAAGATCATTTGTTCATTTCCTAATTTACATATCCTTATATATGCACTTCTTTAAAAAACATGCAAAACAATGCAATGTTTATAAAGAGGTAAACAAATTCTTGACATAAATGGTAAAAAAGCCACATGCATAAAAGTTCTTGAACTGTTATATCAGGCGAACGCATGAAGAAGATACGTGACTTATTCATTTGCCACCCGCTTTTACTTTAGTTTCCACTAAAAGAGAAGAAATATTGAATTGCGGTCATGTATATAGAACAGTCACTTCCCTCCGCCTTCATTTTTGAACATCTTCTTGGCCACGACCTCAAGAAACACATCACTGCAGTATTTCACATGGCAGTCATTTCTATGCCAGTGAAAAAAGAACAAAATGCTGTTTGTTGGACAACTTGTTCAGTCTTTGTGTGTGTGTGGCTATTTTTATTTACATTTAAGTTTAGTGGAATTAAATGTGTTTTAATGTAATCTTTTTAGTACCTTTAGCTCAATCCAGACTTAATAATGCTTCAAATAAATTACCTTTATATAAAGAACTGGATTAAAATTACACTTATTTATTATTGATTTTGGAGTTGTGCAGTTATATTTTTTCCTTCATGAACCATTATTATTTGTCATACTATTATCTCGGCAACAAGTGCATAACATTAATAGTATTCTATACTTTATTTTATAAGTTACTCATTCCTTTATAAAAAAACATTAAAAAAAAATACATAAACTCATGAGAGGTGAAAAAGGTGAGAAAGTCATAGGAGGTATTCCAGGAGTATATTTAGGTTGTTTTGGGTATTTAAAGAGTTTAAGTGTTTAAGCTTAAAGTACCCATTTCAAGTGATTTTATTGGTAAAATGTTGAAAATCGAACCAAACAACCGGGCAAATCGACTTCAAAAAAGGTGCCTTAGTTTGCATGCCTGTAAAACTGTCCTTTTAAATGAAGGTGGGAAGCAAGCTTTAAACAAACTGAATGGATTTAAGAATTTAACCTTTGAGACAAATACTCTCAACTGATTCACAATCCGAATAGCTGTTCTCAACACTCTTAAGGACAAAGTTTAAACACTGCGAAGGCCATGCAGACACCGCCCTGACGTTACCAATTATACTACGGCGAGGTCTTCATGAATATTAATATGATTATATCTTTGAAACCAGACGTACAGTCACATGCCCTAATTAATATTCAAGAGACAGCCCTTCGTCATAGTAGAATTCACTCATCCGCTAACTGTGTCTGCCTTTCAGCCAATCAATTGGAAATACTGAGCGAACGTCAAGTTACGTCATTAATATTCATGAGCAAATCCGTCACCATAGTACGAATCGTAAATTCGCTCCAGAAAGAAGGAACTAGAAACTACAGCGCGCCATTCGCAGTCTCGCACTACACAGGAAGCAAAGGCAGATTTGTCTATTTTGGGGTTTTCAGCAGCGAGTTCGTTTTGCGAATCAAGTGTGGAGACTTTTTGAAAATAAGTCCATATCGGAAACACATTAAATGGTTATGTAAATACGTCCAAACATTCAGTCTGTGCCTAGGCAAACATGAATCTCTTAGCGTCAGATTGAATAAATGGGAAATTTTAACGAAAGCTCTGCAAAAAAAAAAACAAAAACAAAAAAACAAACAAACAAAAAATAAAAACACACACACACATATATATATATATATATATATATATATATATATATATATATATATAAAATATATAATTTTTTTTTTTTGGATAGGTGTTCCAGTCATCTCACACAGAGAATTTTGCCATCTGTATCATCCTACTATCATTAAACTGTTTTACAACCAACGCAAAACAATGAATCAGAGATTACGACTGAAAACAGGTGCATAACAGAGAGAGAGAAAAAAATTGGTTTCTTTTGTGTAAAGCTGAATTGATCCTTATGCTAGCAAGCTAATGCTGCTAATCGACCATCATTTCCAGCACCAGGAAGTTTATAAAAAGTTCAATAAGCTCTAGAAAAAAAATTATTCCATCCAGAAATCACGAATGCGTTAAATAAAACAATCGGTTGTGTTAAAATGTCTCTCATCAACAGGAGATCTACGTTCAGAAAATTGATCCTTCATGCTCAGGTAAAGATCTACATTCACAAAGAGTATTTCAGGGGGAATATCGCATATATATTTGATCAGTTTAGTGGTTGAGAGGTGAAATTGCACTGTGGCTTTGAAATGATTTCAGTACGGGGGGAATTTTAACTTCCCCCATGAACGAGATCAAAAACGTCCTGTCAAAACGTGGATTTGTGAAAACAAAACCCCATGGCTCCATCACAAATTGACTCTAAATAGAAAGTATTACAACGTGGCAAAATCTCACATTTAGAAGTGATCATTAACTTTGATGTTGAGCCGCAGGCTGTCAGACAACGCCTGATAATCAATTCAGACAAGACTGGTGTGGCAGGATGTGATGCGCATGTGACTGTGGACGCAATACTCAGCAGTCAGAACCATGAAATGAGATATTTAAGGTATTTTTTTCTCCATAAATCGGGTTTATAAGGGGGCCGTAAATATAGTAAGCGGCGCAGGGAGGAAATGCATGTATCAACTTGCTGTCTTGTGTCAACCTGCTGTAGCTGCCGAGCTAAGAAAGATGCCAAAGTAGCCGGAAAAAACGTCAATGCACGCGCAGACGCCGCTGGATATTTTCTGTAAGAGGAATGTGAGATCTTCGAGATGTTTGTGGTGTGAAAACTTACCGTGGACCTGCGGGTACTGGAGTCAATAGGATAGAGTGAGCTTCCCTGACTTTTCAATGGCGCGATGAGGGAGCGGCGACGATGCCAGAAAGCGACACACTTCCGGGTGTACGGTGAAAACGCGTCGAGCACGAGCACGTCACGCCAGATTCTTTCATGTGCATGCGCCTGCGTTTTTTTTAAGTCGCATTCATCTTGTGAAATTTAGTTATTCAGACGCAAAACATGTCACTCGATTGGAATGTCTGCCGTGAAGATTCATCTGAGAGTAAATAAAAGCGAATATTTGTAGTTGTTATAATAATTTTATTTATTTTTACTAAAATAGGTGTCCTGAGAAATGACACCTGTCTCTGTGACAGTACAAGGCTGCAAAAGAATAGGAGCAGCTTGCCCTTTTAGCCAATCAAAAACAGTCTCTGTCTGTCAATCATTTTGCACGTTCGGCTTAAATGCATCTGATTGGCTGACGTGTCTTTGGAGGGCGTGTTCTGGGCGGTCTAGTGGAAGGTAGCGAATCGGCTGAAATTTTACACTTTGTGCTTTACTATTTACTTAAGCGGATCACAAGCCCATTTGACATCATGTGCAGGATATTAATTTTAGATATCTACAATTAAAGGTGCACTCAGTAATTTTTCCTAATTAAAAAAGTTTAACTCCTAAAGAGATGAATTGTAATTTTGCAATATATGTAGGAAATCATGAGAACTCACATTAAAATGAGGACTCCAGTCATATCAGTAATCTTATTAAAGCTGTTTTATTCTACATGGAGAGGGTCCACACATGGGGGCTGCCATGTTAGAATCACATGACCAGCTGAATACTACTCGCTTAATCTCAGTAACCGTCCTGTTATTGGACACTTTCACTCATTGATTAAAATAATCATGCCTGACTGTGAATACTAAATTTCTACAATGACATCTGAAACTGAAAACTATTGATTTTAAATGATGCTGCATCCAAGCCGCTAGGTGTCAGTGTAAGTCCAAGATGACACAAAGACAAAAGTTACTGAGTGCACCTTTAATTTTCACTAGTTAAAATGCAAATTCTTTGACATCACCAATTACATTTAAACTAATAAAACGTTAATTCTTTATATAAAAAAACGCAGTTACTCACAGTGAATTAAAAAAACATTTTTGTTGTTGCATTTTCACTAGTAGAATTTCACAATGATCTATCATTCACTCCTGTTCAAAACAATTACAGATACCTATAATTTCTTACTTGTTAAAATTCCAATTTCACATATCAGCTACTTCTTACTATGGCAAGCCGAACTGACTTTTAATCATTCGCAGGATATGAATTGTTGATATCAACAATTACATTTTCACTAGTAAATATGCTAATTCTTGATATCAGAAATGATGTCATCACTCGCAGCACTACACATTCTTGATATCAAAAATTTAATTTCAGCTAGTAACAACTGTAATTCTTGATATCCATAACTGCATTTAGTCATAGAATTTCACAATGATCGGTCATCCACTCCTATTCAAAACGCAATTGCAGATATAAAAAAATGAATTTCTTACTAGTTCCATATTCTAACTAGTAAAAACGATCAATAATTACATTTTTACTCATGCAAATGTCCATTCCTGATATCAATGGAATAACTACTAAAAATGCTCATTTAGGATATCAGTAATTTGGTTTTAACTAGTACCAATGTTAATTGAAGATATAGTAAGAAAGCCTTAGTTTTAAGACATCTTTAATTTTCAGTTTGTGAAATTCACTTTCTAGATATCCAAAATATCAAATGTAACATGTCGACATGCATTTAAAGAAATCAAAGACTAGCATTTTTACTAGTTGTAATTCAACCGGGAATGGTTATTTGCACTAGTAACGTAATTACTGATGTAAAAAAATAAAATTAAAACACGTAAATATATTGCTGAAATGTGAAAATTGGAATTTCAACTAGAAGAAATCAGATATCTAATTGCGTTTTGAACAGGAGTTAATGACAGATAATTGTGAAATGTAAAAGTTTGAATGCAGTTACATAAGTTTTCACTAGTATCAACAATGGATATTCCCACATTATAACGAATTTCTGCCATCAAGAATTAACATTTTAACTAGTGAAAATTTGATATCTATAATTCATACTTTGCATGCGATTAAATGTCAAAAGGGCTTGACATACTCCACAATAATTGACAATTTAGCCACCTCGTTCATCTAGGTGACAGATTCTAAAACTTAAATACCACTTAATTCAGCACAATACAATGGAATGAGGAAAGTATATTTAAGGGGTACAAGTTTTAGTAAGCCTATGGGTTAAAACTACCAAATGTTGTCATGACAAACCATGTTTAAGTAAAACATTTGTTCATCCAATTAAAACAAATCCCAAGATTAAAATAATATCAACCATGACTTGGGAATAGTTTCCATGGTAAATTAGGAAAAGTGTTGTGGCCATTTGGCCTGCTACACAAAATTAAAATCAAAGTATTTAAGGCAAAACACTGAGCTGCAGACATCTAGTGGCTGGTACAAGTACTGTGCACAGAATGAATCAAATTACAGGGAAGTGGCTCACAGGAATTGAAATTAAAATCAATGCTCGATGCATAAACCTTCAGTTAAATGGAGAAACATGGTGACAATTCTGAAGTGTAATATTGGGAGAAAAAAAAAAAAAAAAGGTCAGGTGAAATGTGCATACAAAAGGCAGAGGCATTGTGTGTTTACCAATAACTGCAGGTTTTATTACAGTGATTTACAAGAATGGATCAGACAAGCCCATCCCCTAAATCCTACAGTCCAACCAGGTTTTTCTCAAAGAAAAAGGAACCAAAAGATAAAACGATAGGTAAAAAACACGAGCATTTTAAAAAGGAGAAAAAGATTGGTACACAAATTTAAATCACTTCTGAAGACACAAGTGTAAAACATCCGGCATGTTCATAGCAATAACAATGATGTCCACTCTCCCACGTCGGAAGAAAGGGGAATGAGACTTGACACGTTTGTATTTAGCTGGTATCCATCTGTTTGAAGAACAAATACAACAAAATTACCAACCAGTCTTTTTGAAAAGGCAAACTTCAAAAAGAGATGTCATTTGTCAACACACCCTAGCATTGTAGGCATCTAGCTGGGCATCCAGCTCTTCAGCAGAGAGCTGCTGTTTGCTGTTGCCACCTCTTCCCCCTCGTCCCCGACCTCTGGCTCCTCCACCGCCACGTCCTCCACGACTTGTGCGTGCGCTAAAGGTTCCAATTCGGTTTCTGTTCATGCCACCACCTCCACGATTCAAACTGTTTGGAAGAGGAGAATAAAATTCAAACCATATAAGCAATAGCAAACGAGGACAACATACTAAATGGTTAGTCCTTCCTTACCCCTGCATCGGAGTCCGCCTCTGTGCATCAATCTGTGAGGTAACGAGCTGTATGTTCATTGGACGTCCTAAAAGAGAGTTTATATAAGACTGGGAAAAGTTGCCACAATTCTAATGGCAATCAATTCAACACCTCAGGGTTTACGGACCAATAAATTGCCTTGAACTTTCCAGTAGCGATAGGCCGATATATGGGTTTTAATCAATTAATCTGTGCCGATAGCTTTTTTTTCCCCCCCCCACCCTGGAGGCCAGCACTGAAGGATTGTACAGTTAAAATGGCTTGGTTCTACAGTATAAAATCCACTATTGGTCAACCTCTACTTTCTAGGCACATGCATATTCGGAATGGAGACTTTAAAAATAATTTCATTCAAACTTATGATTGACCACTTTGTGAACCGTTTCAACCATTTCATTGAAAAACAATTTACTGAGAAATTTGACAATTACTACACGTGTGGCGTCATTCTCTAGCACGCCCTCATAGACGTGCGCTGCACACTTCAGTCACCATTCATGATAAAATGGTGCCATTTTACATGTTACAAAATGTAACTTAATCTTCACTATAAATCTTGACATCAGTAGTCTCCTTGACAATCATAATTTCAAGATCAATTACACTTCCTAGCATAATCTATGGCTTTGTGCATGGGTCAAGCACTAGGAAGTGTAATCTAGCTTGACATCATGATCATGCCTAAAGACTACATGATTGCAGAGAAGAACAGTGAAAGAGTTTGTTACAAAATGTAACTTAATCTTCACTATAAATCTTGACATCAGTAGTCTCCTTGACAATCATAATTTCAAGATCAATTACACTTCCTAGCATAATCTATGGCTTTGTGCATGGGTCAAGCACTAGGAAGTGTAATCTAGCTTGACATCATGATCATGCCTAAAGACTACATGATTGCAGAGAAGAACAGTGAAAGAGTTTGTTACAAAATGTAACTTAATCTTCACTATAAATCTTGACATCAGTAGTCTCCTTGACAATCATAATTTCAAGATCAATTACACTTCCTAGCATAATCTATGGCTTTGTGCATGGGTCAAGCACTAGGAAGTGTAATCTAGCTTGACATCATGATCATGCCTAAAGACTACATGATTGCAGAGAAGAACAGTGAAAGAGTTATACTATGGTCCATTCCCACCCAAAACTGATTGGATCACTTCAGAAGCCATTGATTAAAGCACTGGAGTAATATGGATTACTTTACTTCCTTTGTGCTTTTTGGAACGTCAAAGTTTTGGTCACCATTCACTTGCATTGTATGGACCTACAGAGCGGAAATATTCTTCTAAAAATCTTTTGTTTTCAGCAAAAGATGGTCATATACATCTGTGATGCATTAGAGTGAGTCAATAAGAGAATTTAGACCCAACAAACCCTTTAAATATTCATTTCCATGACTTTCCCAGACCTGCACGACTGTGGAACCCTGACACCAGAATTTCTCAGAAAAGGAAAAATGGACATTATGGACACGTGTGCAAACATACCATCAAGAGGAACGCCATTGTACTGCTTCATAGCTTTCAGGGCATCTGCTTTCCTCTCGAAGTGAACATCCGCAGTGCCAAGGCTGCGTCCTGACCGATCGTAATGTACTGCCGCTTTCTTCAAAGTGCCAAATTCTGCGAAGAGTTCCTGTTGCAAAATAGAAAGCATTTATGTAGCTAAAAACAAATCCAGAACAGAAGCCATCAGTTTTCACGCAACTCGACCCATTAACATACCTGAATGTCTGCATCGGAGACGCCAAAGTCGAGATTAGACACGAGGAGTTTGCCACCGGTCTCCACGCCTGCTCCACCGCCACCACCACCTCCTGCGTTCGCACTGTAGCCATTATCAAACAGGTCATGCTGCCACTTGTCTGGGAGCTGCTTGGGCTGCAACAGATGAGAAAGAACGCACCTGCTGACTTCGGCTCCCCAGTCTGTCACTGACAGTCCACTCGGCTGGGTGTTGGGGCAAGCAGGGGGCTCCGCTTCAACAAGGCCAGGGGACCCAGTGCGCTCATTGTGATTTCAGGCAATCCCTGCCCACCCCATCACTACAAACAAGTAAACCGTTGCAGGACACGAAACAGACGCTAGGAAGACTGAAGAGCTGCTTCTAATTTGCTCAAAAGTCTACATATATAGCTATACATTGAATCAAAATCATGTCAAATGACTCAGACCCTCTTGGTGGATGCAGGCTTAAATTCAATATGTAGCTAGATCTGTATACATGCATTACATGTCAAAATCATAAGTAACCCAATACAAAAGAGCAGGTTAAGAACAATGAACCCTTCGTAGCCTTTACCCTTGATAGCAAACTAGCTATCATTCAACCCCAAGAGTCTCTAGTCGTTCACTCCAAATGAATCCCAGCAGGCCAACACTGTGTGGATGTGGATGCTCCAGGGGTCTCCAGTGGGTAAAAGCACAGTTGAAGTCCATAGTTGATTAAAAACGAGACGCAAAAAAGTGTCCAACGTTGGGAAGAAAAGCTGCGAGCGTCCATTTTGAACCCACGCCTTTTTTGTGTGGTTATATAAATACAGCTAACTAACATTAGTAAACATTAACATTTAGGAGGGGATCTCCAAAATCGGTGGACCAAGATAGTCAAAGTCCATCCATCCATCAGGGGTTTTAACACTAGGTTACTATCTTTCTGCTTCAGTGATATTAGACCATGAAACTCCTGCCAAACAACAAGACTTCCACAGAGAACTGAAGGCCTTCTTTAAGTTGGGCTTTTACAACACCAAAAACGGTTGAATTTGAAACTTTCAACGCAGACTCGCATGAAGAACCGTGTAGATGTTCGCTGGATGTTGTGGAAAACAAGAAAGGTGAACAAACAGCGTGAATGAAAGGGATCAGCCGTCTCGAAGATGGCGGATGGAAAAGCCGCTCCAAGCCACGATGTATCCAGAGCCGCCACTTCTCGCTCCACGATGATGCTTGATTCTCACACGGATGGCAAGACACACGGGCTTAGGGAGAGAACACATTATGCACAATATATATATCTACAGAGCTTCTCCGCACTACACTCCCAGAGAAACTCCTGGGGCATGTACGGCCGCCATGTTTGTTAGGCAGCCTAGAAAGACAACAACGGACTTCACCCAGGCATGTGGATGTGCCCGTGATTTTCTCCACTTTCTCCTACCCTGCTGTACGGCGTAGGTCTGCTTCTGCCGCGACTCAGGTTCTGGCGGTTCCTCATGGGGCCCGATCCTCCGCCGCGGCCTCCAAAGCCTCCGCCTATATTTCCAAGCCGCCCGGCACCACCGCCGCGGCCGCCTCCTGTGCCTCCCCGGCCACCACGGCCTCCTCTCCCGCCGCGGCCGCCACCACCGCGCTGCTGCCTGGTTTGCTTGATAATGTCGTCTAAGGACATATCCATCTTGTCTGCCATTGTGTGGCCGTTCTTAACGCAAAACACTGTCGTTAGTTAAAAAATAAAAGAGTACGTACTGTACTACTCTGCCCCTGCTTTAACACTATGTTACACGAATGGAAGGAAACGACGTAGTTGCCGCCCGGCGCGAAATTTATAGCGGGAATGCCGATGACGTGGATCAGTGTGACGATAACTTCCTGTTTATGGTTCCCTTTGTAAGAAAAGCACGGGTTACTCCTTTATTACGTAAGAAAAACTATGAAAAGCAGTGTAGCTTTTGCTGTGAGTGTTCATCAATATTTTACTTCCACCAGTTCTACCATAAATGTTGGTAAACAATAGTCATCTGTGTAAGCCTACAATGCTTTACGGAAAATATTATTGGAATAATTTAGTTACAAATTTCAATTGCTAATAGTATTTTACAGGATTTTTGTCTGACACGTTATGTTTACTTGTTTTTAGTTGCTATGTGAATGGCCATCCCAAAGACGACGCATATTTCATTATAAAGGTAACGTCCATTCATGGGTAGATGATGGGGATGGGGATGGGGAGATACGTCCCCCTCACTTTCAATAAAACCAAAGTTTGTCCCCCCACTTTTTCATACGGCAAATGTATAAATGCAAAAGTTAAAATTCACTGGTCAATCGTGTAATTAACTCAATAAAAATGTTTAATCGATTGAGAGCCTTAAAAATATATCTTATATATTTATGTAAGTCTTGCGCTAATCGTTCTGTCCCCCTCACTTTTGAAATGACTGCTACGCCCCTGCGTCCATCAATGCAAATACACTAATTGTAAGCCTTCCTTCACAATGGAGATAAAGCATTATCTCGATATAAGTTCAAAATCTACAAACAAGAAAAGAAAAAAGAAACGAATACAGCTGGAATTTTCAAAGTATTCACTTAGACCTCCGAGAACCAGTGTAGAAGAAATGTAACGTTTGTTTAAAGCAATTAAATGATTTTTTTTTTTTTTTTACTACACATAACAGTACTAGCGGATGCTCTGAACTGTACCACAACAAAAGTTTTGGTGGGGAAAAAAAAACTGTATGTCACAGCAAAGAAAAGTATGCTCAAAAATAAAGATCTTCCAATTGACTGCCATTATTTGCTAAAGTCAAACAAAATTCACCCCAAAACAAAATATGCTGAAAACAAGTTGTGTATAATTAGTGGCTTCCTAAATACACTTAATTACAGTTAATTGATCTCTAGAGTGATCGTTTCATGTTTTTATCTTTCTGTCTTTATTTGCATTTTATCTATTTGAATCTGTACTAAAACAGCTGAAAACTTTAATATTTGTGAACTATTTTTATGGGAATATATAGGTTATATATATTTTTTATATGTGTAACTAATGCAAAATGAGCAAAGGTTCTTATTATTCCCTGATTAACTGTTTTAAACAGAAAAACAATCTGTGACTTTAGAATTTGTTCTAGATTTCCAGAGTGATTAAAATCCAATATTCATTTTTTAAATCCTAATGTTCAATTGTCAAAACTTTTGTCTGATTTGTCCTGACACCCAAACAGCAAACAATTCTTCTTCCATAGAAACAGAAGTGTCAGTAAATGAACTAAAATATACTGACAAAGGCCACCATTAATAGGTAGAATTGGTGAATAATAAGATACACAGAGCTTATGTAGATTGGTTTTCAAGAATTATTTATGTTCTTATAAACCATATCATCTCAGAAAGTGTGCAGAGGAGTGAAAATGGGTCATGATATTGGCTTCAAAGCCAGCAGAAATTAACTAAAAGTCACAAAGCTTCGCTTTTGATTTTATAGTCTCTTTAAAGAGATGCAACTTGATAAATATAATGCAGAGAGGTTAAGATAACATAAAAGTAATCTTTATTTTACTTTTATTTTAAAGACTGGGAACGAAAGATGTGGAAACATTTACTTAAAGTTCTTGAAGGTATCAGTTCATAGTTAAAAATGGAGGTGTGTATATATATATATATATACACACACTAAAAATATTTTTGGCGAGCCAAACTTGCCTCTGCTATCAGACAAAACTTACTATATTTCATCAATCTATCAAACTAACTGAACAGCCCTTCAATACTCTCCTCAAGGTAATGAATGTGTTTTGAACAAGGAGCAGATTACAGGACTGTATCCCATTTTGAGAAAGTTTGCGTGGAGTCTGTTCAATAGGATAAGCAACTGTTCTTGGCATTTCCCCTCTGTCATATCAACATCAAAAATAAAAGAAAAAATGCACATGAAGAAATATCTAAACCCAAAACCAGTACCAGAAAAAAAAAAAAAATTCCTGAAACTTCACATCAGGGCTTTTCTGCAACCGAGAGCCCAGATGAACATAAAATGGCCCCTCAAATGGCTCTTGGAAATATAACGCATAAATAGATGTCAGCCTGTAAGTCCAGACTGCAGGTCCATGAGGCTGAGTAGAGAAAGGCTTTCTGGACTAAGGTGGCCAAATATCCTGGCTTGTGGCTTTTTGTCGTCCGACAGAAGATTGGCAAAGTAAAACGGTCCCAAATGTAATAGGAAGGACAAAAAAAAAAAAACTGCTAGATCCCAAAAAGCCAAGAAACAGTCTAAGACTTCTTGAAGTCTTGTGTGTTCCGCTTCTTAAGGTCACTCAGGTCAACTGGTATAAAAGCTGAAAGAAATAGGCAAGAAATTAAGTTTCGACAAGCAACGCATTATCTATCAAGAACACTTGTTGTTATATGATGTATCATCTCAGCTCTGATCACCAGGCCCAGGTGGAATCTGCAGGGTTTGTCACATTTTCTGCACTGTTTTGGAGGGAAAGTCAGATTCCGTATAAGCCTGCTGATGACCATATTGCATCGTCAGTTTCTCAATATCAATTAAATTTTTTAAATTAACTGCCACGAATGTTTCGTCGTTAAAACGTAGAGAGGCATGCGCACAACACATGCGCACATTGGATAAAGGCCAAAGTATACTTCGGTTTCCCACGTGCCACTACGTCTCGCACATAGTGCTGGTGACACAAATTTCGTCATCAGTACAGCACGTGTGGCATTTCCATGTACAGCCCAATTTTTCTAGACACATGGACAGTATGCATCTGTGCATGTCATCTGCACATGCGCCTGCCACTGACTGTACTAAGAACGCGTCGAAAATGTCCATACAGGTTCGCGGTCAAAGGAGTATAGTTTGAAAAGCGAAGTGCTAGACCATGTGCGAGGCATAACAGTACGTGAAAAAACAAAGCTTTCCCTAAGCTTATGCCATGGACAGCAGTAGAGGTGTTTACATGTAGAATGAAATCAGGCGTATGGGAAAAAAATAGGTTTACACTTAAATCGAAAATTACCTTTCCCCGACAAAAGAAAAACACAGTTTAACATGTCGTCAGGTTATGAAGCAAAATGGGTGTAAGATTATTGTGCATGTAAACACATTCAATCTGTTTAGTGATTGTCAAGCCTTGAGAAAATTTCACATGATAATAAACTTACAACGTAGGTTGGGATTTGGGGTTTTCTCCACATACTCCTGTGGTCCACGGTCATTACGTTCACTATTTTGTGGGGATTTAATGTCTCTCAAAACACAAAGCCATGCTAGAGAGAAAACATAAAAACATAAACATGACAACAACATTTATGCCTTGAAAGCCAGTTATACATTCTAACAAAATACAAAGTCTTAAGAGGCTTCCACATGACTCACTTTAGCATTGCCCAATTGCTCATTAAACTCTACTGAGTGAAGCACCAGCATTGCGTTTCTGTCAAGCGTTATAACCATAGATATCTATACGTAGATACCTTATTAGCAGGCATTTCTACGTCAGCGTGTCTGCCATATTGGATAGGTCAAGAGCTGTTCGTCAACACGTATGTAAATTGACAGATATGGTCTGCAAAAGTCTATTGTCTTTTCCAGCCAACTTTCAGATTATCTGACTTTCCATAAACACAGGACATTATTTTAGATTATACAAAAAATCCTGACTTCACTTCTAAAAAAAAGAAGTAAAACTGGCACCAATAAACATGCCACAGTCCAAATCACTGAGATAATTTTTTTTACCCATTCTGATGGTTGATGTGAACATAACTGAAACTCCTGACCCATATCTGCATGATTTATGCACTGCACTGCTGCCACACGATTGGCTGATTAGATAATCGCATGGATGATTGTTGGTGCCAGATGGGCTGGTTTGAGTATTTCTGTAACTGCTGATCTCCTGGGATTTTCACACACAACAGTCTCTAGAATTTATTCGGAATGGTGCCAAAAACAAAAAAAACATCCAGTGAGTGTCAGTTCTGTGGACGAAAATGCCTTGTTGATGAGAGAGGTCAACAGAGAATGGCCAGATTGGTTTGAACTGACAAAGTCTATGGTAACTCAGATAACCGCTCTGTACAATTGTGGTGAGAATAGCATCTCAGAATGCTATTCTGAGATGCAGGTTGGCGCTGTTTTGGTGGCACGAGGGGGAGCTACACAATATTTTAATGTGGCTGATCGGTGTATACTAAGTCTGTCTTTGCAATAACAGGTCCAACTTAACACTGTAGTGATTTTCACTGTCAAATTTTATGAAGAGATATTTAATGTTTTGTAATTTATTTGTATTCATAAATATTTTCCATAGCATCCAGAGACCTCAGTTCTAATAACATTTAAATTCATCAAGAACACTTTTTAGGCCTACTTTATGCAATGAATGTATCAAAGCAATTTCCAAGACTGTTTTTTCTTCTCCAAATACATGTTTTCAATGTTCAAAGTGCACACCTTATGCTTTCTTGACAGGCAAAATTGTAAAATCGCCCCTTCATAATTCTACCTGCAAGGCTTGTCAAGTGGAGGTCAAAGCGCCAGGTTACATGGACACCAGAAAGCGGCTTACTGCAATAAAGTGTGTTACTGTGAGAAAGTAGAGTTCCAGTTTACATGCACTGTGTAAGCGGCTTTCTCTTTACTCCAGTATACATGCGGCTCGGTCAGTAAGCAGCTTTCTCCAGTGCAACGTAATTTTCCTGCGTCACTTGTGTAAATAACAAACATGGCATCCGAGGAAGACTTCCCTATTTTATTTTCCGTTGCTTCGCTTTAATTCCAGATATTCCACAGCTGTTGCTGTGTTTGTTTCCTTAACTTTCCATCGCAACATAATGGGGTTTCCCTCTTATGTCAAATTCTGGGATTCCCCCAATGTATTTGAGAGCCTATACGTGGACGTTAAAGAGTCAATATTTTACATTGCTCTGTATAAATGGGTATAGTTTATAGTGTCTGTACTTTTCCCCAGTGTTGAATTATTTATGCTGTGTTGATATGATGTAGGACTAAATCCTATGACGTCAGTTATCCGGTCTGTTCCACGCATATGCGCACTCTTTAAAAACCTGTAATACCGCAGCTAATGTGTTTACACGACCACATAAGCGGTGTTCTCTAAGAAAACCCCAGGTGTGTTAAACCACTTTCTCTTAATCCCTTAAATGGCATCTGGAAACCCTGGTTTTCTTAAATGCCTGTAAACATGGTCAATCAGCGGTACGTTGATTCCCTAACACGAGTCAAGTGGAAGCCCCTATAGGTAAAGGGTTGCCACACCTTTTGACAAATAATTTGATAAAGATTGCACTCAAAAAGAGCCAATTTCTAGCCATATATATTTTTTACCATTAAGCCCACCCAAATCAAGTTTTATATGTTTTCTAACAGATAAGTGAACAGCCTTTTTCTAAACTGGGTATTCAATCTAAAGGCGTGGTCATATTTACCTTTGCACTGCGAAATTCCACGGGCGAAGAAGGCTTGGGCAGATGTCAACCGCGTGTGAAACCAGCAAAAAACTAATTGCCAAGCAGCTTTTTTTTTAATGCTCCACTTAAAACTCTGGGAGAGTGATGTAAAAAGAAACTCACGTTAAAATGATATCCTTGTCCATTGTGAATATTCAATGTAGCTGTGTACAAAGCACCGTCCACAGAGAGGTCACTGCCAAACCAAGCAACTCATATAGAGCTGTTCAGGTTATAGCCCAAAAACCTGGAAGTCTAATTCTCCATGGGTTCCCTCTGGATTTTCCTATGGGTTTTTATAATGGGGTTTTTCAACTTATGAGTAAAATAAGGTCTGTGGTAAACTTTCTTGGTGATTCGTGGACGTTTTGTTCAACAACATAAATTACACACTTTCATACCTCAAACATGAATTTTTAAGTCGTATTGAATTGAATATTTTTTATTTTTTTTTAAAACACACAATGGCTTCAAAAATAACCTTTGAGGTATGATAGTGAGTAGTTTATGTTGTAGAACAAAACGTCCACGTATCGTCAAGTCATGTTTACCACAGACCTTATTTTACTCATAAGTTGAAAAACCCTGTTATAAAAACCCATAGGAAAATTCAGAGGGAACCCATGGCGAATAAGACTTCGCCTACAAATTGACATCACGGCTGAACAGCTCTATTGGTCAACGCGACAAATTCGCCTGTCAAAGTTAGCCAAATTTGAACTCCATGCGAAATCCGCAAGGGGAAATTCTTCGCCACCGGAAGTGCATCCAAATTCATGATCGCGCAGATTCTCATTGAGATGACTGTATTTCGCCCGTGGAATTTCACCGTGCGAAGCTAAATGAGACTACACCATAAGACCAATCTCTCATCTAAACACTCATGTTATTTTTTGTCATAAACTGTCATAAAAGTCCAGAGAGGGCTTATGGTGCAGTCAAGTAATATTCGAATGATCGCATTTACGAGTTGAGCGCAAACGCCACAACAAAGTCGTAATTACCAGTTGGAAAAACTCTGGATTTTCTTTGAGCCCTGGCTTTCTGAGTTGGGGGCGCATTGATTAAAGAATCATGGTGGAAGCAAATTCTTATTGGTAATAACTGTCAATGAAACTAAACTGTCAATGTAGAATAGCGATAAAGCTGGCCAGAAAATACGACTCATTTAGCTGGTTTACAAGGCGACAGGCGTGTGCATCAAAACGACATTTCCCTTATTTATAATACGCGTTTTTGCACTTCATTTTGTTGCACTGGTGGTAAATAAGCTTCCTTTCTTTGTCAGTGAAAAAGAGAGAAAAAAATATGAAATCGCAAAATGGGTAAATTCTTTCCAACTAAAATTACTTGACATATATCACGTTGTATTTACAACTTCCGACCTCATAATTACAAACTTTCCAGGAGGACTTGAATGCAGTATTATTAGGAAGAGTGGGGATTAATGGTAGAGTCCTTGTAAGGCCACATGACAAAAAAGGTATATTTATGCATTAGGGTCCCTTCCCCTATACTTACTATAGAAATGTATAGAAAATTCCATTACTTTTTCAGACATAGACATCACAACTTCACAAGTTTCCTGATATTTCCAGGTTTTCCATGGCCATCGGGACCCTGCAGGTAAATATGATGATATAAAGCAGACTTACTGTCATAGATAAAGCGCACATTTTCTTCATGTGCTGGTGTGAAAATCTCTCCTGTATTCGTTGGTGAGCGAGGGCTGGAAGTCCTCTTGTATGTGTGCATTCTAGGAGTAGAAGAGCTGGAAGAGACGTAGAAAACATTTAAAGGGATGGTTAACCCAAAAATGAAAATTATCTCATAATTTACACACCTTTATGCAATCCCAGATGTGTATGACTTTATTTCTTCTGCTGAACACAAATTTTTAGAAGAATATCTCAGCTCTGTAGGTCCATACAATGCAAGTGAATGGTGACCAGAACTTTGAAGCTCCAAAAGCAAATAAAGGCAGCATAAAAGTAATCCATACGACTCCAGTGGTTAAATCCATATCTTTTGAAGCAATCAAATCAGTATTGGGTGAGAACAGACCAAAATTTAATATCAGTAGTCTCCTTGGCGATCATGATTTCAAGCTCGATCACACTTCCTAGCATCATCTAGCGCTCTGCGCATGCGTCAAGCACTAGGAAATTTAATCGAGCTTGAAATCATGATCGTACAAAAAAAGGCAAGATGTCAAGTGAAATAGGAGTTACAATTGGAATGCTTCAGAAGACATGGATTAAACCACTGGAGTCTTATGGATTACTTTTATGCTGCATGTATGTGCTTTTTGGAGCTTCAAAGTTCTGGTCACCATTCACTTGCATTGTGTGGACCAACAGAGCTGAAATATTCTGAAAATCTTCATTTGTGTTCAGCAGAAGAAAGTCATACACATCTGGGATGGCATGAGGGTGCGAAAATGATGAGAGAATTTCCATTTTTGGGTGAACTATCCCTTTAAAAAGATTGCGACGAGATGCAGGTTTGGACACACCTACTCGTTCTTTTTTATTACCATTTTCCACATTTTAGAATAAAACTATGAAATAACACAAATGGAAGTATGGGGATTATATAGTGACCAGAAAATGTTAAACAAATCAAAATGATTTATATTTTAGTTTCTTCACTCTGGTAATTTTCTCAACCAACTTCATAAGGTACATCCTGAAATGCTTTTTAAACAGTATTAAACAGCATTTTTATGTATGCTGGACACTTATTGGCTGCTTTTCCTTCACTATCCAGTCCAGCAATTCATTTGTAGGATCAGTAGTTGTCTTATATTTATCTACAACACTAACCTGAAGCATTTAGGCATAAGCATCAAGATCAAAAGGTTTTTAATAAATTCAGTCAAGCGTGTCTAAAGTTTTTACTGGTAGTGTGTGCAAAACTATAATAAATCAAATATGGATTTTGTGCGAACTTAGATTTTTGTGTAGGGTGTAAAGACTGAAGTCAGGGTTCACTGTATCTTATGGGTTACATTTACTTTTCAATACTCACCTAGTCATTCTGTTAATGTCAGTTGCCTCACAATCTTAATATGAGGCTCAACAGAATAGTATGCTGTTCTTCAACGTGTTTTCTATGGAAAGACAAAATCAAAGAACATTTGAATAAAGGGCATAATCAACAGAAACTAAAACTGAATACTAAATCCACGGTATGCTGCATAGTTTAATAGCTGGTATAATTAGATCAATCTTATCAGTTCAATACAGCTGCAACATCAATGAATGAAATAAATCAGTAATATTGACGTGTGCATTTGACAATAGTAATACACAGAGATATAGTTCTGGTAGGACAGAGAGACCACATAAGGTTAATCAAGGAACATAAACAGTGTCTTTGTGTTTGTTATTGTTTACATGTTGTCTGTTAGCATTGTGTTTTCATAGTGGAAAACTGATGTCGACTGAACAACAGACCGAGCATATACACCGCGAATGCACTGCAACAGACTGAGAATAAATGTCGTAGAGAGTCAAACCTGTCTGTGTTTTTCTTTCTTCTGTTATCTATGTATTCAGGCCTGACTCGGCCGAAACGTTGCTAATGCCAACCAATTATTTCCGGATCAGCTGAACAAACTGAGAGAAGTGCGCGTGCGCGCAGAGAATATTCATTTACATTTAGATGACACGCAGTTTGTTTTTATCAAGATATTTAGCCTGTTAAAATGTATGGTCATAGTCATTATAACTGTAAAAATAATTGTAATAATTAGTCTCATCACTATGCAACTGTATGGTTTCAACCAAATATTAGAATACAGCCTATATATTTAATTGCAACAATAAATCTGGTAACTTGGTTTTAGCCACTACTGTAATAAAGAAATAAAATATAAACTAAACGACGGGAAGATTCTGAAAACTTCTTTCACTGTTTGTAGATCCCATGTTCACCTACAGAAATTTCGACTTAAATTGAATAGATATTACAGTATATTAAATAAACGAATAATTTTATGGACCATATGGTAAAAGAACACTTTTCCAAGAATACTCTTATTCACCCCAAATTTTGATGTGAATATTTATTTTTATTAAACTGTCAAAAACAATGTGGTGGACATTTTATGGTGCTTTAGGGTGATTTCCATAAAACCTGACAAGTACTATTTTAAATTAGCATATATTTAGCATTTAGAAAATGTAGCACATTTTTAGGGGCATTTTTACATATATTGTTACGGAAGCCCTGAACCGCAAGGTAAAAAATAAATAAAAATAATGGTGAAAAAAAAAGAATAGTCTCAGTTCCTTCCTGAGCCTAAGTCTTAAATTGTTTTCTCTCTTCCTAAAATTTTTGTTTCTCTCTTCAAAAAAAAAAAAAATAATAAAATAAATAAATAAATAAAAAAAAATTCTCTTCAAAAATTTGTTTTCTCTCTTCAAAAATACATTTTTTTTTTCTCTCGCTTCAAAATTTTTTTTTTCTCTCTTCAAAAAAATGCATGCGGTACCAACCTTGGCCACCAGGTGCCACTATCAGTAAACATGTAATCTTATGCTTTTAATGCTTTCTCTGTTGCTATATAGCTGCATAATACATTTATTATTTATTTAAGGGTTTGCAAACCTTAATCAAGACAAAATCAGGTTGCATATGTTTGATATGGCATTCGTTGTCGTGTAACAACTGGAGTTATTTTTTTGTTTGAAATTGTTGGTCTTTCTAAACCATCTATGCCGTTTGCTCAGTGTTACATGGTGGAAGCGAAGGAAAGTATTGAGGAAAACGGGAAACATGGGGAAATTATTATTATGTATGTCCTTTTGAAGTTGGTCCATCTGGTAATGTTAATATTGTTGTAAGTAATCTAATTTCTAAACGAAAAGATCATTTATAAATTAAATCCTCGCGACTGAACGGGGATGTCATGTGCAGACTTTCATGGTGGAATTTAATTATAATAATATATTTTAATATAACAAGTTGTCTATGCTTTTGAAACACACTGTCTACTGCAGAAGTGAAGAGTTCCAGATGAAGAATGTCAAATAAATATCCAAATATTGTTGGTCTGTCTAAACATGAGCTAGACAGTTACGCCGATGTAAAATGCTCATCCCAAACAAATTGGTGAGGGGTGAGGAATCACCTGTAGTATCGCTCCCCGGGTTCCGCCGGGGGGAAGAATAGTAGGCTACACACACCTCTTTTGTATTAGCAGTATGGGCTAATACTTCGGGGTAATCTTGAACTCGAGGTTTAGGCAGCCACTGTTGATGTGTTTTTTTGAAGAGAGAAAAAAAATTTTTTTTGAAGAGAGAAAAAAATATATTTTTTGAAGAGAGAAAAAAAGTTTTTTTTGAAGAGAGAAAAACATTTTTAGGAAGAGAGAAAAAATGTAAGACTTAGGCTCAGCAAGGAACTGAGACACTATTCTTTTTTTTTTCACCATAATTTTTTTCCCCCCCACCTTGCGGTTCAGGGCTTCCGTACATTGTGATATTATTCTGAAAAAAAAAAAAAATAAAAAATAAAAAATAAAAAATCTACATTTTAACAGTAAAACACTGTAAAAATGCTATAGTAAAAAAAAAAATCATTAGTTAACCTTAAAGGGATAGTTCACCCAAAAATAAAATTTCCTCATCATTTACTCACCCTCATGCCATCCCAGATGTGTATGACATTCTTTCTTCTGCTGAACACAAACAAAGATTTTCAGAAAAATATTTCAGCTCTGTAGGTCCTCAATGCAAGTGAATGGTGACCATTTGAAGTTCCAAAAAACACATAAATGCAGCATCAAAATAATCCACGTGACTCCAGTGGTTTAATCCATATCTTCAGAAGCGATATGATAGTTGTAGGTGAGAAACAAATCAATATTTAAGTAATGTTTTACTATTAATTCACCTCCCTGCCCAGTAGGTGGCGATATGCACAAAATTTGTGAATCGCAAAAAACAAAAGAAGAAGAATGTGAAAGTGCAAGTGGAGATTTATAGTAAAAAAAAGGACTTAAATATTGATCTGTTTCTCACCCAACACCTATCATATTACTTCTGAAGACATGGATTAAACCACTGGAGTTATGTTGATTACTTTTATGCTGACTTGATGAGCTTTTTGGACCTTCAAAGTTCTGGTCACCATTCACTTGCATTAAATGGACCTATAGAACTGAAATATTATTCTAAAAATCTTTGTTTGTGTTCAGCAAATGAAAGAAAGTCATACACAACTGAGATGGTATGAGGGCGAGTAAATGATGAAAGAATTGTCATTTTTGGGTCAACTATCCCTTATCATATACGGTACAAAAAATTAGAATATATTTAACAAATGTATTAAAATATTGTACAAATAGATTTTTTAGATGTAAAAAGTATATTTTTACCATATAATAATTGGTAAAAATGTGTATTATGTTTAACAAGAGAATACATCTACTTTTTTACCGTTAACTATTGTTAAAATTACGGAGAAAAACAATTATTGGGTGTTCCCAGAAGTCCCAAAGTGACCCATCCCATTTCATTATATTTTATGGGAATAGTTATGTTTCTTCTTATTTTCAATATCAGTTATGTATGTTGGGGTGTTCTGTGTTTTATTTTATGTAGTTTAGTTAATGTTTTTTGCAATATTTTAGTGTCACATGTGTTACCCTGATGGTGTTTTTTGTTTGTGTGAGTAACACTGTAATTATTATGGTGATTAACAATACATTTAAAAGTGAAAAGCAGACTTTTATAGTTCAGAAGGTTAGTAAATCAAGTTCATCTAATTTAATAATATAAACGGTAGTGAACAGTAAAATATATAGGCATAAAAATGACATCCCGTAAAGTCTGAAACATGGTTATCGTATTTTTTATGGTACATTTCTGGACACCACAGCTGCCAGTATTTTACCATACATTTTTTTACGCTAAAAAGTTTATGCACATTTTACCCCCCAATTCTTTAGCGTAATGCAAAAAAGATGGTCATTATGATATTCTAATTACTGCAATGTAAAAACAACACTATTATATTTTAAAGTATTTATACATCATAGTAGTACTACCATGGTACTTTCATTTTCACTGATTTTAATTAGAATCATTGTACAACAGCATCTTTTTGACTGCAATAACATAAAAAAACACACATCTGTGTTATGGTAATGAGAATCATTATTAAAAAGAATGGGAATAGTAAAAGTAAAACATTAGTACTCATTACATTAATTAAAACTGTGAAATAAAGTGTCTTTAAATGTCCTGCAAAATATAATGACATCTTGTTTATGTTGATTTGGGTTAAATACAGTATGTACAGGACATTTTCTTGACAGGATTTGTGAGAATCACCCATTGACTGTTTTGACAGTACTGAACTTAAAGAAATATATCTAATCAAAAATGTATTCTACATTTCAGGGACTGAATCTGCATTATTATCCAAATTTAATGATGTAATGATTTATGTTCTGTCACAAAACTTGTTGAATTATGTTCTATTTCTTTCTATCATTCCATTGGAATTTCAATTCAACGTCCTATGCGACGTGGCCAGTTTTGCCCAACCCTAAACCACATTTCAGTTATGCATACAGTATACGCAGAGGAATGTCCCATGTTAACCCCTCATAGCTGTGTAGCACTCTATTTTTAATGTTGTTGCTGTACTAAATTTCCACTTGGGGCCTACATCCATCCACTCATATTAAACTGTAGATAAGTCATTTTTATAATCATAGCACAGAGACGATGCAAAATGTCTTGTTATTTGTATAAAAAGCAGCTTTATTTATGAAAACATTGTAAAAAATAAGTGAAAGATAAGACTTTAACAAGAGACATTCAAAATGTCAGTAGTGCCTTTACTTTCAACAATAATGCACTAACACACAGTCTTTCTTCATATGCAAGTCAGATGGCAAATTATCTTTCCATTGTGCTCTACTGCTGCCCAGCAGACAGGAAACACAAAGTTGTGCCAAACTATGTCTGTGTAACACATCACCAACATGCATTGTTCGATTCTGCTATGTGCTTTACTCATCAAGCATTTCTTTGCATCAACAGGACTGTATCACTTTTAACATAATAGATAATTTTTCTATTCTAAACAGAATTGTGAAAATAATATTAATTGTGAGCATGTCAAGGGGACCCCTGGTATATGATAAATGCTGCAGAGAAACCAAAGCAAAAATGAACACAGGTGAAATGACACAACTGGGCTTCATGCCAATATTCGAAAGAAAACGTCTATTGGTCTTCATAATCTTTTTTCAAAACAAAATAACTTGCTCCATCTCCAAAACAAATCCCTCTTCTCAATTCCTCCTCTTGAACAACCTGGCTCCATTCTGGTATGTAACATCCACTTTTCACTCTCCAAGTCCTAATGGATAAAATTCAGTCCTATCCTACATTTTATTTTCTTTGAATATCCAGTTTCCCTCAGAAATACATCAGATTACGAAAGTAAAATGTTTCACGTTCATTTTAAAATCAATCTTAGGTGCGTTGTTTGGTGTTTTTCTGTAACCTTATACTGCATACTGCAATCCATGTGTCAACAAAGAACTAAAAATAAAGAACAGATTTTTCAAGAGAACATTCAACCACACAAAATGATAAGCTCAAAAGAGTGATTTGAAAGTCCTTTAAAAGTTTTACTGCCGGTCAGCCCTCAAACACAGCCTGTTTCGAACAGTTTGACCAGTTCTTTGCAGTCTGGGTCAATGAGGTCTGCTGGTTTCTCCCCATTTTCATTCTGTGCCTCCACACTGGCACCCAGAGAAAGAAGGTACCTATTGAAAAAAATGATATTGTATACATTAACACAACTAATTTATCAAACAAGTCTGCTAATGTATCCACATGGCATGATTTCAAAGAAAACTAAAATAAAAGAATCAACAGCTATTTGTTCCAAAACCTATATAGACAGTATTTTAAGGTATCATTGGTATGCTCCCGACACCAACATTGCAAGCATTATTATGTCTTTATTGGTTTGGCCAAATTATAAAGCAGCATTGCATGTTCCCTTAATCCCATAATCTACTGCCACAAGCTCAGATGAAGTGTGAGAAATATCAACTATAAATGCATTTCATACAAAAGTGGAGATAAAAGCAGTTATATTTAAAACTATTCAGAATTTGAACAAATATTAAATATACACAGTACTTGTGTATGCTGTGCTTATTAAAGCTCTGTTAGCTTAGCAACATGCTAACGGTAAACTACTGTGAGTCAAAAATGTTAACCCAATATCTTACCAAATATTTGTGTGCTCTATGTTTTTTAAGCTTTAAATAACATCAATATCACACCATTAGCTTAGCAACATGCTAATGTCAAACTCTACTGAAATCAGTTGTCGAGTCTCAAGCTGCAGTTTGTTTGACGCATCCAAAATTGGTCACTTTTGAGGTTCTTCCAGTTAGAATGCTGCTTTAGAAGCAAGCTGTCTAGGCAGGCAGTAGACATCAAGGTAGCTAAATATGTTGCCGCAAATAGACTCTGCAATTTGCGGTAAGTTTGCCATAACTCTCGATTTTTGTAAGTGTAAGTGTTTGAATTTTCTCTCACTGTGCAATCTCAGGGAATCCATCGCTGCACGCAATGTGCAGTGGTGTCCAGCCATTCTCATCCCTCTGATGAACATCAGCTCCGTACTTTATTAAGAGCTTCACACACTCCAAGTTCCCAGAGAGCACTGCTTCATGCAGCGCTGCCATTCCTGGGAAAAAGCCAGATTTTGTTAGGGTGTGGAGCAAATATCTCTTCTCAGACAGCAGATGAGATTAAAATCGGCCACATTTTTTAGAAAATAAACCAGACTCCAAACAGATAACATAAGCTTTAGCTATTTATCTCGAAGCAGAGTTTTCAGACACATATTAAAGGTGAAGTGTGTAATTTATGTGCCAGAATGATAAAAATAATGATTTTCACATCTGTTTACAAAACACTCCCCCATTCGTTCCAGCGTTCCAGTTTATCTCATTGAAAGTTGTTCAGCTTCATGGGCAATCAATCTGCGTTCCATTAAACTTGGAAAGTCGGAATTTCCAGCTTCCTATTTGGAAAAGTGCAGTGGAACGCCACTCGAAGTCGGACTTCCAACTCGGAAACTCATGCGAAAAATCCTTTGCTCTGATTTCGCTTAGACGCAAGTGCATTATGTCACGCAAGAATGTGGGCAAGTTAATGATATTCACTTTTAAGCTATTTTAAGCTATTCACTATATTATTTGATAATAAAACTTGTTTAGCAAACATTTGCAAAGACAGGTGCGTTAAATACAGCAAATTGCACTCTCTATTGATAATCATAGGCTATGACTGTGTAACAATACATAGTACATACATACAATACATAGTATCGTTTATACTCAGCAATTTGATTGCCAGGAGCCATCTCTGTCCTCAATTGAACACCTGCTAAGCTAACGGGAGCATTGCAGTTTTTTTTCTTATACAGTATCTTCCGATCATCTGTCAGTGGACCGGATGGATGGTGAAATGCTCAAGGAGGACCTCCCCTGTTCAGAATACAAAATGTCCCTTTTTGAAGCGGGACAATGTAATGTTTCAGGGGTAACCCTGTTCTGTGAGTGCTCCAAATGCTCTATAAGTCTATTTCAGGGGTATTCAATTAAAGTTTTAAGAGGTCCGGTCTCTATATTTCCTTCCCAGCAAAGATTCGGAAAATAATAACTTGCACAGTGTCAGTAGTCAGTGTGACTTTTATTATTATTATTATTTTATTTTTATTTTTTGGAATAGTTATTATAACTTTCCACGTTGGCAGCAATATTACTTTGTGTAAAAAAAAAAAAAAAGCAGTGGCGTGTGGGGAATCTTTTCTACCAAATGATTAGGCTAATATATTTCATAGAGTTCATTAGTCGAGGGCACTTGGATAATAATCTTACAAGATAAGATCAACATTTGTTTTCAAGCTGGGTGACAGCAGTCCAGTTTTTCTGTTTGAATATTTTTACATTCTGAATATTTATTTTTAATTATTTTTACATTCAGATACCTTTGAATGGGACATAGGAGTACTTTTGACTGAGAAAATATAGGTTACTGTATGGGGGTTCAGGGGTACCCTTGAGAGAAAATTTAGAAAATGTAAAAGTCTAAATGGACTATTTTTATATTTTTCTAAAGTGAGAATCTAATAACAATAAACAATTTCAATCTTAAATATACTGTTTTCTTACGTATAAATGGGCTGACTATGAAATAATGGGAACGTTCTCATCAGAAGCAGAGGACTCTACTAACAGGCTAACTAATAATTTCTATTTATTATAACTAATTAATTTAATTTTCACAAAATTAAAACAAAAAACTGTTTGTCATGAAAGGCATGTAATTGGCTGATTAATAATGCTAAATTTTGAGGGAAAAAGACGTTAGTCTAAAAAGGTGTCATGTGAACTTGTCCTGTAACAAACCTGTATTAGCTGAACCGTCCGAGTAATTTTTCAGACAGATGAAAATAGTTTCACTTTGCTTTATTCTCATTTTCTGCAGTGTGTTTTAGCGAAAGATGCCCATCTCCATCTCCATTGTTGCTCACCGTGTCTCTGCTGCTGTTATTAAAATAACCGTGCCTGGAACTCTACGTAGCCTAATCAGGCTTTATGCGACGCCTTGCGTATATCGCGAGGGAGCGAGGCAACACGCACGGAGTAGCAAATGAATCAAAAATATGATATAGCGCTGATGCCCCCTGAGTGCTTGTGGTGTGTATAGTGCCATTGTTTTGATGCACTGCGCACTAAAACTGTAAAAACGTTAAGATATGACAACTGTTATCATTATCTCACGGTCTGGATGGAACCAAGCCGCTAATTGGTGACTGCAGGTCTATTTCATGCTGTTAAGAGACCTCAAAAAGTTGTTCGCTAATGAAACCTCTACCATAATAATTAAATTTTTCCTGTTTTTTTCCCCTTACAATTTTTTTTTGGTCAGAATACACAACTTCTTTTGGAAGGGCATTAATGGAGAAACATGTTTTTGACCTGCATAATGGTGTAGTTGTGTTATATACCAGTAGGGGCTAACTGCCCATGCTAACTTGCCAAACCTTCACCCCCTGGTTCCACCCCAAACACGTAATTGGTTGAGCCAAGTTCATTTGTCACACTGCTCAAACAAACAGATAAATGTTTTGAATATGCCACCAAGCCAATGTGTTTACACTCTTTAAGAAAATTAACCTATTACAGTTTCAACATCAAATTTCACACTTCATCTTTAAAATACATAGCATATTTGTTGAATAATGATTATTTTTTTGCAGTCTGGATGTATACAAGGTGAGTTTCACTCACCAGAATGGAAGATAGTGTCCAGACGTACTTTCCTCGCCCTCAAAAACCGACCAACCTGTTCCAGCTCACTGTGCCGGATTAAATCCTGGAATACAACATCATTCGTGAAGCGCACGGCCCGGGCAGGCTTGAGAGCTACAGTAGGAGTATACTGTACACTTGTCCGGGGAGAGCTGTTATGCCTTGCTGCCTTACCGTTGACAGAGGTGTAAGAGTAGGTGGGCTTGTATGCAGGTGTGTAAGATGGTGGGGTGTAGTATGATGGAGTACTGAGTGAAGTAGGGCTGTATTTGGTGGAACTGAAGATGCTGGGTGTGTATGAGCTGCTGGAGTAAAGTGAAGGTGTGTAATGAGTGACAGTGTAGTGTGAGTGTGTGTTTGAGCGTGTGTACTGTGACACCGGGTACTGGTAGCTGTACTTCATTCCCGCAGACGCCACGGCTTTGCCTCCCCCTCGGCTCTGGGCTCAAGAGGAGGACAAAGAAATTAAAAAACTTGAGTTGATCTCCACAAGAGTAAAATCCTTATTTGGCGTCTTGGGGAGTGGGGTCACACTTTCTTCAGCAATTTTCGAAAAGCCAGAATTCGCTTCAAGTCCGGAATATTTTTTCAATTTTCTAGAGGCAACTGTTTCTTATTTGGGGATTTTTTTTGTATATTTCTCTTGATACGTTTTGTTAATTTATTCGTCCCAACAATTGCTTCATCAACTTTATTGCACGCAGTCTTCACCAGTCACCTTGTGTACTCTTCTGATAGTGGAGGATGAAGCAGGTCCCTATATACCCTTTGTAGGGTTATTTTGGGGAGGTCATCCCTTGTATCGAGTGACATCGGCCCAGCAGCTAGTGGCTGCAGGGTGACCCCTCCCACAGTACTTTCACATGCTTATCAACCTTTGACCGTCCCTCAAAATAAAAATCTATGGCTATGTGGAACTGCATACTACCCTACAATTATTACTATTCCTGGAGTATTTAGTGTTCTGTTTGCATAGAATACCCAGATGACTTAGTATAAGTGTCAAAATGTATAGCATTCAACACAGTACACTGCACAGAATACTGTATCCCACAATGCAATTCACTTCACAGATTTACAGCCATGGTCTTTAACATCATTTTTGACAATGAAACCCTGTGTTTTGGTTATAACTTTACAGAGATAAGGTTAGTAAGTGAAATTATCACACTACAATTATGTTAACATGAAATGTTTATGTCTTGTGGCTATACTTCATGGCTTGGTGCCGATGACACGTAGGCTACCAAGTTTTGTGTTTTACGCCAATGTGTCTGTAAAATACCCTTTCAAAAATCTAGAAATTTAGAAAACTTGCCGCAAATTTGCCAGTCATTATTTTCACATGCAAGTGAGCTTGTGATTTGCCGCAAATTATTGCTAGAAGTTTGCAGCTCTTCATTGATAGTAAACCTGCAGCAAACCTTTGGCAACAATGGACAATTTGCTGCTATTGGCAAACACTTCTATGGCAAACCTGTGGCAACAATGAAGAGTTTGTCGCAAAGTTCATTTGCATGTGAAAATAATAAGTAGCAAATTTGCAGCAAGCTTTCAACAGAGGTTTGCCAGAACTCTCGATTTTTGTAAGGGAAAATTAAAAATGGCTGACACCCAATATGGCCGACATAGTAATATTGGTTATCATTCGACACTGTGGGTGCTTCTCATTTCTGAAATTATGCATCATCATTTCCTTCTCTTGCTTCCTTTCCTCGCTTCCTAGCTCCTCCCTTTTTGGAAATGAGGAAAGGATGCAAGGAATGGAAAGGAAATGAGGACAGAGGCAAACGAAGCAAGACGCATTTGTAAAATGGAATTTCCTGCTCACGCATCACTTCAAAGCACCGTCTCTGCACAGCTGCATTACCTCGGAGCTCTTTCCGTTATGTTGTTGAAAATGGATTAATTTATATTTTCATAATAAAACCTAATAATTGAAGATGCACTGTTGAAGTATGTGACAATTATAATTTATTTAAACTGCAAAGGTGAAACATGAATTAAAACTGTTGTGTCAGATGTGAAGGGGGAGGAGAGTTAATACGTGTTTCAGATGCTTAGATAAAAAAGTTTTCTGCATAGGATGCTCTGGTGCTTCTTCGCTAAGGCATCCACGGTAAGCTTCCTCTGTCCTCTGTCCTTGCCTCTTCGTAGTGCATTTAGAGAATTGATACATCCTTCATGATGGCGGACTTTGATCAGTTTCCGGGTCACAGGCTTGAGGATGGAGGAGCAAGGAAACGAGGACGCATAATTTAGGAAATGAGAAGTACCTCGTATGCCCCAAGGAATCTAAAAACTAATCTAAAGTCTTTGGCCAAACTATTCAGAAGTTAAAAGCAAAAATAGCCCATTTTTTTCTTTTTTTTTTTTTTTTCTGAAACTGCTCAGGTACACTCAGGGCATGATGGCTAAGACATACACTAAGTTTCATTTCAAAACACCAACGTTTTCCAAGAAACAGCTTAACAGCCTCTTTGGCATGCTTGCGTTGAATTCATTGGAGCATTACATGAGAACAGTTTGGTCTATCAAAAAGCTTTAAACTTTTTGTCATTAGTGTCCCTAGATAATATACGCCAAATTTCGTGCAAATTGGACGTACGGCCAAGGAGAAGATCGAAAAAGTCAGTTTTTCAGAAAAATCTAAATGTACACTTCTCACTTCCAACATGATTGGTAAGGTTATTTAACAACAACAAAAATGTTCGCTTGTTTTTTGGCAAATAATGGTTTTGCTAACTATTTTAAAGAATTTTTAAGCAGAGTATTTAGTAAACAGTAAGCTAGCATTCCATTCCGAACTAAGCCCATGGCAGCACGAGTGAATGTTTTCTAATAACTAGGGTCTCTTTCGAAAAACTTGGACAATATGTGTTTACTGCAGTAATGAGCTCATCCTCGATGGCGTGATTGAACACATGAGCAACAGCTGAAAGAATAAAAGTGTTTTGATGAGTGCTTCACTTTAAAGCCTGGAAGAGACATGTGATCTTACTATGTCATTTCAAAGTGCAATAAATCATGTTCATGTTGATCAGCAGGTTTTGGACTGTCACAGCTTACAGTGTGACTGTCATACACTGTGTTCAGAATGTACACAGGATTACACACAACAGTACAAAATTGTGTCTAAGATATTTACTTATTTTAGTTATTTAATTTACTTCCATTAAATGTGAAGTGTGTAATTGTTCCAAAGTTAAAATTTAGCACCTGGTAAGAAGTTTTCCTAAAAGTTTGCCCTGGCGAGCTGTTACGAACCACCGAAACAAACTCAAAAACACCTTCTTTTTTCTTCGATTTCATATGAAGTTTATCTGGGCCTTGAAGTGCAGTGCTATGCAGTACGCCATATGTGTAAATTTGTGTCAACTCTGTATATATTTCACCTGGAAACTGGAGCTCACAAGTGCCCATACATTCAACATCACTTCCATCTTTGGCCACTGGGGCAGTGCTTCAGATTTCAGTAAACACAGACCCACGGACGGATTAAGAACTGAGAGGCACATGGGCTGGTACACCATGGAGGTCCCCCATGACGTGACTACGTTCACCTTTATGCGCTACAGGATGCTTGGCAGATTTGGTTGGATTTTTCAAATTGACAGAACAAAAGTTTGGAGAAATGTCTTACATAGCCAGTTATATGTACTTTTTAATTATGAACTGATCCAAAATCAAGCGTTATTAATAGCAATGTGCAGGGTATTCAAATACCAAAATCACTATTCAGTTATTCTGCACATTTAGAGGTCTTCAAACTGATCTGAGTCCAATGGTACCCGACAAACCTACAGGTTTTGGGCCAGGTTAGGGTCAGTTTTTCTAGAAGGCAATTGTGCGAGTTATGGGCTCTTCAAACGTGTGTCGAGGCCATGTAAACATGAACTGGATGGACGTCTTTGATCGCTGTGCCACAACTCACTAAGTTTAAAAGAACTTTAATATTTATAAACTCTCAAACATCTCAAGACACCTGCATTCTGTTTTACAATTCGTTGTGCAGGACCGTTGCATTTTTTTAGACACTGTTAACTTAAAAAAGAACTTCAATATTTATTAATGCGTCTTGAGACACCTGTGTTCTGTTTCAACATTTGTTGCGCTGCATCAAGCTTTTTTAGTGCTGGTGTCACAAATTGACATTTTGATGAAATTCAGATTGGAAAGAGGACTTAATGTGACTGTTACACATGATTCCAGATTGTTTTTCACCTGGCAAAGTTTCAGTGCTTGATAAACCGTAAGCCAATGTTTTTTCCCCCCTTTTTGCTCTGGTGTGCAGACAATAATTACACAAGTTTTGCTAAATCATTTCAAATCAAAGCATCCCGAAGAGGTTTATAAACCATAGCATATGCTGCCTCATGGAAAGTGAACCTGCCCAGGCAGAATTATGCATTTTGCATTGATTAATGCTGCCTTCACGTGCTATCGGAATTATCGTAAATACTAGTTTCCCACTCGGAAGTTGCACATGAATGACCCCTTAAGTCGTAATTACGACTAGGAAACTCTGAGATAATTTTGATACCCGAGTTTCCGAGATGGGAGGAGTCCTAAACTCTCAACATGGCAGAGGAGAGTACAGTTTCTATAGTGAATGACAGGTCTTGTTAATTTTTCTAAATAGAGTTAATTGTTAGCGCTTGCCGTTTTGGTCATACTCATTTATGTATATCAGCAGCCATTTGATGCATGTTGTACATTTTTACACTGTGAAAATAGCTTGTATTTGACCAAAATTCCATTATTGTCAGCAAGATAACTGAGTAATATGTATTATGATGTCAAAATAAAAGTTCCTCAGAAATATGTATGAATGAACCTGGCATCGTATATGTTTCCTATTCTTTTCGACAGCAAAGCACGTGGACACGACGTACTCGTAATTACCACTTCAGAAGTGGGAAGTAGGATAATTCCGACAGTACTTGAAGGCAGCATTAGAATAGGCCTACTATGTTGCAGGCAGTGACAGAGATTATTTTTGTTCGACTTTAATTTTATAATTTGAAGATCTATGTATTATGCTATTTAGGCTCATAGCTCACTGTGCACTTTATTCCCTGCTAATCTGAGATTGTATTTGGCGGATACATGGCAAAAAACGTTCTTTATTCCCTAGTCCCGACAAATAATGGAATAACCATTGTGAACTCTCGCAGTTAACCAAATATTACAAAAGGTTACCGTGCACATATTTAGGGCATTAAGGCATCTTTCGCTTTATCATTAAACATTAATTGCATGCAGGACTTTTACATTTTATAGTCCTCCGTAATGTTGCACGAATTCTGTCGCTTATGTTAATTTAAACCATCAGCTTTGTACACAGCCAGGGTAAACTGCACATCATCTTTGTTTTTGGAATGCTGATATATATTATATATCAGTGGTTTGGAAGCGTTACGCTCCTGCATCAATCCCGGGTCAGAACTACCCTCGTGCAGTTCTCTTAGCGCCTTGGCTTGGTGCACTTGCAGGAGAGCCATGGCGTGCAAGGCGGAGGCGGCCTGTCCAGCGGCACTGCAGGCCTTAGTTGCCTGAGACGACGTAAACCTACAGGCACTGGACGGGAGTCTCGGGCGGCCCCGCCATGTGGCGGCGTTTTGCGGGCACAGGTACCACGCAACCACCTTATCCACCTGGGGAATCGCCGAGTACACCCTGGCAGCCCCACCATCGAGGGTAGTGAGAGCGGAGGAGCTCAGAGACCGGGTCTGGGCAGTGAAAGGTGCCCGCCGTGACCTCGTGAGCTCCTCATGCACCTACGGGAAGAAAGGGACTGGGGCGGGGCGCAGCCGTGAGCGGCGCTCCGGGCCCAGGAACCAATCTTCAAACTGCGAGGGTTCGGGGGGGGTGGAGGGTTCCACTCCAGCCCGACGCATGCAGCCGGCCGGGCAAGCATGGCTGCCAGCTGTGTGTCAGCCTGCGACTGGGCGACCGCACCCGAGGGTGAGAGTCCAGTCGAGTCCTCAGCGTCAGCCCGCTTTCCAATGCTGCAATCGAGAGCTCATCCACTTCGTGAGTGCCGAAACAAGACCGCAAACTCGCCCTGAGACGAGCTGGCAGTCTCATCCCAGTGGGGCAAAGGAGTGTATTGGGGAATGGGAGGTCTGTGGGAAGTTACCCAGCGGAGTGGCTCCCATTGGGGTCCCCAAATCACCCCCAGTGCTAAACGACGCGGCCTCAAACCCGTAGGTAGAATGACCGAGGCGGGGAGCTGCTGGGGTGGCTTTTTCCTCTAAGGAAGGAAAAAACCGTGTCCACAATGTTGCCATGGTCACGTGAGTGAGAACATGACCCGTCCATGAACGTTGTCTCAGTGTGGGCAGCGCCCAAGCACGTAAGACCGCGATCGTGGCCATCGGAAGCAGAGAGATACCAGGAAATACGCACAAACGGAAAGGCATCTTTAATAAGACGCTCTCCGTTGATGCCACTCTTTTAGAAGGGAAAATATACTCTTTCAGTAGGAAGAATATACTCTTTTAGCTGCTGAAGCGCCCAGGGGCGTTCTCTGCACTTCACCGGTGCAAGAGGGGGAGAAGCCGCTGTAATGCGCTGTAAATCCAACAGCTTTTCGAGGTGAATGGAACGGCAGAGGATTCAGCTCGCTGAACACAACCTCTTGGCTCCGAAGAGAAAATCTTAATGAGTGGTTGCGAGCCAGCTCCTTTTATACCCGTATGTCTGGGGAAGTGGCATGCAAATTCCACTCGCCAATTCCCATTGGCCTTTTCTCAAAGATCAGAGGTGTTTGGGGCTCCCAAAGGCGACCCCTAGTGTCACTACATCGGCACAATGTCGAGCGAGTGACAGATAGGGAACACTCCTCTGGTCTTTGGTCATTTTTGACCGGAATCACTTTTGCTGGTGTAATAAAAATGGATTCCTTTATCTGAGTGGTACAAGACTTGGTCACTTTTCCTCTATTTGCCATCTGAACATACAAAAAAATAAAAAAATAAAAAATTGGGCATGATTCGATAAGTCTAATTAGTCAGAAAAGAAAAAAGTGACACCTTTTGTCTTTGTGGTCAAAATTGACTGACTATTGAAAATTAATGGAAAAGACCATAAAACAGAGCATTTTTTTTATCTGTCAAATACAATCAATAAATCAGCCACAATGCAGAAGAAAACACAGAAATTAAAAAGTGCAAAACTTACACACCCACTCACACACACACTTACACACACAACAATGAACTGGTGAGACTATAACACAGAGCATTTTTTTTTTAATTTGTCAAATAAAACCAATAAAACAGCCACAATGGTAAACACACACTCAGAAATGAGGGGGTGAGACAATAACACACCCACAATGCAGAACACACACACACACACACACACAGAAATAAAGGTGTGCGGACTGTCTCCCTAGAGACATTAAAACCAGCATGGTATGCAAAAAATGGAAAAAAAAATCCTTCTGCAGGGTACTTGCCATCATAATTTCACAATGCCACGGATGCATGAATGCATAAATACATTGCATTTTTTTATTATTTACTGTTTGTTCTTTTTTATGCATTTATTGTTGATCATTATTGCTGTTCACCCTACTGGCTTGAAAATGTTTGCAAAATATATTATTACTAAGTTTGAAATTGCAAAACGATTCTTCTGTTTTATACTCTAATTACATTTTTAAAATGTTGTAGTTTATTTTTGTTAACTGCAAAAACTGGCACTTCAAATAACTTTTAAAATTCTGAACTTTGACAAATAATAATTTGATAATGTCTAAATATATTTTTAAATGCATAACTTGTGATAAAATATATAATTAGGTTACAACAAGCAATCAGACTACACAGTAGCCATCTACTGGTCACAACAAGATTTTCAAGTCATGTTATTTATATTTTGTTCAACAGATGGCAGCAATCTGCCTCCAATATACACTATATTGCCAAAAGTATTCGCTCACCCATCCAAATAATTGAATTCAGGTGTTCCAATCACTTCCATGGCCACAGGTGTATAAAATGAAGCACCTAGGCATGCAGACTGCTTCTACAAACATTTGTGAAAGAATGGGCCGCTCTCAGGAGCTCAGTGAATTCCAGCGTGGTACTGTGATAGGATGCCACCTGTGCAACAAGTCCAGTCGTGAAATTTCCTCGCTACTAAATATTCCACAGTCAACTGTCAGTGGTATTATAACAAAGTGGAAGCGATTGGGAATGACAGCAACTCAGCCACGAAGTGGTAGGCCACGTAAAATGACAGAGCAGGGTCAGCGGATGCTGAGGCGCATAGTGTGCAGAGGTCGCCAACTTTCTGCAGAGTCAATCGCTACAGACCTCCAAAGTTCATGTGGCCTTCAGATTAGCTCAAGAACAGTGTGTAGAGAGTTTCATGGAATGGGTTTCCATGGCCGAGCAGCTGCATCCAAGCCATACATCACCAAGTGCAATGCAAAGTGTCGGATGCAGTGGTGTAAAGCACGCCACCACTGGACTCTAGAGCAGTGGAGACGTGTTCTCTGGAGTGACGAATCACTCTTCTCCATTTGGCAATCTGATGGACGAGTCTGGGTTTGGCGGTTGCCAGGAGAACGGTACTTGTCTGACTGCATTGTGCCAACTGTGAAGTTTGGTGGAGGGGGGATTATGGTGTGGGATTGTTTTTCAGGAGCTGGGCTTGGCCCCTTAGTTCCAGTGAAAGGAACTCTGAATGCTTCAGCATACCAAGAGATTTTGGACAATTCCATGCTCCCAAATTTGTGGGAACAGTTTGGGGATGGCCCCTTCCTGTTCCAACATGACTGCGCACCAGTGCACAAAGCAAGGTCCATAAAGACATGGATGAGCGAGTTTGGTGTGGAAGAACTTGACTGGCCTGCACAGAGTCCTGACCTCAACCTGATAGAGCACCTTTGGGATGAATTAGAGCGAAGACTGCAAGCCAGGCCTTCTCGTCCAACATCAGTGTCTGACCTCACAAATGCGCTTCTGGAAGAATGGTCAAAAATTCCCATAAACACACTCCTAAACCTTGTGGAAAGCCTTCCCAGAAGAGTTGAAGCTGTTATAGCTGCAAAGGGTGGGCCGACGTCATATTAAACCCTATGGATTAAGAATGGGATGTCACTTAAGTTCATATGCGTCTAAAGGCAGATGAGCGAATACTTTTGGCAATATAGTGTATATCACATTCTCATATTTTCAGAGGTTTAGGTTTTTAGTGTACTAACGTTTTATAAATTTGCTTATTTGCATATGCAAATTAATGGTAAAATTAAGAATTGTAAATAAGATAAAAATAGCATAAAATCCCAAAAGAATTGCGTAATTTTATTGTTAATACCTCAGGGAAGAAGAAATGGCATCATTATCATAATCATTTGGTTACAAAACACACAATAAGTGATGCCATTTGGCGTCTTTAACATCAAACTTGGTGTGATGCGTCTTCATGCAGTAAGTTCGAAATGCACAAGCACAAATGACATTTGAGAGCTACAGTAAAGGACTTGCAGTGAATAATGACTTAAATGTTGGTCTATTCCTCACACAAAGCTATCGTATGAACTCAGATGACTTGGAATATACCACACAGGTGAAATTGAGTCCTTTTTGGAGCTTGGCAGCCCCTGGTTACCATGTGTTTTCATTGTATGAAAAAGACCAGTGTCTACAATCTGTTAAAAATTCTCCATGTGCTCCACAGAATAAAAAAAGTCATATGTGTTTAGAACAACATGAAGGTGAGTAAATGATCACATGATTTTAATTTTCAGGTAACTATTCCTTTAAGTAAGCCCTGTGCATCAGCAAAGCAACGGTACCAATTTTTATACCTATAACGTTCAATTTCAACCAATGTGAACTTCCACACATCCAGCCCCTGTACACTGTCATAGTGATGATTTTTTTAAACCAAAAAATCATTCATACAATTCTTTTGAAAAACGTCACAATGTTATTAATGTAAGTGATTTCTTGACCTTGTTTGGGGCCTTTAAAAGGTCAGATTCATGTACGTGCCTGCAGTCACATAGCTGTTCAGATGTATGAGGAGTCAGTTGTGTCTTTTCACCATGCGCTGATCCTTAGGCCCAACCCGGACTACTGCAGCTGTCCTCTCGTGAGCGCACAGACCTCCAAGAGTGCTTGAGCTGGTTCCATCTATTTTTTCAAAGGCCTTGGTTTCAGGCTCCAACATTTCACAGAAGGTGTTGTCCAGCTAAGTGAAATAGCAAGGACATAATCCACTGGCTCTCTTCTAAACAGCTTGTATTATCAGCACTACTGTGACCTTAACAGGACATGACCAGCATGCACTAGAATCACGCAGGTATAGGGATGTTTTGATGTCAACACTTTCAGTATCAAAAATGAAAGGATTGCAGATGATTTCTCTTTATTTACATGTATTTTAAGAAGAATTGTACAGATGTACAATGAAAAATGTATGAAACACTAAATAGGTCCCTCTTTAGCTTCTGATAAAGTATTCAAATGATTAGAGGATGATTTTGGGTTTGGGCCAGATTTTCAATGAAAAATGACACCAATTAGTCAAATAGCTCGGCCTCATTTAGAGCATTCACATGCAAGAGAAAATTCTTTTGAACTGCTCTGAAAGTAATCAAGTTTCATCCAAAAGCTGACAGAAACCAAAAGTGATTGGGACATGACAATGTTTTTTGCATTGTTCATGACAATGAAAACAGCACAAATAAAGAGACAAGTGCAGTCCTCCTCGAGCAATTCGTGCTTCAATATGGCTTCGTTCACACAGGCAGAAATTTTTTTTTGGCCTGTCTGACTCAAATCCGTTTAGGTTTTTGTAGTCTGAACAGGACAAAGACACAAAAAATCCGTTTTCATCAAGCCTGATTAAGAAAAATCTGATTTTTCCTAATGCGTCTCAGTCTGAACGGTCAAATCGGATTTTTATGTCTTCCGTCATTTGTTGTGTGCAATGGGTTGTTCTCGTCGAGGAGACATGTACTGCGTTCCAAATTGCATAAACGATGCCTTCACAGGGAACTTCGAAGGGAAACCAATAATGATGACCATGCTGTTTGATCTATACAAGAACATTTTCAATAAAAAATTACTTAAAATTAGGTATTGAATGACGCACATGAATACCTGCTAATAATATTCGCTACCCGCTAAAATACAGGACAACGGGCATCCAGTATGGGATAAAATACAAGACAGATTGGCTAAAAACTGGAGCGGGATCGATTTGGAGGTGGAGGGTCCGTCGTGGTCTGGGGTGGTGTGTCACAGCATCATCGGACTGAGCTTGTTGTCATTGCAGGCAATCTCAATGCTGTGCGTTACAGGGAAGACATCCTCCTCCCTCATGTGGTACCCTTCCTGCAGGCTCATCCTGACATGACCCTCCAGCATGACAATGCCACCAGCCATACTGCCCATTCTGTGCACGATTTCCTGCAAGACAGGAATGTCAGTGTTCTGCCATTGCCAGCGATGAGCCCGGATCTCAATCCCATTGAGCACCTCTGGGACCTGTTGGATCGGAGGGTGAGGGCTAGGGCCATTCCCCCCGAAATGTCCGGGAACTTGCAAGTGCCTTGGTGGAAGAGTGGGGTAACATCTCACAGCAAGAACTGGCAAATCTGGTGCAGTCCATGAGGAGGAGATGCACTGCAGTACTTAATGCAGCTGGTGGCCACACCAAATACTGACTGTTACTTTTGATTTTGACCCCCTCTTTGTTCAGGGACACATTATTCCATTTCTGTTAGTCACATGTCTATGAAACTTGTTCAGTTTATGTCTTAGTTGTTGAATATTTTTATGTTCATACAAATATTTACACGTTATGTTTGCTGAAAATAAATACAGCTGAAAGTGTGAGGACATTTTTATTTATTTGTTTTGAGTTTATAACATGCAGATTGAACTTTCAGTCTAAAAAAATCAGATTTGAGAAAAAAATCTGATTTTTCCTGCAGTGTGAACAAAGCCTATGGGCCAAAAGGCATCCCATACAGCAGTGGTTCTCAACCAGGGGATGGGGTTCACTTAGAGGGGCCTCAAGAGGCCTTCCAAGGGGGCCACGAAATGTCTTAAATCCAGTGTTCGAACTGAAAAAAAAAAAAATCTAATTTCAAAAACTTATGAAAACTGGGACAGATAATGGACAATGTCACAATAATTAAAAAAAGTGTAGTTTTTGTTTCTAGTATTATAATTGTGATGAAACTGTTACCTTAACTCTAACTAACCCTAACCTAACCCTAACTTAACCCGACCCCCCTAGCCCCCCAATTCGAACATTGCATAAAACTATATAAAAATTGGTTGTTAAAACCATTTCTAGTATTATAGTTTTTATGAAACACCAGGACCTTATGGGGTCCCTTAATTCTAACTAACCCTAACCTAACCTAAACTTAACCTAACCCTAACTTAACCTGACCCCCCATACACTGCTTAAAACTATATAAAAATTGGTTAAAATAAACAAACGTAATTAAAATGCTAAAAGCAGTTGACTACTTAATATGATGACTAGTCTACTTGTAAAAATGAGTAGCTGTGCAAGTCCTAGTTAGGGTAACGGCTGAGTATTGCCAACTCATAATACAATACACATTGTTATACACATCGCAATTCCAATACATCGCTACACAAAAACTTCATAATTAGGTCACGATTGAAACGGACAATTATGCGCAAGAGAGTGAATGTGTGCAATCAGTTTCAATCTTTCCATGTGCAGTTTGCTTCGTTTTTGTCTCAAAGCCAAACCGATAAATCACAATATATCTACATATGACTGTATTGGCACAGCCCTAGTTTGGGTGAAGTCAACAAGTGTCTCAGAGTTCATGGCTAGATGTTGACATATTTTTAAAGTGGAGATTATTGAATTTTAACAGCCAGGGTCATTGCTTTTGACCCTGGCTATCATATTGCACACTCTCTTTTATGGTAGTGCAACAGAGCTTGGCCCAAATTTGAGGAGAGTATGGACATGATTGGCTGGAAAGGACTGTTTCTTGTAGCATTGTATCACCCTTAGATATGTGCCAACATGACCCCTCAAGTCACCAGCACACATAAAATATGCTATACATAGCACGAGCAGCCCTTTCCACACCCCTCTGCCCAAAATTGCATGTGATATACACTTCATAACAAAGAGCCTAGAACTCCTGCACAAGTGCTTCTCAACTGTTTTTGGTTCAGGACCCAGATTTTACATTGGACATCAAGTATCAAAATTGCTTATCATGCAAACGTAGACAAAAATTTTCTTAAATTTCCCATTTAATATTTAATAATATTTAATACTGTAATATTTTTTAAAAATTAAATGTATCTGGTGGCAATGGTTTCATTCTCTTGGCAGCCAACAATTTACTGCACAAAACATTTTGTGGATGTCACGTCACAAACATTGTCTATATGTTTACATGGACACCAGAAAGCGGGTTATTGCGAGAGAGCAGCGTTCTTGTTTACATGCACTGTGTAAGCGGCGTACTCTTTACTTACGTATACATGCGTTTCAGTCAGTAAGCAGCTTTTTCCAGAGCAACGTAATTACCCCGCGACACTTGTGTAAATAACAAACATGGTATCCAAGGAAGACTAAACTATTTTATTCTCTGTTGCTTCGCTTTATTTCCAGATATTCCAGAGCTGTTGTTGTGTTTGTTTCCTTACTTTTCTATTGCAACCTGCAGCAGAATTGCGCTTCAATAGTGGAGTTTCAATTTATGTAAAACTCCAGGATTCCCTCAATGTACGAGTGCATATACGCCAATGTGAGAGACTGTCCATATTTTACAGTAATGTTTATAAATGGGTAGTTTATATAGTGTATGTGCTTTTCCCACTGTATTCCCAGAAATTTTTTGTTGACTTGTTGTAGGGCTCCATTCTATGACGTTTGTTATTCTGTCTGTTCCACGCACATGCGCACTCTTCAAAAACCTGTTAGAATGCCACGTATGTGTTTACATGGCCACATAAGCAGCTTTCTCAGAAAATCATCAGAAATACACTATATTGCCAAAAGTATTCGCTCATCTGCCTTTAGACGCATATGAACTTAAGTGACATCCCATTCTTAATCCATAGGGTTTAATATGACGTCGGCCCACCCTTTGCAGCTATAACAGCTTCAACTCTTCTAAGAAGGCTTTCCACAAGGTTTAGGAGTGTGTTTATGGGAATTTTTGACCATTCTTCCAGAAGCGCATTTGTGAGGTCAGACACTGATGTTGGACGAGAAGGCCTGGCTCGCAGTCTTCGCTCTAATTCATCCCAAAGGTGCTCTATCGGGTTGAGGTCAGGACTCTGTGCAGGCCAGTCAAGTTCTTCCACACCAAACTCGCTCATCCATGTCTTTATGGACCTTGCTTTGTGCACTGGTGCGCAGTCATGTTGGAACAGGAAGGGGCCATCCCCAAACTGTTCCCACAAAGTTGGGAGCATGGAATTGTCCAAAATCTCTTGGTATACTGAAGCATTCAGATTTCCTTTCACTGAAACTAAGGGGCCAAGCCCAGCTCCTGAAAAACAACCCCGCACCATAATCCCCCCTCCAGCAAACTTCACAGTTGGCACAATGCAGTCAGACAAGTACCGTTCTCCTGGCAACCGCCAAACTCAGACTCGTCCATCAGATTGCCAGATGGAGAAGCGTGATTCGTCACTCCAGAGAACGCATCTCCACTGCTCTAGAGTCCAGTGGCGGCGTGCTTTACACCACTGCATCCGACGCTTTGCATTGCACTTGGTGATGTATGGCTTGGATGCAGCTGCTCGGCCATGGAAACCCATTCCATGAAGCTCTCTACGCACTGTTCTTGAGCTAATCTGAAGGCCACATGAACTTTGGAGGTCTGTAGTGATTGACTCTGCAGAAAGTTGGCGACCTCTGCGCATTATGCGCCTCAGCATCCGCTGACCCCGCTCTGTCATTTTAGGTGGCCTACCACTTCGTGGCTGAGTTGCTGTCTTTCCCAGTCGCTTCCACTTTGTTATAATACCACTGACAGTTGACTGTGGAATATTTAGTAGCGAGGAAATTTCACGACTGGACTTGTTGCACAGGTGGCATCCTATCACAGTACCACGCTGGAATTCACTGAGCTCCTGAGAGCGGCCCATTCTTTCACAAATGTTTGTAGAAGCAGTCTGCATGCCTAGGTGCTTCATTTTATACACCTGTGGCCATGGAAGTGATTGGAACACCTGAATTCAATTATTTGGATGGGTGAGCGAATACTTTTGGCAATATAGTGTATATGTTTTCATCTATTGATGATAAAATGTTTCTAATTACACTTAAATTAAGCTTCTAGTCCACTCAGAGGCTAAGATATTCGATTAAATAACGAGGGTGGTGCATGAACTGAAAATTAGACAGAATGTCTATGGATGAGCACATCTTTGAACACAAAAATGAGTTAGAGCGCCACCTACATTTCAGATCTGAATATTGTGATGGAATGTGGTAGAGAAAAAAATATTCTAGTCCTTTCTGCCATCTAGTGGAATGAAATCAACTTTTCAAAGTGAGGTGGAGTGAACAGAACCAGAATTGCATGTTTACAAAGTTAGGACAGTTATTTCTGAAAAAATTAGACCTATATTTTGCAATTCATCCACAGTATGTGTGAATGGTGAGCTTTTAAATTTGAGTGAAAAATTGCAGGCAGCACCCCAAAATGCAGAGTTTATGGGGTTTAATTATATATCATGGGTTTGGGTAGAGGTAAGGACCCAAACGAAGAGTTCAAAAACCAAAAACACTTTTATTAATAAAAATAAACAAATCTCACGAGGGGGGTGACACAAATTACAAAAGCAATCCAAGGAATCGGGCAGAGGGCAACAGGACCAACCGGACCACACTGGAACAGGAAGGTGACGAGATGACTGAAACGCAGAGGAACAATAAACAAGTATGCACAGAGAACATTACAAGACGAACTGACACTGGACAGCAAACACGAGAAGATTAAAAATCAAGAGGGTTAATTCAGGGCAGGTGTTAACAATGAAACAATAATGAGCAAACAAGGAGGTGTGGGGTGTGATGTCAGACCGAGAAGCACAGGGCACTACAGAAACAATAACAAAGCCACGTGCTCTCACAAGCAGGCAAAACAACCGATTGGCATGAGCGCACATCGCTGAGACAATGAGGCTATATACACTCATGCCAATCGACAAACAAGACGAGAACAGACACTTGTGTGAGAATTCGGCCACACACACACACCCGACACCTTACCGAAGTGACCGAACCTCAGCACAAACAAGACAGCTCCCGTGCAACGCACGTCTGCGAGAGACAGACAAGGATTATTGACGCGAGTGCATGCAGCAAAGAAGACACAAGCGCGATGCACTCACGTCAATAACAAACAGAAGAGTGCGCGACAGGGAATACAACAGAAGCTGCGCGCTCACACAGAGACAGAGATGGGCGGATAATGCCACGTGACGGTACCTGGCATCCCTAAACTAGAACATCAAACAAAACACCAAACACACAGAACAAATACCAACACAGAACAGAAAGCACAACAGAGAGGGAGGGAAGGGAACATAAAGAAAGGGTCTGGGTCCGGTGGCCTGGGGGAATGCCTCAGGACGGATGCAAGGTCTAGAGGCATGGGGGGGTGACCACAGGGCAGGGACATGGTCAGGAGGCCTGGGAGGCGGCCACAGGGCAGAGACAGGAGGCCTGGGAGGCGGCCGCAGGGCAGAGGGAACAGAGGCTGGGCCATGGCGGGCGTGGGCTCGTTGGCCGTGGCGGGCAATGGTGCCTGAGGAGCAGGTGCCATTTTCCTCTTTTTCCGGGCGATGAGGTGCACTGCTGCAAACGCAACCTCCGCCTCCTGGTGGTCCATAGCAGCGGGCTCAGGGTAGGTGGGTGCCTCCAAGGGAGTAGGAGCGGACAGAAAGAGACCCCCTGAGACCATTCTGCCTATAAAAGGATGACCGAAGACAGCCCTGATGCCTTCTGTTAACGGCGCCACACTGAGGCAAGGAGAGTAGAGGTTCTGCAGTCTTATATACTCAATAACGAGCAGACAAGGAGGCAGGGTGTGATGTCAGACCGAGAAGCACGGGGCACTATAGAAACAATAAAAAAGCCGCGTGCTCTCACAAGCAGGGAAAACAACCGATTGACATGAAGGCAGATCGCCGAGACAATGAGGCGATATACACTCATGCCAATCGACAAACAAGACGAGAACAGACACTTGTGTGAGAGTTCGGCCACACACACACCTGACACCTAACCGAAGTGACCGAACCCCAGCACAAACAAGACAGCTCGCATCCCGGTTGCATGGCGCGAATGCGAGAGACAGACAAGGATTATTAACGTGAATACATGCAGCCAAGAAGACACAAGCGCGATGCACCCACGTCAATAACAAACAGAAGCCGCCTGCTCAAACAGAGACAGACATGGGCGGATGATGCCGTGGCCCTGTCAGACCAAAAAACCCAGACTGACAGAGAGACAGGGCCGTGACATATATATATATATATATATATATATATATATATATATATATATTAATACAATAAGAATAAAAATAGTTCATTAATATAAATTTTCTTGCTCCTGAAGTACAATTTGTTACATGTTTTGAAATTGAAAGATTTAAACTAAATAATTTGTCGATGCTGTTTGCATATTATATTTAGAATATCCTTTACAAAAATTGAGAGTTCACAGCAAATTTGCTGCAAATTCGCTACTGATTATTTTCACATGAAAATGAGCTTTGCAGAAAACTTGCAGCAAATTGTCCATTGTTGCCAAAGATTTGCCGGAGAAATTTGCCATGAACTCTTGATTTCTGTAAGGGATGTTTCAAATATATTTTTGACAGGCAAAATATTTATTTTTTGCAATATGGGGATTTTAACTTTACTGAACATTGGGGTCAGTCATTCTGTTGCAGTGTAGCCATGATTTTTATTACCATGTTTTCTCGAGGACAACATATATATATATATATATATATATATTACACTCTGAAAAAGTTGCCCACTTATGTAAGCAGCTGGTATTTGACCCCTCTACTGTATCGCTGCAGTGTCAGTCCTGCTGTCACTGCATTAGATTTGTGATGTGCTCAGTGCTTTACCATACAAAGGCCTGATGACGCCACAGTCAGGTACCGCAGTATTTGGTGTACCGCTGTTGGCATGGGTTGACCGCTAAACTGTCCTGTTGTTCAAGCACAGCAAAGACTACAGGCTTGTGTTCTGCTTATAAGCTGTCGAAAAGGCTTACCTGTGTTCAGGTGTACTCTAGTGCAAATTAAATGTTTTAACTTTTGACTTTCGATTTTTAAAGGGTACTGGTAATGTAACAGGAAAGCACGAAAAAGTGCCCCTACTGAAACAAGCAAAACTTAAATACAGCAATAATTTTCTAAAATAAAGTATTACAAATAATGGAATAATAAATAATAATATAACAAAACTAGCATCTAGCCATGCACAAAAAATTTTAACAGGTCTTAAAACTATACAGAAATGCTTACTATAAAGAAAGTTTTTTTTTTTTTTTTACTTTTTCTTTTTCTCTCCAATTTGGAATGCCCAATTGCTTAGGAGACCTGGCTGGAGTCTGCCTGGATTGGAACTCTTGGCTCCAGGGGTGGTAGTCAGCATCAATACTCACTGAGCTACCCAGGCCCCCTACTATAAAGAAAGTTTAACTTTTGTGCACATTTAGTGAATCAAGCATGTCTTGTAATTGAAAAAAGGTTGTAGGTCATAATTAAGTTGAAATATCACTCACGATTATTTATCTAAACACGATATTCAAGGTATATTCTCTGAAAACAAGTCTTGAGACCTCATGCCAGGTTTGTGAATCTTGTTTAAAGGATGTTTATATATTTTCGCTAAAAAACAAAACAAAGATACTGCCTAAGAATAAGATTTGTTTGCTGTGAGCATTTGAATATTCTTGCATACTACATTGCTGATTATTTTGACCGAAAAGCACCCACTTAAACAAGCTTACAAAAAATTGGAAGTTCTGTCAAACTTGCTGCAAATTTGCCAATGAATTTCCACACTCAACTCACCATGTGCCCCACTGAGAATGCCCCACATTATAGTGACCACGAGGAGTTTACCCCATGTGACTCTTCCCTCCCTAGCAACCGGGCCAATTTGGTTGTTTAGGAGACCTGGCTGGAGTCACTCAGCACGCCTGGGATTCGAACTAGCGAGCTAGTGAACTCCAGGGGTGGTAGCCAGAGATAGATTATTATTGTGTGTTATTCTTCTGTATCAAGGTTATTGCTTGCACACTTTACGGACCGCCAAGTCTGCTTATTGCTGCTAATAATACTCAAGGTATTAATGTAACTTACTGTTACCACTAATGAGATTTGCTGTGTTGTAATCCAACCACGTTGGACTGTTTGTACATTTCCGCCATCACGGGTGAGACCGGCACCCTGAGTTTATCCATTAAAGAACCAACGACCGTGGTGGACAGATGATGAGCCGTTCACCGGATCTCTGAGTGATAAAATAACGGTTGCCTTCTCTCCCACGATCGCTAAAACCAGCTTCGGTGCAGTCACTCTGTTCTCTCTCTTGTACTAACCGCACACACACACGACCCCTCACAAACATACACGCACACACATTTGGCCAGCAGATAACTTGGCGATAGAGCCCTCTTTGTCCCTGAGTTTACTTACCAGCGGAGACATGCATTAAACGGGCGGATGCCATTAACCTGTCTCTCCGCCCACATTCGCGTGACGTACTCTCCATGAGAGCCACGTCCGCCATTTTGTGCCCTCCTTCTCTCCTTACATACACACACACACACACCTTCCTCTCATGAATTATTAATTGATATTACTGCATCAATAAACTTTCTTATACTTTAAAGAGAAGTGTTTTGGTATTGTTCTGCATGCACCTGTGTCAAGGGCTGGCAGGGGATGTCAGTGCTCGAATTCAAGCCTTTATTGTTTACCTTTTGAATGTCGATGTTCTCCAGACATCGACTTTCCTAAGAGAACAATCCTATAGTGAGACTGCTATACTGTCTGGTTAATAGTCCCTGATTCCAGGGTGGTACCCCGGCGATATTAATCCTTATTAATATTCTATTGATTTTGATGATAGTTATCTTTGATGACTGTTGATTTGAAAGACCAATAAGCTAATGTTAATTCTAATCAATGTTCTATTGATTTTAATTATTGATAATTATCTTTGATAATAATAAATATTCTATTGATTTTGATAATTGATAGTTATCTTTGATGATTGTTGAGTTAAAGGATTAAAAAGCTAGTGTTGATTCTAATCAATGTTCGATTGATTTTAATAATTAATAATTATCTTTGATAATGATTAATAATTGCTAATAACCAAACCAGCTCCTGAACGAAGCGCCCAACAAAGTGATGACAGTATTTCCATTTTTGGGTGAACAAACCCTTTAATATTTTACATGTAGTAGCCCATTAAGAATATAAGATAACTTATTGCCTGGCATTGGTATTTGACAAGAAAGACAGACAAACTGGCACAAATGCTAAACTCAGTTCCCGCATTTGCAGTTTGGGGATTTCACCAGCAGATATCAAAGAGCTATTGATCACTTTTAATACTAGCTATGAACTGTGTGTCAGTAGAAGAATGTGTTTAATTATACTTAAATGTTTCATAATTTAATGCAGCCTATGTACATCCAGTTAGTCCTGATGAGCACCACATTTTCCATGCATATATAAGAAGTGTGTCACTGTCATAGAAATATGCTTGACATTCAAAAAGTGTGTAGTTTATGTGCAAAAGAACGTAAGACACAAATGGTCCATATTTCTATTCTTCTAATGAATACAGCCAATTTACACCACCAAATTCTTATGAATGGGCTGTCTTCATTTATATCAACGTTGCTTGACAGGAATGGAATATACAATAGGACAGTACAATAACCAGAGAAGAACCTCAGAATTAAATTGCATTTAACCAAACCTTTGTATTCGTAACCCCCAAAACGATCCCCTCTCACAAACACAACTTACAGTGAGTTAATTTATTAATTTGAATAGGGCTGGGGCTAGGGTTGACAATAGGCCTGTGGTATTTAATATTTAAGTTATTTTTTATTATAAATTCTCCTTCCTGCCCAGTCGGTGGCGATATACACAAAGAATGTGAATCGGTAAAAACAAAAGAAGAACAATTTGGAAGTGATAGTGGAGATTTAAAGTAAAAATAAGGACATAAATATGAATCTGTTTCACTCCCACACCTATCATATCGCTTCTGAAGATATTAATAATCACTGGAGTCTTATAGATTAATTTTATGCTGTTTTTATGTGCTTTTTGGACCTTCAAATTACTGGCCACCAGTAGCTTGCATTGTATGGACCAACAGAGCTGAAATATTTTTCTAAAAATCTTCGTTTGTGTTCAGCAGAAGAAAGAAAGTCACACATTTGGGATGGCATGAGTAAATTGAGAGCATTTTCATTTTTGTGTGAACTATCCCTTTAAGCAATTACTTTCAATGTCTAATATCGACACTGGAGACCTGGAGTATAAGCTTTCTAATGATAATGTAAAGGTCAAATAATAATTTTTAATATAATCAAAGTAAAGACCTACTTCTTGTTTTGTTCTCCTTTTCTTATACACTAGACGGGTAGCTTTGCTTTCGAAGCCATAGCCATGTCTATCCACTACATTGAATATCTCATTACCTGCCACACGTCCTAAAAAAAAAGGAAATGAAATAATTAATTATAATAACTACAATTAGTAATCCCCCGAATCCTCTACAGATAACATTGCATTTATATTTGCATGTGATTTCATGTAATTTTTACAGTAATGGTAATGTTTATGTGAATAGAATACCAATGCTAGGCTACTTATAATGTCTTTGACAGCATAGGGACCCCCTGGCGGTTCAGGGAACCTACACTACTTGCGTAGTTTGCATATAGGGAGGACCGGCACTGTTTGCATGTACAGTGTGACGCATCGCATAGCACTGCACTTAAGACATCTTCTCACTCTACTAGTCCTGTGGGAGAAGGAAAAAAAGTCCCCTCTTTCCTGCCTTTTACCACTCTGCTGAAAAGACCTGTTTTGCATGCTGGTCTGTTTTGCACACATGGGATGCTGGTGTGCTGGTGACCACACAAGTTTCCTTGATTAGGTTAACCAGCAATCTCCTTGGTCAACCATCAACAAAAAGTCTATACTGGTTGATCATCTTAACCAGTATAAACCAGTCTGGACCAGCAAGATCTCCTTGGTCAACCAGCTTTAACAAAATAGGTATGCTCATCAACAAGCATGACCAGCCATGTTTTGCTGGTGAACAGCATGGATATACAGTAATGGTCTACTAGCTAGACCAGCACCAAATGAGCATAAACCAGCCTGAACCAGAAAGACCTCCTTGGTCAACCAGCCATAAAATGGCCATGCTTATCAGAACCTGATTGACCAGCTAGATTTTGTTGGTGCACACCCTGGCTATGGTTTACCTGTTAGACAAGCACCAAACCAGCATAAAACCCATCTGGACTTCCTTAATCAACCAGCTTCAACAGAAGGCCATGCTGGTTGACCAGCCAGATTTTTTTCCAAACTAAGAGACCAAGTTTTGTTAGTGAACAGTATGGTTATAATGGTCCACTAGTTAACAAAAAACAGCCTAGACCAGTCAGACCTTCTTGGTCAACCAGCTTAAATGAAAAGACCACGCTGGTCATCTACCTTGACCAGCCAAGTTTTGCTGGTGAACAGCATGGCTATAATGGTCCATTGGTAACACCATGGCTAAGATGGTTCACCAGCTAGAACAGCAATTATCTAGCATAAACCAGCATACCAGAAAGACTTCCTTTCAGTCAGCTTCAACAAAATGGCTGTGCTGATCAGGACCAACTAGACCAGCTTGGTTTTGTTGGTGAACTGCATGGTTATGGTCTACCTGCTAGACAAGCATAAAACTAACCTGGAAATTTTTGGTCAAGTCAAAATTAGTTAACGAGAAATAAACCTTGGGAGAAACCAGGCTAAGCTGGGGTTCTCATCTGGCTATACAGCATGAATATAATGCTAATGTTAGTAATCTATGTGTAATACAAGTCATGTGTTATTTGAGTAAACTAACTAGATGTTGGTAGGCAATGTTTAATACTAAAGGATATTTATTGAACTATAAGATTAATGAATAAGTATCTTTGAAGTCTATCCCAAATTCATGTTTTACTGTTTTGTCAGAATTGAGTAGAAGGAAATTTCTATCCATCCAGTCTTTGATATCATTGATACACTCTGCTAACTTGGAGAGTTGGGAAATTTTACCAGGTCTCAAAGAAATATAAAGCTCAGTATCATTGGCATAATGGTTTAAACTAATTCCATGGTTCCTGCAAATGTCTACCAGATGAAATATATACAAGGAGAAAAGCAAAGGACCTAATACTGAGCCACGTGTGGCACTCCATACTTTACTTCTACTTGATCTGAAAATTCCTCGTATTCTTCACAGATCCCATTTCTCTGAAAAAATTAACATTGTTGGGAGGACACTACCTTTTCTACTATTTTAGACATAAATGGGAGATTTGAGATCGGTCTATAACTAGCCAACTCCAACTAAGCTTTGTTCCTTGTCAATTTAGCCACGTTAGTGAATAAATACCTAGGATTGTTGTGGTTATTTTCTAAAATATGCAGACCTGGCAGCTTTTAGAGCCTGTCTGTAGCTAGAGACACTATCCTTCCATGCACTGTGAAACATCTCTAATTTTGTACTCTTCCACTTGCTTTCCATTTTCCAAGCTGCTCTCTTAAGAGCATGAGTGTGATAATTATACCACGGAGTGGGGATTTTCTCTTTACATTTTTTTAATCGAAGGGGGCCGACACTATCTAGATAGCTAGAGAAGAGTGTATCCATATTTTCTGCGACTATAAGTTCTGAACTTTTTGGCATACTGAGTATTTGAGATAGATTTGGAAGGTTAGTAGTGAAGCAATCTTTAGTGGTCAAAAGAATAGTTCTACCCAATCAAAATGTGTTGTAGATTGAGTGACCTTAGCTAAGTGCAACAGGCAAGAGAAGAGATAATGATCTGAGATGTCATTTTCTTGCTATGCTGGTTGACCAGCTTGACCAGATTTGCTGGTGAACTGTATAGTTATAATAATCCACTAATTAGATCAGCCCAAACAAAAAGACCATGCTGGTTGACCAGCTAAGTTTTGCTGGTAAAGTGTAAAGCTATGATGGTCCACCACCTAGATCAGCTCAAATAAAAAGATCATGCTGTTTGAACAGCTTGACCAGCTAAAATTTTTTGGTGAACAGCATGGTTATAAAGGTCCACTGGTTAGACCAACACAAAACAGCCTGGATAGGTTATACCTTCTTGGTCAACAAGCTCATCAAAAAGCCATGCTGGTCCACCAACTAGACAAACACCAAACCAGCATTAACCAGCCTTGTCAGTCAAGACCTCTGTTGGCAACAGTCTACCGTGCAGGTCAACCAGCTTGCCCAGCTACATTTGTTTGAACAAAACCAAACCAGCATAAACCAGGCTGGACCAAATTTAGCTGAACTTGTCAGCAGGGCTAACACTCTTAGCTCATGTTAGTGTTATGAATGAAAGAACATGCCTGATTTTTTCCCTAGTTCCAAGCAAAAAAAACCTCACGTACAGGATGTCCAGCAAAGAGAGCTTCACTCAAAATGTTTAATGATTTATTTAAAGCTTTTATGATGTGTTTAGTGAAATTACTTGTTTCTCACCAGTCTCTTGTGCGCCTGCTGTTTGTTTTGTGCAAAGTGAGCCATGACCCAGGGCAAACTGACATTGAGCAGGTATGAGGAATGCTAGCTTGTGAATAGCCCAAAGTTCTTAGCAGAGCCATGCAGCTGTTTCAAAGTGTCCCAGGCACAAGTGTGTGCAGCTGACTTCATAGGGTGGGTTGAAAGAGCTTTGATGGCATGACTGTTTGTGTGGGGATAGCATTCCCAACCCTGTGCCAAAAGCTTAAAAATATTGGGAGCATTGGACGTTCGCTATGTTGCTTACACAATGAGAGTGTTCGTTTTATACCTATATGCCATCAACAGCCAATGAGTGCATGCTCAGCAAGTAAACAGGAAATTTGAAGGACACAATACAAGGCAAGGCAACTTAATACATCAGAATTAAGTGCCATGTTGCAGCATACACATCTAATACTGCAGTACACACGCTTTACACTTCATAATGGGGGATAAATGGTGATTGAAAACACAGGTGATGGTGCCAAGAGCATCCTTAATACAACACTGGTTGAGAAATACTGCCTTCTGTTACAATGTTGAGGTTTTGCATTGAGAGTTTAAATATACAGTAGGCTCTTACTATCCATACATAACACAATACAATGTCCAATTGGACAATTAGAGTTTTATTTTAGTACCTGTGTTAGGCACAACACTATGCGCTACGACCATTCGCTAAGTATTATTCAATTTTCACGAGGGCGCTAAATCCAAGTGCAATTTTCATGCCAGCGAAACGGGCGAAGGCGTGGGTGGTAGTGCTTTCACTATTTGTGGATGTATACCCGAAAAATGTGGGTGTTTATATGGGAGGTCTATGTAAATGAAGCGGCGCAAAATCAAATGTGTTATTTTTGTGAGAAATAGGTAATTGTGCTTTAGACCAGTGATCCATCTGGGGTACATAAGCAGGTTCCAGGGGGAAAGCAAAAACAACTGGAATTTGCTATGATTTTCTGATTACATGCAATTTTCATTTGTACAATCTTGATATCCATTCTTAAAATACCAAGAATGATGTCTTGAAATTGCATATATTAGCATACTGAGTGTAAATGCGAAATAACGGGGTGTAACTTAACTTTTCCAATTAGTTTGATAGAGATGCTTTGTAACGGCGAAATAGGGGCAAGAACTGCCTGTTCAGTAACAAACCAGGGAGGGGCTCTCTCAGGTGGAAGTAACCAATGAGCCAAATGTCTGAGACTGAACGCATAGTAATAAAACAAAATCTTGGGTAGGCCTAGCCCACCTTTGTCAATCGGCCTATGTAACTTATTAAAATGCACTCTGGGACATTTACCATTCCAAATGAAGGAATTCGCTATGCTATCGAATTGCTTGAAATAAGAGAGGGGGACATCTACAGGTACGGACTGTAGCAGGTAGTTAAATTTTGGAATACAATTCATTTTAATAACATTAATCTTTCCAGTCATCGATAAATGTAATGAAGCCCACCTGCCCACATCGCTTGAAAATCTTTTTATTAAAGGGTCAAAATTGACACTAACTAAATCAGACAAATTTGCTGGGAATAAAATCCCCAAATACTTAATGCCCTGTTTGGGCCATTGGAAGGCACCCGGCTGGAAAGCCGTTACTGGACAGTACGCTGTCAGAGACAAAGCTTTGGATTTAGACCAATTAACTTTGTATCCTGAGAACTTGGAAAAGGAATTAATAATTCTGTGAAGGCAAGGCATAGATCTAGTAGGTTCAGAGACAAATAATAAAATATCATCTGCGTAAAGCAGAAGTTTATGTGCCACACCTCCTGCAATCACCCCTGGAAAATCATCCTCCTTTCTTATCGCAGCTGCTAATGGTTCCAGGGCAAGACAGAACAATAAAGGGGAAAGAGGGCAGCCCTGCCGAGTTTCCCTATCCAGAGTAAAATAATCTGAAATTAATCAATTTGTTTGTACCGCTACTACAGGGTGTTTATGAAGTAACTTAATCCAACCAATAAATGTACTCCCAAACCCATACATTTCCAAAATCTTACAAATATAATCCCATTCTACCATATCAAACGCCTTTTCGGCATCAAGTGAGATGGCAGTGACCAGAGATTGATCATTCGCTACTGACCACATGATACTGATGAGACGCCTGATGTTATCAGAAGAGCTACAACCCCGAATAAACCCCACCTGATCTATATGTATAAGAGATGTCATAACTTTACTTAATCGGTTAGCCAAAAATTTTGACAATATTTTTACATCTAGTTGGATCAGGGAGATTGGACGGTAACTTTTACACTCACTTGGATCTTTGTCCTTTTTAAGAATCAGACTGATCCAGGCTTGTGTCATGGTTGGAGGAAGCTTTCCATTCTTTAATGATTCAGTATAAACTTCTACGAAAAGTGGAGCCAGTTCTGTAGCATAAGATCTAGAAAATTCTGCGGCAAAACCATCTGGCCCTGGAGCCTTGCCAGTAGGTAGGGACTTAATTACCTCGTCAATCTCCTCCAAGGTTATCTCAGAATCAAGAGAGTTTTTTTGCTCAATCATCAGTTTAGGAAGTTCTAATGGTTCCACAAAGTTTCTAATATCTTCATCAGTAGACGAAGACGAGAACTATAGAGATCAATATAGAACTCTTTAAAGGCATTATTAATATCAATGGCTGAGGTAAATATTTCACCACTAGCAGATTTCACTGAGGGAATGATAGAAAGAGACTCTCTCTGCTTTATATATCTAGCCAAAAGCTTCCCTGCTTTGTCACCCAACTCAAAGTATGACTGTCTTGCCCTGAATAACCAAAACTCCACTTTCCATGACAAAATAGTATTATATCTATATTTCAATTGGGTAAATTCTCTGAGGCCATCAGCTGACATACGGTGCTTCAGCTCTGCCTCTGCACTTTTAATATTCTCTTCCAACTCCACAAGTTCTCGTGCATTGGATTTTTTGATGAATGAGGCATACTGTATGATCCGACCCCTAAGAACTGCCTTAAGTGCCTCCCATGCCACGCCCACAGAGGATACCGAGGACCAGTTGGTCTCCATATAAACATTGATTTCAGTCTTTAACATTTGTTGGACATCAGGATTTTGCAAAAGGGACACATTAAGGCACCAACTATATGATTTCTTTTTCTCTTTATGTGGCATCACCTCTAAACTCACCAGGGCGTGATCTGAGACTAAAATGTTTCCAATTGAGCAATCAACAACAGATGAAATGAGGGATTTGGATATCAAAAAAAAAAAAAAAAAAATCTATTCTAGAATAAATCTTATGGATTAACACAATAATGACTCTTCCTAATTTATCTTTAGTCTGTTTGAGACATTTGAATTGTAGATGTTTATTTACCAATATAATGACTCCCTTGCTCTTACTTGAGCCAGCACTAAAAAAAACATGTCCACCCCATATCTTCCCAAATTTTTCAGCCTCCTGCGGGGAGAGCTGTATTTCTTGAAGAAACACTATATCATATTTCTTACGTTTAAGAAAAGAAATAACCTTCCTTCTTTTTATGGGGTGCCCCAACCCATTCACATTCTATGTGGAGAGAGACAATCCACTCATATTAACAACTGACATATTGACATAATAAAAAAAAACAATTGTGTGTCAAAAACAAAATTATACAGACCACATTCCCCATTAGTGAAACAATCAACCCCCGAACTTCCCCCGAACAAAACAAACAGAAAAAAGAAAAACGTGCGCATTAACCCTGCGCACGACAGCGCCAACCGGCAACAATCCCTCTAAACTCAAAAGGTCCATGAATGCCCATGAGCCCCCACGACAACTTTACCATCGGATTGCTCAATTTTGCCTCACAAATTTGTGAGGCAAATTTACATAATAGAAAATACTTTGTAAAATAAACCCAGCAAATAGGTAGAATGAACACAAAGAATGTGTAGATTCATTCACAGAACTGTCTCAAAGGTGTGTTCTTTCACAAAACAAATTCCAGCTGATATAAAACCATTCAGATTCCTCGACCAGACAAACGAATATTCAGTGAGCCAGCTGTTATGAGTTCAGCGGATGACGTAATGATTCCAATGTCTCAAAAAAAAAAAAACCTCAACAAAACAAACTACAGCCAGCAGGAGGAATAAGCATGAAGAACGAACAGATTAATCCACAGCTGTTCCAAAGGAGTGTTATTCAATAGAACAACCTCCAGCCACTAGGCGGAATCAATACAAAAAGAAACAAAACCAGCATCCCAGTTCCCCGGATGGTCAAGTCAATTCACTCAGAGGCCGCATAAACGTATATACCATGACTTACACAATCCGTCAGCTTTATAAAAGACATCCTTTGTGTGAGCATGTAGATATTTTGCGGTCATCCGTAATGTCCACTCTCAATCTGTCCGGGAAATTCAATGCAAAAGTAATCTTTCATCAATGCAAAAGTTTCTTTAAGGAAAGTGTTATTCACAAAACAAGCTCCGGCCGCTCGGCGGAGCCAACGCAAAAGACCCAAAATGTCGCCCAGCTTCCTCAAGAGTAAGTACCCCACTCAGTCAGGCCCACTCACATGAGAAACATCCAATGGTTTACTCAGACATTGATTCTATAAAAGATATTGCCTAATTTGGACATGTAAATACTTTGCGACCGACCTTCGTTTCTATTCTCAATTTGGCAGGAAACATCAGTGCGAACAAGATCTTTTTCTGATGTAAGAGTTTCTTACATTCCTTGAACCGATCACGTTTCTCTCTTGTCGAACTCGCAAAGTCCGGGAACAAGAAAATATTGTGGTTCTTCCAAGAAAGCTTCCCTTTGCTCCTTGCCTGGCGCAACACAAGATCTTTATCGGATGATCTCAGAAATCTGGCCAGAATCGATCGGGGCCTATCTCCTTCAGCAGATCTGTGAGCAGGGACTCTGTGAGCTCGCTCGATTTCCAGCTTGTGGCCTGTTATGTCGAGCAGACTCTGAAAAAACTCATCTAGGAATTTCACCATATCTCTGCCCTCCTCATGCTCAGGAATTCCAACAATTCGAGCATTATTCCTGTGGCTTCTATTCTCAAGATCTTCAAGCTTTTCAAGGAGATGTTCCAGATCAACTTTGGTCGCGGGTGGATTAGCGGTTAATTCCCTCTCTGAAGATTCCAGAAAATCGATTCGTTTTTCAACATCAGTCACTCTCGTACCTAACTCAGAGAATTTGATTTCCATCACCGTAATCGATCGATGTATTACAGCGAGATCCTCCAAGTCAGCAAGAATCTTCATCAACATCACCGACATGTTGGACAACTGACGCTGGATCTCCTCTCCCGCCGCGCCATCCGAATCGAGTCCCCGGTCTGTAGGCCTGTCGGAGCTTTCATCCTGAACACGTAAATGTCTTTTAATGTCTCCAGAGCCCAAAGATTTTGACTTCTTTGTGCTAATAATAAAGAAGAGTGGAGAGTGACAAAAATTATTAGGGTGAGAGAGAGAGAGAGTTGGGATATGACCAGACTCGAACCTGTGTTCCCATTGTAACATTGCAGTGCTACCACCATGCCATGGTTCTGATTAACTGCTCTTGTTTTAGACATTTACAAAGTTCTAGCTTCTTTCATTTCATAATTGTTTGTTTCATTCATTCAGAGGTGGAAATTAATTTGATCTTCAGGATGGGTGTAGATTAATGAGGAGCATGAGCTCATTGCATAACACAAATGTCATCTGCAGATGGATGATGACTTATTCCAAGCACCTTCCTGTTCCCTCATCGGGCCATCCCACCATGATCTTTTCGAGGAAAGTGGAAGGTTATCTGAAGAAGAGAGACACAGAGAGGTAGAGATGACCCATACTTACAGGATATTCTAACGGGATCTGATGCTGTAGTCACAGTAGAGTTTGTGTTCCATTTACTTCCATTCATATGCATACAAAATTTTGTCTTTAGCTGAGTACTAATGGTCAACTTTGGTGAACTCTTACCTGCCAAATAAAGAGGCAAAAAATTTGACAAGTAACTGATCTAAACATCACAGATTTATCTCTTGAATTCTTTTCTTTGTGTCAGCAGTGTTGAAGATCTGGGTTCATCCTGTGTTCCCTCTTTGGCCACTGGGGGCAGTGCTTTGAATTTTGCAAAGCACATACTGAGTTTAGCTCAAGAACTGTCGACCTACTGTTGCTGAATTCACAGTGAGATCAGTCTGCAAATTTTTAGTTTTTATCCCATCAAGCCTGTATAAAGATGATCTTGACTTTGATTGTCAAATAAACCAATATAATGAATGTTGACATTGAGAGGATTGTCATTTAACAGTTCTCCCCTTTTCTTTTTAATTTATTATCAATATTATGCAGGGTTGTGCTCCACTGTGTTCCTTTTAGAACTGAATTGAGAATGCCTTATAAAATTCCAAAACAATTTCCGCTTTATATATACAGTATACATACATTATATATATATATATATATATATATATATATATATATATATATATATATATATATACACACACACTGGTGGCCAAAAGTTTGGAATAATGTACAGATTTCAGAAGGAAACAAGACATATGGGAACATGGAGGGAAAACAGAGACACAAGATATGAAACAAGAAATAAACTTTTCAAAATAAAAGACATGAAAAGTATGAATCAACAAAATACACATGACATATCCCCCCCACTAAGGGGGGCTCCCGATGCCCCAACACATGAACAAAACACATAAAACATGACATAATATTCCAAAGATCTGTAGGGAGCTGGGGGGGGGGGGGTCTTGAGGCGTGGCTTGGATTGGCATAGCGTGGGGCATGGGACCAGGGCAGAGTCAATGGAAGGTGGGGCCCTGAGAGTCTTGAGGGGTGGAGCTGTGGAAGGTGGGGTTGTGAGAGACTTGAGGGGTGGAGCCATGGAAAGTGGAGCCGTGAGAGACTTGAAGGGTGACACCATGGAATTTGGTGCCCGGACAGTAGGCGAAGACTCGAAGGGCCAGGGTGGAGCCGATGGCAGGGAGGACCAAGGCGGTTCTGGAGGCTCGGAAGACTGAGGTGAAGCCGGTGGTACTGAGGACCTAGGCGGAAGGAGGTGCCTGCTCAGGAGAACTAAGGGTGGGTACAAGGACGGGAACCATCTCCAGGTCCAACTGCTCAGATGTGGCCATGACGTGGCATGGAGCTGTCTCAGGCGTGGCTGTGACATGGCATGGAGCAGGCTCAGGCATGGCTGTGACGTGGCATGGAGCAGGCTCAGGCGTGGCTGTGACGTGGCATGGAGCAGGCTCAGGAGTGGCTGTGACGTGGCATGGAGCAGGCTCAGGCATGGCTGTGATGTGGCATGGAGCAGGCTGAGGCGTTGCTGTGACGAAAGATGGTGCTAGCTCAGTGGCCATGACGTGAAACTCTGGCCTGGCGGCCATGATGTGGAACTTTGGCCTGGTGGCCATGTTGTGGAACTCTGGCTCGGTGGCCATGTCATGGAACTCGGCTCGGTGGCAATATCGTGGAACTCTGGCTCGGCAGCCATGTTGTGGAACTCTGGCTCGACGGCCATGTCGTGGAACTCTGGCTCGTTAACCATGACGTGGGATGCTGGCTCATTGTCTGCCTCCCCCACAGTGAATAGTGAACCACTCATTAGAAGGGCAAGATCGACATACCGAGTCAGCTGTAGGTGCTCCGACTGTCAGGCATCAGGGAGGAAACTGGCTCACTCAGACCTGCCTGGAAAATGTCCTTGAGTACTACCTCATTAAAGTCCACCCAGCAGGCCAGAGCGCAGAAGTCCTCCACATAGTCCTCCAGGGGACGATTCCCTTGATGTAGGCGGAGGAGCTGGATTGCTGGGTTCATTGTAGGTCAAGTATTCTGTAATGATGCGGCTACTGGCAATGACGAAGACGATGACGTGAAGAACCCAAGTGCAATTTTATTGACAAACAAAAATTACTCCAATGCTCCATTTGACACAGCCAGGTCAATCAAGGTGTGGATGGAGGACCACCGGATCCAGACCCTGTCATGGCCAGCCTAATCTCCAAACCTGAACCCCATTGAAAATCTCTGGAATGTGATCAAGAGGAAGATGGATGGCCACAAGCCATCACACAAAGCCAAGCTGCTTGAATTTTTACACCAGGAGTAGCATAAAGTCATCCAACAGCAATGTGAAACACTGGTAGAGAGCATGCAAAGATGCATGAAAGCTGTGATTGAAAATCAGGGTTATTCCACCAAATATTGATTTCTGAACTCTCCTAAGATAAAACATTAGTATTGTGTTGTTTAAAAATGAATATGAACTTTTCTTTGCATTATTCTTTTTCTGCAAATAAATGTTCTAAATGACAATATTTTTGTTTGGAATTTGGGAGAAATGCTGTCAGAACTTTATAGAATAAAACAAAAATGTTCATTTTACTCAAACACATACCTATAAATAGTAAATCCAAAGAAACTTTTAATTTTGCAGTGGTCTCTTAATTTTTCCCAGAGCTGTACAGTATATCAGTAAATGCAGCTTACAAGATGGAAACCTTCAACAAAAATCTCCAAAGTTCTTTCACCTATTTTGTCTGTTGTGTCATAGTGTTTAATTTCTTTGAATTGCAATACAGTAAATTCCTCTTCATTCCAATTGAACATCCTGTGGGGTGTGGCCAATTCAGATTGAATTCAAACTCATGAATTGAAAGGAGACAATTATTAAATTCAGAATTACTGTATGTCCAATCCTGCTTGTGTGGGAATTGCCCAATTTGGGAGTTACTGCAGGATTTGAAAGATAGGAATAATATGATGGGTTTTCACAATAAAAGAAAGTGGTTGTTAGGTAAATTATTTGAACTTTTTTGCTGTATGGATATGGGGCTGTGTGGCGTGTGCGTTGAGCTTTTCACCACTCTCACATGTGCTTATTTTAGGGAAGGGGGACGTCATGTTCCTCTGTGTTACTACCTTAAAGTGTCCATCATTTGCTCTCTCTCTCTCTCTCTCTCTCTCTCTCTCGGTCATAACACGAGTCTTTCCTTACTCAATATAGAGCAGCCTTCCTGTGCTGCCATTAGCTGCAATGCTAAAATTGGATCTCTGACCTCTGTGAAATGTATTCTGGGAATATGTTGTCTTCCAATTTGCCTTATGTGGCCAGTGCAGTGCACTACGTTATGAATATCTTAGAGTTGTGACAAGAAGCTCCTCTTTCGTGGATACACCCTTAAAAATACTAGCAAACAGCAGTTTGTTTCAGTTAACACAACAACTGAGTTTAACAGAAATTTGATGGGACAAATACTGTATGTCACAGGTCACTGTGACAATGAAGAAAAGCATTAAACTTTATTAGAATATTTATATGCCAAAGAATCAACTCTTTACATTGCATTATTAATAATATTATGATATACTTTATTACTATTAGATAATGTTAATGGTTTTGTAAGCTGGTTAACATGAACTTTAGAAGTCAAGGAGAAATTATGTAACATTATTGCCCCCATTCCGAAACAAGAACATTTGTACGGTCAGAAACCGATGTTAGGTGATGGGGCCTGGCCTGCAGTTGGCATTCCAATTCCTATCAAAAGTGTTCAGTGGGGTTCAGGTCTGGGTCTTAAGCAGGCCAGTCAAGTTTTCCACACCAGACTCACTAAATCATTGTACTGGTGGCATCCTCTGACAGTGCCACACTAAAAGTTTCTGAGCTCTTTGACTGCTCCATTCCACTGAAAATGTTTGTCTAAAGAGATTCTTTTTAATACGTTAAACACATTTAAATATATTAAATGTAAGCCTATGGCCACTCCTTGAAGCACAGCTCAGCAGAAACAACTGTTTTCTAACTGTTGTCTTTAAATAATTGTTTTGAAAAATCATTTAAAACAACATATTATCATTGAGTAAAATGAAAAACAAATAAAATGAATAAAAAGAACACATTTTTATAACGTACAATTTACTAAGGGCCAAATTCATTTTTTTCAGGGTATGAAGCCCCAAGTATGTATTTTAAGTAGAATGAACATAATGAGATCTCATTGGATTTACTCAAAATAATTTAGCTCTTTTAATAAAAAAAATAATGAGTACTTTCAACTCATAATATATTTCTAAAATGTACACATTTCGTGTATTTTGGGCAAGAAAAACTTAACTTCTTTCCACATGATATTCTGGGATTCCATTATTTCATCTATGGTTATCACACTGGGTGGCCGTTTAATGATTGATGGTGAGTGATGCTGATACTCCTGAGGGTCACACTGGAGCTCTTCAGCACACTGGCACCATCCAAGGACACCAGAAAGAGCTTGCAGGCAATGCATCTTACATGACACTCGTGGACATGTCAGAGAATGCAAAACAAGCTTTTTATGTTCACAGTCGCTCATCAACATTATTGATATGTAGACCATCTGTTCTTGAAGACTGTTTTGGCCACTATAAAAGATTTACAAAGTAGAGGTACAATTTATATATCGTACACTCTGAGACCACTAGTGAAAATGCTTCTATTTATAAGTGTTATTGGGAAATTAACATTAACATGAATTTGAGAATTTCTAAGTATTTGGTATGCCCCCTTTTGCTTTTTATGACAACATGTATAGTTGCAATGAAAACCTGAGTAAAATTTCTCAATAAGTTTATCAGCAAATATATTCTTGCAATTGAGCAAGGACAGGTTTCTCTTAGGGCCTTTTTCTCTAAGCCATTTCAACACTCTATTTCAAATGTTATGCAGGGCCTTTGATCCTTTTTTGGATTTTTTTTACAGCAGTGCAATTTGACCCCTATTATTCAGTCACTATTGTATGAGTGAATCTCACAAAAACATAATAAGAAAAATTATAATAAAAAGTAATGGAAATAATAAAAAATTATTAGTTTTACATGAAATAAAATATATAAAAGTGAAAAAATATATATAAATGTGGAAGAAAAAATATGGATAAAAATTTTAAGAAAGCCTATTTTTGGGACCAGTTAGATTATTTTTGTGACATTATTTTCATGAATCTAGACATTTTATTTCGAGTTTTTTCGATGTTATTCTCATTATAATTTCATGACTATGAAACTTTTTTCATTTAAATCTGCATTAATTAAAAGAACTGCAGCAAATATGATGTATAAATAAAATAAATTGAGAATGATTTTGTATTTAGAAATGAAAAATGTGTCAGGAAAATAATTTCACAATGCAAATATTCTTGTCTTAAAATAATACAACAAATTTATTTATTTAGTCTTTATTTTTCAGTATTTCTTACATTATTTCTTACTACTTATTTCTTTTTCTTTTGATTTTGGGGTGAAAAATGACCCAGAAAGAACAGAACTCAACTGTCCTCTCTCTCTCTCTCTCTCTCTCTCTCTCTATTTTTGTCCCTCTCTCTTTTAAGTTTTTGCCTGCTCACCACACCTCATTTAAAGACTTCCTTTTTCCAGTGGTTCAGTGGCTCCCTCATTTTCTGGAAGCAAAACCTTTTGAAAAATCACCAAAGGGAGAGAGAGAGAGAGAGAGAGAGAGAAAAAAAAAAAAAAAAGAGACAGCAAAATCCTTAATTTGATTTCTCTAATTTTAATCTCTGATAGATAACCATCACAACACACTTAAAAACACTTAAGTAAAAAAAAAAAACCTAGCCACAAAGTAATAACAATAATATAAAAAAGTGAAATTTGCCAAATCATCCTCATTGAAAATCAGCTTCAGGTGGAGGAGAAGCTAAATAAATAGGTTGCAGTAGATACAGTAAGCATATAGGGACAGTGATGTGTTCTCTACGCAGGTTCTTGTTCACTGTTGCTGAGTTGTACATACTCCAGAGCTGCCTGCTGAGAGACAGACACACAATCAACCTGCACTGATCAACTTTCAGAGTCAATTTGTACATAAAATGTATGTAGATCTTGGATAAAAATAACCTGGCTGTCCTAACTAATATAAAAATGTCAAAGTGGACTATATACTATATCATGGAGCTTTTGTTTTTGTGTTGTCATGCACTGGAGAGAATCTTACAAAATCTGTCAAGAACACAAAGACCATTAAGACCATTTTTAGGACCATTAAGATTTTTTTCCATTGTGACATAATTTCCATGACAATTAATTTCCATGACAATTAAGTAACCTCCCACCAATTCCAGTTACTGTATTGTGATTTAATGACTGTTATTACAGTTATGAGAATCATCATTAATAATAACGGGAATAATAAAAGATAGAAATGTACATTTTGTATTTTTTTTAAATGTTATAATTTCATCCTTTGAAAACAATGGGAATAGTAAAAGAGAAATGTTATGAATTTAATTAGAATTGAGGGCTAAACGTGCCTAACTGTCCTGACAATGTCACAATGCAAACAATCTTAATGGTTCTAATTAAAGACATTTTCTTCATGTAAAATGTCTTATTTGTTTGAAATATGACAATTATTTGACAGGCTTTGTGAGATTCACCCACTGAGATATCAGTTTTCTTCTGACAGTAGTACATATTTCTTCCAGCAGAGGGCCTCCCTGTGGTGAAACTATTGAACATACCTACATTTGGACTTGTGTGTCTGTGTGTGCGTCACTTACGCCCTCTGTCTGCTCCAAAACTCCTATAAAAACAAAACATCCAGAGTCACAACACAGCTTTAGTGGAAAAGTCATAAATATTTAATAGCTACTTCATCTCAGCTGTGGGTGATATGATCAAAAATGCAGAGGTGGGACCAAGTCATTGTTTTCAAGATACAAGTCTCAAGTCTTTGCAAGTAAGTCCCAAGTCAAGACAGGCAAGTCTGAGTCAAGTCTTAAACAAGTCATTAGTGCTCTTTGCCCAAATTAGTGTCAGAGTACTAATTACTATAGTAATTACACCCTCCACAGTATTAGCATGTTTTAGCACGATGTTTGGACTTTTTAGACGGTCCCTTACCACACCCTCTAGACTAGAGCATCAGCACATTTTAGCACAGTGGGTGGACTTTTCAGACGACCCCTTAACCACCATAGGCAAAATTTCCTACTTAATGTTAAATTAACGATCTGGAACGATTTCGCCGTAACACATCTGACCAGCTTATATACGGGACAAATCCTGTATTTTACAGGACGGGTGGCAACCGTTGGTCCACAGTGCATCTTTTAGCTGGTTTCAGCAATGAGGCATTCAAAATAATTCATGCCAAAACTGTAGTTGCTAGCTAACCCAACTAACAAGATAAGTTAAATGCTACTGAACCATACCTGACGTGTAACAGTTATTTAGGTTTTCAGATGCCTCAAAAAATTGGATGTTGTTGATGAAGCGTCTTTAATTTTTGAACCACAGGTTCTACATTTTGCAATCCTTTTGTTTATTGGGGAAATTAATCGTTGGTTTGCTGCACATTTTTGAATGTACAACTCTGATCTTTGGTTTTATAAGGTGTAAAGTCTTTCCAAGTCAGAGGGCTCAAGTCCAAGTCAAGTTGCAAGTCATTGTTGTCAAAGTCTTGGTCAAGTCGAAAGTCTTCTTTGATTATGTTGAGTCGCAAGTCATTAAATTTGTGACTCGAGTCCAAGTCAAGTTCAAGTCATGCGACTTGAGTCCACAACCCTGCAAAAATGTTTTATGTGTAACATAACCATGTAGTAAGGACAATTTGAAAGCTAATCTAGTCAATAACATACTTCACAAATGAAAGTGACTTCATCTCATTAGATTATTTTCTATTTTTATTTGGAACTTGATGGACACAAACCAAAAGATATGATTATTCAGAACAAATTAACGATAAGTCTAAAACAGTTTCACATTGTGTAACACTTCAGTTATAAAAACATCTCAAACAGCAAAACTAATATAATACAACATATAGTTCCAACTCTAAATAACAACTCAGTTAAAAACAAAAAACTCAAAAGAGTAAAACTTTATATATGATTGGATGAGCCCATTCAAAGTATTGTAAAACAGCTGATATGCATTCCTGCGAGCTGAATCCTATCTTAATGCACTAAATGGTAACACTTAAGATTAATGTTTCCTTTGTTAAGGGTTTATAAAGGAGTTCATTTATGACTAACAAGTCATTTAAATTACAGATGCATTATAAATCATTCATATGCGGTTATAACAACATGCGTAAAAAGGGTGACTTTCATGAAATAACTGCTAAATAGTGAGCCATTTATCTCAGACATTATAAAAGCTTAATAACACTTATTCAACTTAGCACTACTACCATTTTTTGACATCAACGTGAAAAGGAAAGTGACAACACAAGTCACGATATTACAGTAATGAATATAAACACAAAGCGGACTGCAGAAAACTGACATTATTCCTTCTTTTAAACTCACTATAATAGTCTATTTTATAGATTTGTGACATAAATAATTTTATGTTTTTGATAAATATAAGTATGAATAAGTGTATTTATTAAGCATTTATGGCATGTAAGTTAAAATGCTCACTATTAGGCAAGTACTGCATGAAAGTTGCCATTTTATTCATGTTGTTATAACTGCATATCGATGATTTATAATGCACTTGTAAATGACTAATTAATCATTAATGAACCCCTTTATAAACCCTTAACAAAGGGAACATGAATGTAAAGTGTCACCCATGAAATTGTGACACAGCTTACTTTTAGCAATAAAGCTGTTTATACTTAACACACATCTATGACAAACTTTGCAGAGTATGCTACAGTTTTCAGCTTAGAGTTGGATTTGTTTTTTAGTTACACAGCGGATATAGCGTGGTATAGCAGAGTCTCTACTGGTTGACACATATCTACCGTTTTTCTGTATATGCCATTATACCGCCCGGCTCTACCAAAGCCCAAATTCCTGAACCAATCCAATCAACTCCCAAGGAACAGGAGTGCCTGCCTTTGGCTTATCGCATTAATGCCATCCTAACATGCCTGTATAAGTAATCTATTTCCCTGCAGATGCAGCTATTGTTTCGTAATATGTGGCTATGCCAAAACCCATTACAGTGTGACGTCCTCTGTGTTGCACTATTGTTTCACACACATACCACAATGATTAGCAAAAAGTCTTGCCATTAATCAACAGGGCAAAAGGGGCTATGGAGTGTTTATTTGCACTGAGGAAACAATGGGCGACGTTCTGTGTTGTTTGGGCTAAGGAACATAAGGCTCCTGGGCCCATTATGAAAACAGGAAGCTCATTCCCACAGAGCAGGAAATAGACAGCTGGCGTCTCAGCCATGATGAAAACTCCACACGTTTATTAACAATGTCGATGTGTTTACACCAGCTGGCGTTTTTACTGCCTGTTACTACCATGCTTGGAGGGGAGGGTTTTGATTGGCTGACGTGCTTGAATGTGCGTGATTCAAAAAGTTAAGCTCACCTTGTGTGGACACCTGGACCTCTGTATACTGGACACTGTTTTCATACTCCATAGCTTTCTTCATCAGGACTTCTAAAAGAAATATGGACAATCATATATTCTATAAGCATCAGCTACTCTGCATACTAAATTGTGATTGGTCTTTTCTGTCTATTGAACCATCTTTGCCATGTTACATTGCAAAAAGTGGCACAGAACCTGCATTTTGTGTTTATTTCAAGCATAGCCGACAGAAAAGAAGACATTTTCTGAGTGTCATGACAACAGCAAAGCGGCTCTGATGCAGTATTTCACTTACACAGAACCAAAATCCAAAACCTTATGGCATGACAGTGCATAAATGATGAGAGAGTTTTCATTTTTGGGGTAACTATTCCTTTAAAAATCATTTGCTGCCTTGCAAGCAGTGCTACTTCCTTTTGTAAATGCAAGTCTGGTGTCCAATGATCCCCAAACTGTTTTAGTATCATGTCTTTTTCCAGGAATGACTGACAGATTTTCGTAATTATTTCCTTTTGCAGGATTTATTGACCTTTAAAGACCATTGGAATTCTTGTAACTCACCTTTGCTCGGATCCATTTCCTGTGGGTGAACCAGCTCAGAGTCCTCCTTACTTTGATCATCAGATTCTAGTTTAAAACCAGGCACAGCATGTCATCAGGTGAACTCACACTACAGACACATATCCCTGTTTAAATAATGTTTTGCACATACCTGAACCAGATACATTTTCACTCCAGACATTCCTGCCCATCACACATGGAGTTCCTGTGAATCAGAAACAAATATAAACAACTACCATCAGCTACCTGACATTCAGTGTGGTGTGCTTGTTATTTATCCAAAAGGGAGAGTTCAGCATTCAGTGCAAGTGCAAAAGCGAATTTAAAATTGATAAAACCAAGCCTAACCTAAACCAACCAAACCCAAACTAACCTAATCTAACATAACACAACATAACCTAACCGGATCAAAACTGACCTAACCTAACAAAACCTGACCTAACCAAAGCCAATGGAACCTAATCTATCCTAACACAGCACAATGCAACCAAACCTAATCTAATCTAATCCAAACCAAACCAACGCAACTTAACCTAACCTAACCTAACCTAACCTAACACAACCTAACAAAACCTAATCTAACCCAGAGGTGGGTAGAGTAGCCCAAAATTGTACTCAAGTAAAAGTACAATTACTTTAAAAAAAAAAAATTACTCAAGTAGAAGTAAAAGTACTAACATAAATAATTACTTGAGTAAGAGTAAGAAAGTATCCAATTAAAAGAGTACTCAAGTAGTGAGTAACTCGTTACTTTCACAAATGACATAATAGACGTTAACTCCCCTATATTCCATTACATAATACACATTCAACATGTATTACAGAATTAGTATTATTATTAATGGAAATTCTGTCATCTTTCACCATCATGTTGTTCCAAACCCGTATGACTTTCTTTCTTTCATGCAAAATGAAGTAGATATTAGACAGAATGTTTGCCTGAGTCACTATTTACTTTCAGTGAATTTTTTTTTTCTCCAAATTTTGAAAGTGAATGGTGAGAGAGACTGTCAGTCCCTAACATTCTGTCCTTGGTAGGGAAATTATGACAGAATATTAAATTATGGCTGAGCTATCACTTTAAAGGGATAGTTCACCCAAAAATGAAAATTCTCTCATCATTTACTCACCCTCATACCATCCCAGATGTGCATGACTTCCTTTCTTCTGCAGAATACAAATTACGATTTTTAGAAGAATATTTTAGCTATGTTGGCCAAAATTTTGATGCTCCAAAAAGCACATAAAGGCAGCATAAAAGTAATCCATAAGACTCCAGTAGTTAAATCCATATCTTCTGAAGTGATATGATAGGTGTGGGTGAGAAACAGATCAATATTTGTCAATTTTTGCTAGACAGCAGGGGTGATATGCAGAGAATGTGAATCACCAAAAACACAAGAAGAAGAATGTGAAGGTGATCTGTTTCTCTGTTTCTCATCCACACCTATCACATTGCTTCTGAAGATATTGATTTAACCACTGGAGTCTTATGGATTACTTTTATGCTGATTTTGTTTAGCTTTAAAATGTTGCCACCCGTTCACTTGCATTGTATGGTCCTTACTGAGCTGAGAAATTCTTCTAAAAATCTTCATTTGAGTTCAGCAGATGAAAAAAGTAATACACATATGGTGTGGCATGAGGATGAGTAAATAATAAGAATTTTAATTTTTGGGTGAACTATCCCTTTAAGGGCTCTTGTCAGATCTGGATGAATTTGTCAATAAGAAGAGAGGTTTGGAAACATTTCTAGTAATTATTATGGTGAAAACATGAAAATGTCCCACAAAAGACATTATATATAATGCTGAAATATAAACCAAAGCAAGATCATGCTTTATTAATTCCTTCTTTTGCTTTTTCATAGCTTTTAAAGTCCTGCGTGGATTCTTATTTCAGTGTAGTTACAGTTTTCAGTGTCATAAGTATTTAGATCATTAGTTCTATACAGCAGTACTGCCGCTCTCTAAATGCAGAGTACGCAGCCTACATAGGGCACCAACCCCAGTCGTGGAAAACTTGCTGTGTCTGAAACCGCCCCCTATCCACTATATAATGCACTATTTCGAGTGCCATTTTGTAGGATTGTCTGAATTCTGAGTGAGCCACTCGTTCCCTACTTTTGTTCACTCATTATTACCCACAATGCACTCTAATTTCAAGTGTACATTTGATGTACACTTGTCGACGGTTAATTGCCCACAATCCACCACGGGCAAGACATACGAGCTAGGAGTTTACTGCTTCCTTCACTCCTGCAATATTTTCTTTCTTGCTGAATGTATTAAAATTACTTTTTGACAAATCATTACTAGAGACAAAACATACAGATACATTTTATTTGATCAAAACTTTGTATTACTCTTTATATTAACACACAGTATATATTAAAAATGACAAACAAAATGATGATTTATTGTATTAATATATTATTTCATATGAGTAACAAGTAAGGCCCAAGCACTGTAAAAGTTCATATGTGATGTTGTTTCTGCGACAGCCCCAGAGCTCTAACGCTTTGTGTATATGTCAGCATCTGAATTCGCTCACTCATTTCGTTCACTCACTGCTGAGATAGAATGCACTAACTGCCATTCACTATATAGGAAATAGTGAAGGAGTGAACGATTTCGAACACGGCCACTCTCTTCGCCATACGATCGTCTCGCACGCGCACATCTCTCACGCACGCGCCCCGCGCACCTCGCTGTGCTCGCGCAGAAATGCTGTCTGTTCGCACTCCAGTTGTCAATCATGCGAGCAGCAGAGCTAAGGCATTTACACTTAACTTGGATGTTTACTTGGATTTATAGTTAATCCGACTGAAGTAGCTGCGATAGTTCCCAGTACCCCCGTGAGGGCGCGGGGCAAATTCATAAATACTGCTCATTACATGCGGGACGCGGGACAAAGTGCACTGATATGTTGCTGCACTGATTTAAAAATGTACACTTAAAAACTGATGTCATAAGAGCCCAGTTACAGAATCTCCCTGAAAATTACCAACACATTCACACAGAAAAGCCCGCATTAGGATTAGAGTCAAAACTTACCTCAGCATGCTGCCTTAAGTTGGAGCTGTGATTTTAATCTTGAAATATCAGCTTGTCTTGGTGTTAAATGAAGGCAGTGCATGACGAAACTATTCTTTATTTCACTGTGCGGAGTGAAGAAAGTGTTTCACTTTGAAGAGTTTGATGCTGCAGCACTAATGACTTGAGTGACAGTCTGTGACACTGGCTCAGCACGCGCAGCTGTGTGAAAAGTCCCATTCAATAATCTCTCAATAAATTACACATTAATTAAATTAAACCCAGTAATGTAACGACAGGAACGCCGGCCATTGTAAATAAGTTAAAGTAAAAAAAATCATTAGAAATTTACTTGAGTGAGAGTAAGAAGTACCCATTTTTAAACCTACTCTAAAAGTAATTTTCCCCCAAAAAAAGTTACTCAAGTAAATGTAACGGAGTAAATGTAGCACGTTACTACCCACCTCTGATCTAACCCAATCCAACCTAACCTAACCTAACAGAACTGAGCAGAGTGAAAAAAGGTGTGTCTCAGAAAAAGAATGTGTTGACAGCATCATGTAAACTATGTAATTAGTTATTTTAAAAACAAAATTCAATACTCCTAGTCCTAATTACTAGGTGCACCACTAAACCAAGTACACTCTAGACAAACTAAAGGTACATTCAAGAATTAAAACACATCAGCAGGGTTTGGCTATATAATGATGTTGTATAAGGAAATTTGTCACCATTGAGAGCAGTGTTGTCGTCAATGTCAAGAGTAAGGCTCATTCTCATGGGGTCACCTGATTTAGGCCTTGAAGGTTTTCTGAAAAAGAAAGCATTTTCCACACACAAAGAAGAGTTTAATCTAAACATTCAAAAATAGTAGATGATTACAGACATGATATAGGTGATAAATAGTAAGGAACAGCTTACACTGATAACTCAGTTGCTTGCTTTTTTCTGCGTGGGTTTGACATTTTCTTGAAAAAGACTGTCAGAACTATGACGATCGCCACCAAAAGCAAGATACAGAAAACTCCAATAAGAGCCTTCTTCCAAATGGCTAAACTGACTACAAAGAACCAAAAACATTAGCAAAGAGAACACTGATATCACAGTAAAGAGAAGTTGTCTTAATTAATTAGCACAATCATGTGTGAACAGGATTAATCTGTAAATGTTGGTGTGTTATTCACGAATGTACCCGCAATAGTTACTGGAAGACTCCTCCTGGTGTCAATTGCGTGATTGGACGCCTCACAGTAATAGCTGCCTCTTTGGTCTCGTTTGATGGCCTTGACGACATGTGTACCTTGTGAATGTCTGACTTCTTGGGTGGAGAATGGGATCACATCCCCATAATGATACCAGGTGAAGGTGATGGGGTCAGTGCCCTGCTGTACACTACAGATGAGGACCAGATCTGACCCCTCTGTGACAGTAAATCCCTTCGGCTCCACCATAAGGACTGGCTTGGAGACGGGTACTGATAAAGACATACCAGAGACATTATCAAGAAATGTAAAAGAACAGTTCAACCAAAATTTAAAATTCTGTCATTATATATCCACCACCATGTTCCAAACAACAGGCATTTTCTTATTTTGTGGTACAATTTGACCCGAACCTGTTCTTGACAGGTTTTGTGAGATTCTCCTTTATATTGGATTTTTTTATTTTCACATTGCTCATCTAATCAAATTTTCATCATTAATGACATTATCATGTCATTATTTCCTATTTTAGCTTCCTTAAGATGTGCAGAACAGCAACAGAATGAATTTGATACAACTGAAAGTTTCAGTCACGAAAGATGGTATCAGATATAAAAGTCAGGCAATGATTCTGACTTTTGAGTGTCTAAAAATGGCAACGCACACTTCTGATTCATCCAGAAATAGCAGCAACATAAGCAAAAGGGCCATATTGACAGCAGTGCTATCCTTGTATGGGAATGACAACGAGGCTGTGAAGGATAGACTTACAGTCTCTTCAATGGGTTGTACTGCAGTTTAAAGTGTTTTTGGATCGATCCTTGGATATAACATTGAAAAAACATATTTACAAGAACATTCAGTAGACAAAAAAACTCCAGATAACATGAGTTGTATAAAATTGGATGTGACCTAGGAGCTTTTTACAGCTTTATACCGTGCATGCCATTGAAGTGATGGTAAGTCTATACCTCACTGCCTCATTGTAATTCCCATTAAAAACAAAGATAAGGTCTGTTTATTTCTATAAGAACAATATTCTGAACATTACTCACCCTAATTTTGTTCCAAACCCATACAGTGCATCCGGAAAGTATTCACAGCGCTTCACTTTTTCTACATTTTGTTATGTTACAGCCTTATTCCAAAATGGATTAAATTCATTATTTTCCTCAAAATTCTACAAACAATACCCCATAATGACAACGTGAAAGAAGTTTGTTTGAAATCTTTGCAAATGTATTAAAAATAAAAAACGAAAAAAAACGAAAAAAAAAATCACATGTACATACTGTAAGTATTCACAGCCTTTGCTCAATACTTTGTTGCAGCACCTTTGGCACCAATTACAGCCTCAAGTCTTTTTGAGTATGAAGCTACAAGCTTGGCACATCTATTTTTGGGCAGTTTCTCCCATTCTTCTTTGCAGGACCTCTCAAGCTCCATCAGGTTGGATGGGGAGCGTCGGTACACAGCCATTTTCAGATCTCTCCAGAGATGTTCAATCGGGTTCAAGTCTGGGCTCTGGCTGGGCCACTCAAGGACATTCACAGAGTTGTCCCGTAGCCACTCCTTTGTTATCTTGGCTGTGTGCTAAGGGTCGTTGTCCTGTTGGAAGACGAACTTTCGCCCCAGTCTGAGGTCCAGAGTGCTCTAGAGCAGGTTTTCATCAAGGATGTCTCTGTACATTGCTGCATTCATCTCTCCCTCGATCCTGACTAGTCTCCCAGTTCCTTCCGCTGAAAAACATCCCCACAGCATGATGCTGCCACCACCATGCTTCACTGTAGGGATGGTATTGGCCAGGTGATGAGCAGTGCCTGGTTTCCTCCAGACATGACGCTTGCCATTCAGGCCAAAGAGTTCAATCTTTGTTTCATCAGACCAGAGAATTTTGTTTCTCATGGTCTGAGAGTCCTCCAGGCGGGCTGTCATGTGCCTTTTACTGAGGAGTGGCTTCCATCTGGCCACTCTACCATACTGGCCTGATTGGTGGAGTGCTGCAGAGCTGGTTGCTCTTCTGGAAGGTTCTCCTCTCTCCACAGAGAAATGCTGGAGCTCTGTCAGAGTGACCATCGGGTTCTTGGTCACCTCCCTGACTAAGGCCCTTCTCCCCCAATCGCTCAGTTTGGCCGGGCGGCCAGCTCTAGGAAGAGTCCTGGTGGTTCCAAACTTCTTCCATTTATGGATGATGGAGGCCACTGTGCTCATTGGGACCTTCAATGCTGCAGAAATGTTTCTGTACCCTTCCCCAGATCTGTGCCTCGATACAATCCTGTCTCGGAGGTCTACACACAATTCCTTGGACTTCATGGCTTGCTCTGATATGCACTGTTAACTGTGGGACCTTATATAGACAGGTGTGTGCATGTCCAATCAACTTAATTTACCACAGGTGGACTCCAATCAAGTTGTAGAAACGTCTCAAGGATGATCAGTGGAAACAGGATGCACCTGAGCTCAATTTTGAGTGTCATGGCAAAGGCTGTGAATACTTATGTACATGTGATTTTTTTTGTTTTTTATTTGTAATAAATTTGCAAAGATTTCAAACAAACTTCTTTCACGTTGTCATTATGGGGTATTGTATGTAGAATTTTGAGGAAAATAATGAATTTAATCCATTTTGGAATAAGGCTGTAACGTAACAAAATGTGGAAAAAGTGAAGCGCTGTGAATACTTTCTGGATGCACTGTATACTGTTACTTTTTCTTGTGAAACACAAAAGTAGACTTTTTTGAAGAATCTTAATGCAGCTCTTTTCCATACAACTGCAGTTCATGTAGTGACCACTTCTGCCAAGCTCCAAAAAGGACAAAAAACACTATAAAAGTACCATAAAAATAGTTCACATAACTTGCACTATATTCCAAGTCTTTTGAAGCATTTCACTACACTGATGCTTGTGTTAATCACATATTCATACAGCGTGGGGTGAAACTCACATTTGTAAGGTGCTGTCTTCACAAAAGTTTCGCTAGTGCCACATCCACCGGCAGCATCACGGCCAGGTAACCCCGACCCTTCTGCTTCGTATGGCAAGCCGCAAGCGCTGATTGCATGTAGTGTCTAACATTCCACACTCCATTTTTTAACATTCCACGCTCCATCCACTCCAAGCATGCTAAGTGGGACACACCTTGAGACGGTTCTGGTTCCATTAAAACCAGGAAGTAATTGTGTTCACATAAACAATGGAGAGTTTGATTCGGAGGTTGCATTTTTGTTCTAAAATTACATTTGAACTCAGTTATATTTAGGGTTGGGGTTTGGGTTATGGAGTAGGGTTTATAAAATATGCATTCCAGTTGACTGTATTACATCATTTACATCTAAAAATACAACTCGCTTTGTAAATGGTCACTATGTGTACATTTCACAACAACATTCACAACTTCGGCCACTGGGAGCAGTGGTTCGAATCTGGTAAGCACAGACCGATTTCAGCAGCAGAATTTTCGACCTACTGTTGCCGAATTTACAGTGAGATCAGTCTTAGCTATCATATGGAATCAGAAGACTTGAAATACAGCGTATGCATTGTTTTGACTAGTCTTATGATACTTATATGGTGCATTTTGTCCTTGACAGACACCATGAACTGCCATTGTGTGGAAAGAGCTGTGTAAAATTCTTTAAAAATGTTTACTTTTGTGTTCCACTGAAAAATAACAGCATACAAGCAGAATTAAAAAAATTTTGGTGAACTATCCCCTTTAGTATGAAGGTAAAGAAGTAAAATATAGATTTGTTGACAGTAAGTGGTCCTCTCACCTATGACCGGTGCTCTGAGGGGGCCACTGACCATACTTAATGATGGCCCCTGGTTATGAGCCTGGCAATTGAAGCTGTAGATCTCCTGTGGAGAACTAATGTAGGTTATATCGAAGAACGCCTTGTCAGCTGCCTCAACCACTGTCACATCAGCCAACGGACTGTGTCCTTTCATTAATGTGAAGGTTATGGGCAGCGTTCCATTCTCAGCCTCACACAAAACCTTGAATGACCGACCCACAATCACCTTACCAACAGCACGAATGACTGGAGCAGAAACGGGCACTGGAAAAGAGAAGATGAACAAGAGAAGCATGGATATATTAAAGCATGGCCGGGTCTTCTGTTCTTCCAGAAACTTCGGACAAATCTCACAGTTCTAACAAGTGTATACGTAAATGCATCACCTTTCGCTTTAAAAACGAGTGGTAAACTGGTCTTGTTAATTCCCTTTGCCTCAGCCATGCAGGAGTATTTCCCATTGGTGGCGAGCCTGGCAGTGTCTCCGTAGCTGGCCAATGAAGCAATAAGCCGATTTTCTTTCAGCAAATCATACTTTATATCTGCTCTGCTGATCCTTTGTGTGGAGTTTATGGCACTGCTGCAGTTCAGATGGAAGCGTTCTCCTTCAAACACCTGATCTGGTATCAGTCTTAAAATGGGCCTCGAGAACAGCTCTGAGGGGTAAAGATGGATATATATTTTTTTTCAATATTGTACATATTATTTTGTGTAAATTATATTACATATTGCATATCAGATTATGGAGCATCCCTGACAAAATTAAGATAAAAAAAAAAAAAACTTGATTAGACTTTGATTACCAAAGAGTGTGTGCAAATATGTGCTATAATAATAATGTTTCAATGGTGACAATGCATCTTTCCTGTCAAATAAAAAAATAAAATGCAATAGATTGCAACAGTCGAGTTCTGGAAGTAAAACCCCTATTGATTTTCTCCATAAAGAAATTGATCCATCCAAGTTACGAATTTAATTTATGTGAAAAATCCAAATATCACAAAACAATTTGCCTAAACAGCAACGTTAAATTAGCGAATAAAGCAGCGAATAAATTTGCGAATAAAGCTGCGCTAGAATTTATTAGATTTAATTAGATTAGATTTCTAGGAAATTATTCAGTAAATGTGTTTCCATCATTTTCTTATCGAATAAAAAATGTATCCACCTCAATTAAAATTCTACGTTTTTTATGCACATTTTGGACATTTTATTTGCATTTTTTATATGATATTCCAAAATTTGCATAAAAATAAGTGGATGAAAACACAGCTATTAATGCATAAGCAATGATTTCTGCTTCTGTAGAAGCCACAAGTTTGATTTCAAGAAAAAAAAAAAAAAACGATCAGAGAAGTCATGTTAAAAAAGAGCTCAGTAACAACCGACTACAGCCATGATGCACTGTGAATGACGTAAGTTGCTCTACCTACACTCTCAAAAATGTAAAAAAAAAAATAATATATATATATATATATATATATATATATATATATATATATATATATATATATATACTGTACACACACACACACACACACATATATATATAATGTACATACACACACACACATATATATATATATGAATATTTAAAAAAAAAGTCAAATATATTGTATTTTATAATGAATGAATATTAGTCAATAATTTCTAATTGTACTATAATATTTTGACAATCTTTTTTTTTTTTCTCTGCTTTTTCTCTCCAATTTGGAATGCCCAGTTCCCAACGCGCTCTAAGTCCTCCTGGTGGCGTAGTGACACAGGTGGCGGAGGATGAATCTCAGTTGCCTCCCCATCTAAGACAGTCAATCTGCGCATCTTATCACGTGGCTTGTTGAGCGCGTTACCACGGAGACGTAGCGCGTGTAGAGGCCCACGCTATTCTCCGCGGCATCCACACACAACTCACCACGTGCCCCATTGAGAGCGAGAACCACATTATAGCGACCACGAGGAGGTTACCCCATGTGACTCTACCAGTGGCGGGCCGTGCATTTTAAGTCTAGGCCTTCAGTGTGATTCATGCCATTAAGAAAACACAGTTTCACAGTGAATAAGTCACCCAATTCTTTTGGGCATCATACATTATTGTCGCAGCTAACTAGTAATACCAACTGACATTTTAAAAACACGTCCACACACGAAAGCCAGAACTTGAAACGACACTTAATGCGGAAGCAAGCCTAATTTTAACTGCAGCATGACCGTTTTGTGAAATGAACGTCTCCCGAACAGACATTCAAAAATCATAATTTTTCATATAAATCTACCAAGGAGGTCTATAATACCTGGAAAAATCTATTTAATAATATTTAATATTTAAATGTTGCTTGCAATAAATTTCGTTTCGTTAGGATACACGGTTATGCTGCGTTCCATTCAAGTTAGATGTGGGATATTCCTACTTGATACCTCCGACCATAAATGCATTCCATTCCCCGATATTCAGAAGATGACGTTTAAGGAAACAAAACTGCAAGGCTCCCATTAGCTTAGCAGGGGTTTGACTCTCATTGTCTCCTAGCAACCCAACTGATAAACAATGCTGCAGCACTAGCATTTGTGCTTCAGGTGTACGATTATCAAAAGAGATTATAATGTTTTATACACCTGTTTCTGCAGGCATTTGTTAAACAAGCTTTAATATCATGTAATGTGGAAACTAACTCATTTATCGATATTACTTAATAAAGTGAATGTTTATCACTTACTTTGTATATCTCCCTGAGTATCGACATGTTTGTGTGACATCATGCCCCTGCATCTCATTGAGAATTTCTGCACTAGCCTACAAGTTGTAATTCTGACTTAAAGATGCATTCCATTGCACTTTTCCTAGTAGGAAGTTGTAAAATCCGACTTTCCGAGTTGAATGGAATGCATCACTTCTTTTCAAAACTTGATCTGACACTGAATGCTCCAGCAGCCTAATTTACACTTAGAAAACTCCTGATGTTGCTATAACAATGCAAAAAGCATTTCCCAATTTACTTGAAGTGAAAATCAGTCCTCCTTTCCTGTTTAATAAATTAAGCAATCACACGGTCATGCAGAACATCTCGTGTTTTTAAATCCATAAGGATCTCTTTCTCAACGGCGTTAGCGGCAGTGATAACAGCCGACTCGTCAGCAAGATCTCGCGCGCTTCGCTTTCAAATTACGTACATCACTTAAAGCGTGATTGCGTCACTCAAGGCCAGCTAGAAGGCCTCAACCGGGACATATCCTAAAGATCACACCCACCAAGAACAAATAAATCAATCTGATTGGCTGATGAATCTGACAATCTGACTTTAGTTGCTCATTCATTTGCACTGTTGAGGGATTCTGTGGAAATTCTGAAGGCCTGACGGGGTGGAGCTCAGACTCACGCGCTGCTTCGAGCATGCAATTTGTGAAACAGTTGTCACACTTCGCTTGTAAGCATCGAGGAATAAATTCTGACTGGATACATTTTTAGTTTTTCTCTATTTGTTTGTAGATTAATTAAGAGTGGAAAGCAATTAAAAATACATAGGCAAAAAAGTGATTGAGAATGAAAGGATGAAAAATATTTATTTATTTGGCATGTTAGACCAGCAGAGAAGGCTTTGCTGGCCCTGAGAATTCACCACTGGACTCTACCCTCTGTAGCAACCAGGCCAAGTTGGTTGCTTAGGAGACCTGGCTGGAGACACTCAGCATGCCCTGGATTCGAACTCGTGACTCCAGGGGTGGTAGTCAGCGTCAATACTTGCTGAGCTACCCAAATTTTTTCGGATTTCAATATATGATTTTGTTTCAAATCAAATTTGTAATGTTGTGACTCCTCTCAGAGATAGTCTTTATGGTTTTTGGCTTTGAACACTTTCGTAAAGAATTTGTTGAAATCCCAATAGAGAAAATACTTGGAAAAATACTTCAAAAGAAAAAAAAGAGGCCAGAAACTGTTGCACACCGTGGATTATTTGACATTCCATTTTTACTGCTGCATTATGATGCACAACTACCATTATTCAAAATAAAGGCAAATTTGAAAAGAAATTGTAACTTCAGTTTATACAAATGTTTTCCACAATGTTAGCACAATAAAAGTGACAAGAAATCAAATTAACCCTAGAATAAATAGATAATTTTACTCCCCTACAATGCATAAGTAAAATTTAAAGAGCCTAGAGTACCCTCTTATTGGTAGCAGAAAGCATGATCTGTTTAGCCAAAACATGTGTAAAACTTTGAGAATGACGGGTGTTTGAATCTTGCGGAAATATCTGGGCACAGATTCCATCAACTGCTCTCATAGAATCATGCTACTATACCTACATTTTTGCTAAATGATTTTTAAGTGACTTGTTGTATGTATCGCTGCATTTTCCTGGTGAAATGAATACTAGAGGCTCTACAACAACAATGACTTTTATTCACTTTCACACAAATCATGAGTAAAATGGCAGATTTTAAAAACTTTTACTATAGCGCATGACTTGTAAGGTCATACATTTTAACATTTGCATTACATAACAACTACATTTACCAGCTTATTCGAGTATGATTGAGCATGTTAGAACCTTGCACTTGCAATGTAAAGTACCAGGGTATTGAGTCCTGAAGGGCACGCGAGTCGACACGTGAGCCGAAAGTGTCATACAAGCACTGTTGCAATGACACTGTTGCTCAGCAATTGCGTTTTGTATCTTTTCACATTTTATGACACTGTCGGTTAGGTTTAGGTTTAAGGTTTAGGTTAGGGAGGTAAGTTTTGTTGATTTAAAACTGGATAAAGCATTAACCTTAAAAAAATCTTTTGTTTAGGAGAAAATGTAACTCGCTTTTTGTGCCACACAGTGGACATTTCACCTTGGAACTGCTGCGATACATGTAATCAACCACAATGTCATTTTGCAAAAATGTTAGTCAGGTCCCATCACGAACCTGTTCCGAATTCCGTATACAGTCCTACACTCTTAGAAGAAAAGGTTCCATCACTCGCTTCATATCTGAAACCCCTAAAAGGTTCTATATAGAACCCTTTTTAAGGGTTATATCAAAAGAACCCTAAATGGTTCTTTGAGCCAGGTGGAAAGGTTCTATATAGAACCTTTTAGGGGTTCCCAACATGCAACCGTAACATTTGATTTTTGTTTAGTTTTTTAATTTATGTTTTGTTTTATTACCAGGAGAATGTTTAATGGGTATGCAAACTGAATAGTTCATATACTATATCACTAAGAAAGTGAAATAACTATATAAAAGACATTTAATTATCATTGAGTAAAGCATTTTTAAATAGTTTGTATTAACAACAACACAAGCAATAATTAACTCAATTCTTAATGCAATAGTTATGAGAATTGACTTAATAAATCCACAGGTTTGTAATAATAAGCTAAAAGTTAATTAGTAATAAATATCAGATCATTTAACATTAACTATAAGTTAACATTATAACCATAAGTAAGATTAATAAACAAGTAAAAGACTAAGTAAAAATAAATAAATACAATTGACCAATGAAAAGCTGTTAAACTTTAGCACTGGGGCAGATACAGAATCATTTTGTTGCTACTGGTCTGACAAACTGAGTGAGGTCTTTTGGAAACAACAAATTAAACTTCACTTCACTTCAGTCATCTCCATGTCATCAGTTTGATGCCGACTCTCTGCACTCTGGACACCATATGAAAGATCAGGTTGAGGATGGATTTGCAAAATAAACCTGTTGCAGTATACAGAGTAATTAAAAACAAATAAATTGGTATCTCTCTAAATTACATCTTAAAACTTACATGAATAGGAGTGTTGTGCTTTATCTACTTGTTTGACCATCTTCATTTAATGCTGCACTGGGCAATTCCAACATTATAGATGTGACATTTGCAGTGAAAATGTGAAATTTAATTTCATATATATAGTACTCATTACCAGTATATCAAACAAATTATATGTATAATCATAGACCCCTGCAGATAGAGTCCAGACATCAGAAAAGTTTCAGTCTAGACAAGTTTTTTTCCAGTTGGGAAATGAGCTTGCGTTACGGATGTGACAAAAATGGTCACACGTTTTTGGGAGACCACACACTTTGTAAAAACTCTGTGAATTGAAATGCACAATCCAGAAATAATAATAGCCACAGAATGTAGAAGGGTTTCACTTCTAAGAACATGTAATATTTATTTTTTATTAATTGTCATTTTCACATAAATGGGGAAAAACCGGCATTACGAACGTGACATGTTTTCATTACGGACGTGACAGTTGTGAAAGTAGCACTTACATTATGAGGAGAAACCATCCAAAGTGCTTTGAAATCTGCAGACTTTGACCTCTGAGACATAATATATTACATTATAATACCCATTAAGGCTGCATGATGAATTGAAATAAGATTGAAATCGCCCTTTTTCCATGGTATGGTTGACATTTTCATGGAATTGCCCACTCCAGAGCCACTGCAAACAGAAATGAACTATTATTTAGTATCATAAAAACCTTGATGCAATGCAAAATAATGAGAAATAATAGAAAAATATGTACCTTTTATGACATTGTTTATGTCAGTGTTTTGAAGTCAAATGTCCCCTTTTGACTTTCACTTCTCATGGATCTGATAGATGTTGATGTCCAGAACTTCAGAAGTCTCTGAGTTCAGTGAAGGACTTTGCTAAAAACCATCTTAAATTAATATGGCATCTTCAAAAAAAAAAAAAAAATAAAAAAAATAAAAAAAAAAATAAAAAAAAAAAATACAAACTTATCATATTTGTTTTACGTGACAATAAAACTACGAACAACAAATACTCACAAGTTGAGAAATTGAAACATTTCCATCACTTCCTCTCTTTGACTTTGGACATTTGATATATTCACACTGTTGAATAGAGATTAATCTCTTTATATCAGTGCTCAATTCAATACTGTGATGTGCTCGTGGAAACTTTTACTAACCTCCTGGCGGAGAATATCGCAGGTTTGGAAGAAAAAGTTGTCGACATTTATTCTTTGTGCTTGCTGAAATAAATGTGTAAGTCATAAATCACAAGGTGTTATGTCAAAATAAATAAAAATAATATAAAATTAACCAACAAATTAATTTATATTTCTTACTTACCAGGGTAACGTCGCCCTCAAGCTTTAAGCTCAGCCGACTTTCTTGGACCGTTAAAATTTGAAATAGGATGTTCGCGCGTTTTGATCACTCGCGCGAGTTGCGCATCTGCGAACATGCGACTTTCATGCGCCTTTGCGCTATGTAGACGGCAGGGGAAAAAACAGCGCTACACGCTCAAGTTGTTTGCTGTTTATGATAAAGACATTTTTTGTATCTTTTGTTGAATTATGAGTCAAGAATAGACTATACCATAGACTGTATATTAATACTAAGATAAACATGTCCTCTAAAAGAGAAAGGACATTGGATCTGATAATCTGTCATTCATCCTTTTCTAATCAAACCAAAAACTGTAGAAGTACATTGTAAAAGTTTCATTTGAAATTAAATGCAAATGCAGAATTAATGTAGTGTAGTGTTCAAAACTATTTATAAACAAAACTTTCAATAATGTAATTTATGTATACACATACAAACATACACATTAAGCAATTGTCAACCCAAAGAACCCTTTTGTACAAAAAAGGTTATTTTTTCAGTAAATATTTGTAAATAGAACATTTTTGGCATACAGGGTTGAGTAAAGCTGAGTAAAAAAACCCTAGGGTTCTAAATACAGATCCCCAAATAACCTTTTTTTTCTGAGAGTGCACTGTACTCAAAGGAATAGTTCAGCCAAATATACCAAAAGTATAATAAAAGTGTGAACGAGTGAATATGCGAGTTAAGCAAATAAGTTTCTCTTTGAATTTTCACTGAATATTGATTTAAATATTGGGTTGTTTTCACCAAAACTTATTGTATGCCTTCAGAGGTCGCATAGACTGCTTTTATGAAAATTTTGCATCATTTTTGAAGATTGAAAGCTTACTCAATATTCACTGCCATTGTATTGAAAAGCAGGACCGAAAATATCTTCAAATATCTAATCATTTGTTCAGCAGAAGAAAGTAAAGACTGGAAAGACATGAGAAGAGTAAATGATGAACGAATTTTCATTTTTGGGTGAACTATTCATTTAACACTCCTGATGTTATGCGATGTGATGTGTGAGTGTTTGTGATTAGTTACCTGCTACATTTAGCCAATAGGTTGCCATCTTTTGCACGCTGCCTTTCTCTGCTTTACAAACATATTTCCCTGAATCCTCCACTCTTACTGTAAAGTTGTGTGAGAAGCCTGTGTGAAATTTATGAAGTACAGTGCTGCCTTTGGTGAGGAAAACCTCAAGATCAGAGGGGTATTGCACATGACATGTGATCTGCACCTGGTCACCCTCAACAACATTTGCTTTGGGGGAAATATGTATTTTTGGGGTGATCACCTCAAGATCTGTAAAAAAAAAAAAAGGAGCAGGCTTGAAAACCATCAAAATGTTATAATCAGCGGAAGACACTTTTTGTCCCGGTGGTTGATTTTTACAACAAACAACAGATTTCAGGTTACATAAAATGTTAGCTACAAAAAAAAAAAAAAAGAACAAAAAAGCTAGCTATATTTTCTTTTTGTCGTTTTTTCCTGAAAGTCATGAAAATTCACATCACAGTGTGATTTCCAGCACATCTCAAATTCTGTATTATGTTTAATAGAATTCTGTGCTGAAAATGACACTGATGGAAATGACATTTTTAACATTTATGAAATAAAATGGAACTAAATAAAAAGACTCCTTTGTATTGCTAAGGCTAATTTAATAGCTAAAATTTTATGCAGTGGTGTAGTAGTGTCTGAAGAGGTGGGCATCAGTGGTGTAGTCGGGGCCATACACACGTATATGCTTACTTTTTTCCCAGGGCTGTTTGCGTATAACGACTTCTAAGGATCAATATTTGCGTATACCCATAGTATACCCACTTGTTTTGCTGCTTCAGAAGTCCATAATCTACTGTCGTTAGTTTCCCTTTAACTGTACTGGATGCTGTTTTGTGAAACTGGAGACTCTTTGTTGTAACTGGTGCATTATCATTTGAATTCTGTCATTCCCCGGCACTCCACAGATATAATATTATCAAGCTATAGTTTTGGCAAGTCGTTTAGGACATCTACTTTGTGCATGACATGAGTAATATTTACAACAATTGTTTACAGACAGATTGTTTCACTTTTAATTGACTATATCACAATTCCAGTGGGTCAAATGTTTACATACACTAAGTTAACTGTGCCTTTAAGCAGCTTGGAAAATTCCAGAAAATTATGTCAAGCCTTTAGACAATTAGCCAATTAGCTTCTGATATTAGGTGTACTGAACTGAAGGTGTACCTGTGGATATATTTTAAGGCCTACCTTCAAACTCAGTGCCTCTTTGCTTGACATCATGGGAAAATCAAAAGAAACCAGCCAAGACCTCAGAAAAAAATTGTGGACCTCCACAAGTCTGGTTCATCCTTGGGAGCAATTTCCAAACACCTGAAGGTACCATGTTCATCTGTACAAACAACAGTATGCAAGTATAAACACCATGAGACCACACTGCCATCATACCGCTCAGGAAGGAGACGCATTCTGTCTCCTAGAGATGAACGTAGTTTGGTGCGAAAGATGCCAGAGGAAACAGGTAGACAAGTATCTATATCCACAGTAAAATGAGTCCTATATCGACATTACCTGAAAGGCTGTTCAGCAAGAAAGAAGCCACTGCTCCAAAACCATCATAAAAAAGCCAGACTACAGTTTGCAAGTGCACATGGGGACAAAGATCTTACTTTTTGGAGAAATGTCCTCTGGTCTGATGAAACAAAAATGGAACATTTTGGCCATAATGTCCATCGTTATGTTTGGAGGAAAAAGGGTGAGGCTTGCAAGCCAAAGGACACCATGCCAACCATGTGTGAACACAGCGCTGCAACAGCTGACTGATCAAATCACAGAACAACAATACCCAGACTCAGTTATTATTATTCACGGGGATTTTAACAAAGCAAATATCAAACGTGAACTGCCCATATACAAACAGCACATCACATGCCCTATCAGAGACAGGAACATACTGGATCATTGTTACACAACAATAAAGGATGCATATCGCTCTGTCCCTAGAGCAGCTTTGGGACTCTCTGATCACTGTCTGGTTCATCTTCTTCCAACCTACAGGAAGAAATTTAAATCAACCAAGCCAGTAGTAAGGACTGTAAAGAGATGGACCAATGAAGCAGAGCGGGAACTACAAGCCTGCTTCAATTGCACAGATTGGAGTGTTTTTTGAGGCTGCAGCCACAGACCTGGACAAGCTCACAGATACTGTTACATCATATATCAGTTTGTGTGAGGATATGTACATTGCTACTAGGACTTATTTAAAGTTCAACAATGACAAACCGTGGTTTACAGCAGAGTTCAGGCAGCTTCATCAGGCTAAAGAGGATGCTTACAGGGGCGGGGATAAAGTCTTGTACAATCAGGCCAAGAACACACTGAACAAGGAAATCAGAGTGGCTAAAAGAAGATACTCTGAGAAGCTGAAAAACAAGTTTTCAGCTAACGACCCTGCATCAGTGTGGAGTGGCATGAAACAACTCACAAATTACAGGGCCCCTTCCCCCAACCCAGTGGTGGACCAACAACTGGCTGACAACCTGAATGTGTTCTACTGCAGATTTGAAAGGCCCAATCTCACACGCCACACCCACTCTGACCTTCACTTCACACAAACACCAACACCTCCTGAAACCCCCCTCATCTCCCCTCCTGCTACTCAACCTGCACTTAAGATCTGTGACGATGATGTGAGCCGGGGCTTTCGGAAACTAAAGACAAGGAAAGCTTCAGGCCCAGATGGCGTCTCACCAGCGTGTCTTCGATCCTGTGCTAACCAGCTGGCCCCCATCTTCACACAGATCTTCAATAGATCACTGGAGCAGTGTGAAGTCCCATGCTGCTTCAAATGCTGCATTATTATTCCTGTCCCATAGAAACCAAAAATCACAGGACCTAATGACTACAGACCTGTTGCCCTGACGTCTGTGGTCATGAAATCATTTTAGAGACTGGTGTTGGCCCACCTGAATAACTTCACTGGACCCTTTCTAGATCCCCTTCAATTTGCTTATCGAGCAAACAGGTCTGTGGATGATGCAGTCAACATGGGATTGCATCATATCCTGCAACATCTGGACAGATCAGGGACATATGCATGGATCCTTTTGTGGACTTCAGTTCGGCTTTCAACACCATCATCCCAGCTATACTCCAGAATAAATTACACCAACTCTCTGTTCCCATGTCTATCTGTCAGTGGATTACCAGCTTTCTGACGGACAGGCAGCAGCTTGTGAGACAGGGGAAACTCACTTCCAGCACCTGTACAATCAGCAATCGTGCCCCCCAGGGATGTGTGCACTCCCCACTACTCTTCTCCCTCTACACCAATGACTGCATTGCCAAGGACCCCTCTGTCAAGCTCCTGAAGTTTGCAGATGACACCACTGTCATTGGCCTCATCCAAGATGACAATGAGTCTGCATACAGAAGGGAGTTTGAAAAGCTGGCTGTCTGGTGCAGTCAAAACAACCATTAGCTGAACACACTCAAAACGGTGGAGATGATTGTGGACTTTAGGAGGAACACCCCAACACTGCCTCACCATTCTAAACAGCACTGTGGCAGCAGTGGAGTCATTCAGGTTCCTGGGCACTACCATCTCACAGGACCTGAAGTAGGAGACCCACATTGACTCCATTGTGAAAAAGGCCCAGCAGAGGTTGTACTTCCTTTGCCAGCTGAGGAAGTTCAACCTGCCACAGGTGCTGCTGATACAGTTCTACTCAGCGGTCACTGAGTCTGTCCTCTGCACTTCAATAACTGTCTGGTTTGGTTCAGCTATGAAATCAGACATCAGAAGACTACAAAGGACAATTCGGACTGCTCAGAGGATTATTGGTTGCCCCCTGCCTCCCCTTCAAGAACTATACACTTCCAGAGTGAGGAAAAAGGCTGAAAAAAATCACTCTGGACCCCACTCACCCTGCCCATTACCTTTTTGAACTGTTGCCTTCTGGCCGACACTTCAGAGCTCTGAGCACCAGAACCGTCAGGCACAGGAACAGTTTTTTCCCTCAGGCTATCCATCTCATGAACAGATAAATTGCCCCATTGAGCAATAACTATGTGCCATACACAGTTTAGTCTTTTTTAATATTTATCCAACACATCCAACCTCTTCTGCCATTTCATTCCTCAAAAAAAAAAACATTTGCACTGTACATAACAGAGTTGTATTTTGCACTGTACATAACAGATAACAGATTTGTATTAGATTTGCACTATGTATGTGTATGTGTGTATGTACGTATGTGTATAATTATTTTTTATTTTTTATTATTATCTATGGCTTGCTGCTGTTTTTGTATCGTTTTTGTATTGTTGTACACTGGAAGCTCCTGTCACCAAGACAAATTCCTTGTATGTGTAAGCATACTTGGCAATAAAGCTGATTCTGGTTCTGATTCTGATAATTTAAATTGCAGCATTACCTTATATTCCCAGTGTCAAAAACGACTCGCTCAATGATCCGTTCTAAAGGATTCATTCTAAACTCCTCCTTTCAGAGAGCCTACTCTGCTCTGATTGGTCAGATGTCCCAGTCTGTTGTGATTGGTCTACCGCTTAGTGTAGTGTTTTAGGGCGGGTCAAAGCTGTTCGCGAGCAGCCAATGAAGACCAGAGGCGGGTTTTTTGTTACCAAATTATGTAGGTTAGTACAGGAAGTAAGTCTGGAATTACTAACGACTCGTTTCAGGTGTTCAGAATCGGTTCTTTCTTTTGGGAGTCAATAACTCCATTTGTCGTGCACTTTGATTTTTTGAAACTTTGCAGACTTTTTTACATTCACAAACAGCTATATAACACACTACATGAAAGGTAATATTTGAAAAACCATAATAGGTGCTCTTTAATAGTGAAAGTCTGGGTCTGGGACAAGGCTAAAACAGTAAAAATCTTGACAAGAAAGGCATTTGAAAAGTATCAAAAATAGATAATTTAGGCCTCATAAAAAGAGTTTCCAATTCAGTTTTAACAAGACCTTCAATAACAAAACGAAAAAAGTTTAAATCTGTTTGTTTCAATAAAAATCAACACCCGGGACATGAAATTACCTGAAGTGGAACAAACACTCATATATTTCTCAAAAAATTCCATCATGTCATTTCTATCGCTGAACATTATGAAACAAAATACACATCTTGAAATGTGATGGAAATTACATTTGTTACTTTAGAAAAAAATTACAAAAATCACACAACTCTCTGGTGCTGCATGAATATTTTGGACATTGTTAGTAGATTAAAGGAGTTTATTTCCTGAAAATGGCATTAACAAGGCTCTTTGACAAAGCTAAATGTTTATGGTGTTACCTTGTACGATTACTTTCACAGTGTTGCTTTTGTTGGAATTGCCCGCTTTTGGTTGCATCATGACCATATAGGCACATTGCAGGTAAGTGTCTCTGAGCTTCTGCATGGTAAGGGTGGTCATCACAGAGTTGTTGCTACTAGTGACCCGCTTCACCTCCTGGTCATTCTCGTAAAAGAAGAACATCAGACTGCCGGTCTCCTCTCGAGCACTGCATGTGGCAACGATGTCTTCTCCCTCAGACACGATATCAGACCTCACCTTCAGTAAGGGGGTTTGAAAGCCTGCATGGGTTTAAAGGTATTAGACTCCACAGAAATTATACAAAATCAATCCCCAAAACTGTGAAGTTAAAATGACAGAAACATATTTCTAGTCTTTCTCATCAATTAGGTCACAAACCTGTGACTGTAAGTCTCTGACCGTTGCTCTTCTTAAATTTGTCGTAGATGCGGACAGAACATTTGTAGAGACCCGAGTTAGACACCCTGGCTGGAGATAAGCTGCGCCCCACGGCTGCATCACTGATGTTTTTGGAGTACACCACCTGATCGTCCTGCAGGAAGCTGAAGGTGTATGTGAGGGGCTGGGGAAGACTATGACTGACCTTGGCTTCACAACGCAAGGTCACGTTAGTGCCAGTCGCCACCTCATGACCAGGAAGAAGAGTCAACGTCACCTGATCAATGGTGAATGCTGAACAGCAAGACCAGTAAGTAGCACACACACACAAAAAGAAAATATGTTAAGTGTTATTGCACATATGATAAGTGAAATGTGATATTTTATTTGTATTAAATAATAATAATACAAAATAAAATTATTTCTAATCATTGATGGAAATCGGAAAAAACTTTAACATAATGAACCTATTAATGTCCCTAACTACTTATTTTCTTGATAATTCATGAATAATATTTAATCCTTAAATACATGGTAAATATTTGGGTCTTTAGAGACCTGACACTTATATCTATCAAAAACTGACATAGTGTCAAATTATAATTATAGTATCAGATAATGTCACATTTTCAAAATATTTTCAAGACAATTAGAAATAATAAAATAAAATATATTTTGAGCTTTTCTTTTTCTTAAATCAAAGAGATAATGCAACAAATCAGGACAAATCTAGAACAGGATCATTATTTTCACTGAAATTTCATGAGATGCAACTGGTTGTCAAACCCATATTGAACTACACATAACACATAATCAACACATAAGATACACATCAGCTCCACCTAAGTTACACATATGTTACACACATGTATTTTCTCAGGCACTTATTGAGTCTATATAGATGCACAGCTTACATTATTTCAGTATTTCACCCAAATGACAGTAGTCATATCATACTGTTCATGTGTTGTACTTGCTATACATTTACTTCAGTGTTGTTTCTACGTTAGCTTAGCAATGTTAAATGTAAATCAAATCAATCACTGAAACATCAGCGCCACCTTGAGTAAGAAATAACAAGTATAACATGTATGTGTACACGCATATAAAATACTAATAATTCACCATTGTTGATAGTTCATTGTTGCACAGAAAATCAATGTGATATAGTATTTCTTTGTATGAATATAGTACTCATTTTTATTGTAATAAACAAACAAACAGATATCCTGTGATAGTAAACTTAAATAGATATGAAATAATAATTTATGGAAGTGCAGAAAAAAAAAATCTGACACTCTTACATACCTCGGGTCTCTAGAGAGTACTTAAACCATTATAAAACATTTTTTTGTGCAATTTTGACTCTTTTTGTGTGTGTGTTACACTATTTATAAGAGATAGATCGAGGAATACTAAAGAGGTTTGGGCACAACTCCAAAAAATGGATGAGGTACAGGGGGTGGAATGAGGTCCTGGGTCTCTAAAGTCCTGAGGTTTAATAATGTATAGAATAAGTATATAATATAGCATAAGTATATAATCATATAATATATAATAATATACAAATGATAACATAATAAAAAATGTATAATATATAAATATTAGGTGCATTCATTAATGTTTTCCTCATTAAAAAAGTTTAACTCTTAAAGACATGAATTGAAATTTTGCAATATATGTAGCAAATCATGACCACTCACATTAAAATGAAGACTCCAGTCATATCGTTAACCTTATAAAAGCTGTTTTATTCTACATGGAGAGGGTCCGCATATGGGAGCTGCCATGTTAGAATCACATGACCAGTCGAATACTGCTTGCTTAATCTCAGTAACCGTCCTGTTATTTGACACTTTCACTCAGTGATTAAATTAATCATGGCTGAGTGTGAATACTAAATTTCTACAGTAGCATCTCAAACTGAAAACGATTGATTTTAAATGATGTTGCATCCAAGCCACTAGGTGTCAGTGTAAGTCCAAGATGACACACAGACAAATGTTACTAAGTGCACCTTTATGTCATGTGCAATATAAATGTATTTAGATGTCATAAATTAGCATTGTGTGAGGAACAGGGCAAAACGTAAGTGTTTATGACTTTATAATCTGCCATTTTGCTTTGATTTGTGTGAAAGTGTATAAAAGTCATTGTTGTTGTAGGGCCTCTAGTGGTCATTTTACCAGGAAACAAATATCAAAGAAATATTTGAAGATATTTTATGGTTTGACAAGCTAAAATACGAAATAGTTGTGCCCGACCAATTTATCGGTCAGTCGATATTATTGTTCGATATTAGCCTTTCACATATATATCGTATTGCCGTATATGTTTTCCGATATGCACAGATATGAAAACTTATTTTCAGAACATATAATGCAGAAAACAATGCTTGGGGTGATTTTGAATTGGTGTCATAATGTAGTTTGTCCAGCAAAGTGTGCTCCGACTCCACTGTTTACAGAGCTGAGCTGACGGTGGTTCTGCAGACAGTGCGGAGTTAAGCGGTGTCTTCACGGTAAGTTGCTAACTAGTTTGTGAAATATATACTGGAAAGTTAATTAACAATGACCCCATAATTTTACCTTTTCAATATAACTAATATAACATTAACCTTGTCCCTGACAACCATGTCACTCATGTTTATCACATCTGATTGCTGTTAGCCAGCTATAGTTTGTCAGTGCAGTCAGTAAAATAGCAGATTGAAAGGTAAGCATCAGAGCGTCTTTTAGCAGCTCAGCAGACAACGGTGCGGTGGTAGATTGTGTCTGTTGAGTGTTGATTTCACGCAACATTGTTACCTAGTTGGTGAGACAAAATGCTGGAAAGTAAATAAACAACATCCATCTTTTACTGTCTGTGACAACGAGCTTATAGCTAACTAGCTAACCACGTATCTACTTTAATAGCTTGTCAGCTGAGTGGAAGCTAATGTGTAAACATGTATTCACCAAACTGTTTTGTTCAGGATTTGCAGTTTGGTACCCCCTTCAACCGAACAATTCCAGTCATTGCATTTACAAAATGTAATATTTAAAAGTCTGGTTTTCCACCGTTGAAAGTTTCCCCTGAACATGTATAGCAGAATACGGTGTAACACCGTTGCCGCTGTTTATCTCTTGACTCGGCAGGTGTAAATGCTTCTTGTTTTACAACCTGCCCCTAATTGACTGGCAGTATTAAAATAGTCAGCATTTGACTGATACTAAACAGTACTACTGATGTTTATTAAGCTATTTATTTTATTTTTTATTTATTCTTTATTTAAATGATCAGCAATTGACTGATACTAAACATACAGTACTGATTTTTATTTAGCTATAATTGTAATTTATTCTTTTTTTAAATGGTCAGCAACTGACTGATACTAAACATACAGTACTGATTTTTATTTAGCTATAATTGTAATTTTAAGTACTGATACTGAACATACAGTACTGATGTTTATTTAGCTATTTATCATATTTTTATTTATTCTTTATTTTCTCAGTGTTCATTTGTAGAATTTGATGACAATGTATAATAATGTGAAATATTCTTTGATAAAAATATTTGTTTAAGAAAGCAGCCTTCTGAGTACCTTTGCATAGTCATATTGGTGCAAAATCGTTGCACAATCCACACAGAAAAGGTCTGTTTTCATTCCAGCTCAAAAATGTACTATATTGGCCACCATATCAGTAATCAGTGAATTTTCCCCCTCTAAAATCGGTATCGGTCTCAAAAATCCCATATTGTACGGGCTGTACTAAATAGCTTCAATGGCAGTGTGGTATGTTTAAAGAAATTGTCATTTTTGTTAGCTATCACTTGTCACAGTAACACAACAGAACTCAACAAACACTGAAATTTATGAAAGAATAATGGACAGGACAAACTATATTAATTTCATGTTATTATCAGTGGCTCTGTTCCAAAACGTAGGTTTTTTCAGATCTGTAGCTTGTTTGATTTGTTCTGAGACAGGGGCAAATTTATGTTACATTTTTGCATTTTCTTCTTGGTTCAGTTCACTATCGCAAGACAACATTTCAAAACGAACCAAAATTGTGTCAACAAAAGTAATGTGAGCAAACTATCGCCTTATTGGTCACAGTGTTTGTGTGATAGGAGATTCATGCCCGAGTTTAAAACAACCGGGACATGAGTTGCACGTAACGACAGGAAGTGCTGACTGCTCCATACCAACTCCATACCATTTGTGGGCTAGGCAGTGAAGCTGAGGGGAGCGCATCCCTCCTTGGCGATTGATGTGTGCTACGGCTGTAGTATTGTTGCAGCGCACCAGGACATGATGCCCCTGAAGGTGGGGCAGAAAGTGTCTTAGAGCCTTCCAAACAGTGAGGAGCTCTAGATAATTTATGTGAGCTGAGCGTAGTTCGGTCGGCCATGTCCCATTCACTGTCCTGCCCTACCTGGGTGGCACCCCACCTGGTCAGGGAAGTGTTTGTCGATATGACTTTTGGTAACATGACTGCCCCTAGAGACATCCCATGTGCATAAAACTCTGTGCTTGTCCAGTGGCATAATGCTGATGTGCAAGCACGGGTCACTGTAACGTTTTGATGGAGATTACGTTGGGGGCTGAGATGAAGAGACAAAATCCATTTCATGAAAGCTCTCATTCTCAAAAACCCCAAGGGCACAATCTGGATGGCTGATACTGCATCTCAGTGGAATTAAGCTCTAGTCCCAGAAAAGTTACATTCTGGGACCAAGTGAAATTGCTCTTGCTCAGATTTATTCTGAAACCCAGAGATGCCAGGTGCGAGAGCACTAGTTGTGTGTCTTGCACAACTTTCTCCCTTGAATTGGCTATGATTAACCAATCATCTATATATGTCAGGACTTTCAGCACCACTAGGCGTAATGGTGCTAATCTTGCTTCCACACAGAGACAAAATATGTACAGGCTCAGGGCAAGACCGAATGGCAGGACCGTGAATTCGTAAAAAATTCTGTGATAGGCAAAATGAAGTTTTCTGTGTGGGGAATAAACGCTGACGTGGAAGAAAACATCTTTCAGATCGACTGATGTGAACCAATCGTTCTGATGTACTGAACGAGAGAGAGTGTTGTATGTTAACCTCTTGAAATTGTATTTTCTCAAATGTTTGTTTAACACTCTGAGATCCAAAATAGGGTGCAGTGATCCACCCTTCTTTGGAACTAGAAAATAACGGGAATAAAACATCTGTTGACATTGGTCCGGGGAACTACCCGAATTGCCCCTTTCTCTAGAAGAGAAGAAATTTCCTCTTCCAGAAAATGAGCAGAACTCTCATTCGTCTGTGAGAAAATTACTGACTAGGCTGCTTGTTGTGGGGTTTAGGTCAGGCAGTGTTTTGGTAAAAATGCCTGGAAGTCAGGGCCTGGGCAGGCAGTACAGTGGGAGCCTAGTGGGGCGTGGACTTTCAAGGAAGGCACAATTTAAAAGCTTCATTGTCACAGCACTGCTGCATGAGGGTGACAGCCAGACCAAATAGAGCTTGTCCAGTTGCCACTGGGGTTCCCGCAATATGTCTCTTCTCACTGTTGGCTAGACTGGAGAGATTCAGCCACAGTGCGCGTTCACCCGCGACAGATAGAGCCATAGCACGGCTGGAGGCTTGGACAGCCTGATGGGCATTGCGAAGAATGAGGTCATTGACCATGACGATCTCCTTCCACAACGTGGGTGAAGGAGAGCCCTTCTCTAAATGTTTATATTTCATGACTTCAGCCTGGTAGGCTGAAAGAAGGGAGGAAACATTCAGAGCTCAAACGATGAGAGCCGAGGCTCTGTACAAGCCTTGAAAAATGGAGGTGGAGAAGTGGTCCATCTTGTTAGGGAGATTGTGCTTAAGTGGGGAAGCAAACCTTCTTGTGAAAGGTTAAGGTGTCTGGCTATTGACGGTTCGATGAAGGGGGGGTGGGGTCACCCATACCGAGCATGGCCATATCCTTTACCTCCAAACCCGAGATGCCGTGCTTAATGTCAAGCAGGTCTTTCCAGTAATGCTTCATGTGCTTAGTGCACGCAGGAAGGACGGGCAGGAACTGTTTTCTCGGGCCGGGCGATGGTCCCAAGTCTGGGGGGCCCCCAGAGTTGCAACGACATAGCCATTTCCCCCGTCCGAGTCGTCACAATAGAGTTCGCTGCCCTGGGTAGCAGCTACTTTGAGCCTACAGTGCAGGTGTTATCTTGGCAAGGACATACAATGGCTACAATTTTCAGGGAAGGAGAGAGCCTCCTCCACATGTTTGAATCCCATGCACACAACGCAGAAAGGACGCGATAAGTGCTCCGCAGGCGGCAGGGCATGTTCGCGACTGCTGGTTAGTACCACAAGTTGGTGATAAGGCTTTGGGATGAGCCATGTAACAGAAAAACTCTTGAGTAATAATACACTGAATAACAGGCGGTTAGCCCGAGATGCAGGGAAAATGGCAACGAGGAAAGGCGGACAGCTGTAAAGAAACATGAAGGCCAGCAAGCGTGGGTGGCTTGCAGGCTGAATAAAACAGCAAACTGACCAAAACTCCTTTGGCAGTAACGCCTGGCGGAGGTTGATCCAAGGATGTGTCCTTCTACAGACTGATGAGTGAGAGCCAAATGTGAAAACCAGTCGAGCTGTGAATATTCCACATAGAGGTCGCGAGGAAAGTAGCATGTACAGGTCCTTTTATGCCCTCAGGTAAGGGTGGGGCCTTACAGCACCATTGGACCTGCGCTCCTGTCTGTCAAGCCAGACTTGGTGCAGTTGGATGCTTCTGCAGAGGTCAGGTGCGTATGCCCTTCCCATAGGTGAATCTCGAACACGAGATGATGAAAGAGAACAGATATTAGCTAAAATGCTGCATTCTTACATGGATTCAACTATTTTGTAGCAATACTTTTCTGTATTGCATTAAATCTAAGTATATACAGCATATTATTGACTTTCTTTCTCTTCCACCATCTTGGGTGCGACTTTTTGCTTAGCTTATCGCAATGAGTTACGAGATTGCCTTCTCTGTGAAGCATACAGGCCATGCTATCTTCCAATTGTGCCAAAATTAGGAATCTTAGATGGCAACATATTAAGGTTTCTTACTTTTTGGAACAATCTTCGTGTTGGAACAGCGTCTATGATGGCTTGTACTGCTGCCTAGGTAGGTAGTTCACTTTTGGAACAGAGCCAGTATGTCTGTTCATGCAGAAATGCTTGCTCGCTTCTTTTCATGACAAAAGCCATTAGATGCCACTTATAAAGTGAACTTCTCTTTATGGAGAACACAGAATTGTTTTCCTGCAGTCTTAAAGAATGCCACACTGACTGTGTGGATGGCGACTTTCAGAAAATTGAGAAATGGAAGGAAGGAAATCACACAAACAAACACAAAACATTATTCCCTTTGGGAATTCAGAAACAGTGATTTCTGTCATACGGCTCAAAATCCGGCCAACAAACAATCAGAGTGCTCCACCAAACATTAATGTTCAGTAAAGCACTGCTAAAATGTGGAACAACAAGAATAAGACAGATCAAGAGTTAATGGTGGTCATTTAAATAGACATATGTGGGTGGTTCTTCACTTAGAGGAACGTTCCTGTCCCCTTGGGTGATTTTAAACCAAAAGTTCTTCTAAAAAAATCATTATTCTAGCTTAGAGAACAGATTATACTAGTTTTAAACTTTGGTAACACTTTATTTTACAGTGTCCTTGTTACACATATTACATCTATTGACTATACTTATAACAGTCAATTATGCATAATTACTAGCAACTAATCCTAAACCAAACCCTTACCCTAACCCTATAGTAAGTACATGTTGTTAATTAGTAATGATCAGTAATTATTTGTGTAATTACAATGTAACAAGGACACTAAAATAAAGTGTAACCTAATTTTTTTTTTTACCTCATGATCGAAGAATAGCTTTATTAAGTGTCATTACCAAATCATTTATTATTTGAAGTCAGAAACAATCCATTTCTTTTCAATGTTATGAATTTGAAGTTAATAAACTGCTAGCTAACTTGTTGTGTTAGCAAGTTTAAGGCCTCTAAAACCAAACAGTGAGAAATGTCATTACCATAGATGGATCTCATGAAAATTACGTGACTGTTGCAATACTTCTGCAAAATGACATTATGTGGTTCATGACATGAATTACAGAAGTTCCAAAGCGAAATATCCACTGTGACGTGCTAAAAGCGAGTAAAATGTTCTCTGAAACAGATAAGGTTTTCAACGTTAATGCTCTATTGAGTTTTAAATCAACAAAACCTACCTCCCTACTCTAAACCTTAAACCTAAACCATAGTGTCATAAAAGCAAATGTGACATAAAAAATGCAATTGCTGAAGCAACCACATACTTTTGTGCTGCTTCTATGACACTTTGGCCCACGTGAACATTTTGCCTTCTATGAGACCAGGTTGTTACCATCACACCAATATTAAAAATCCACACCATCACATATGATACCTAAATCAACTTGAATGCTGATCAAGGCCAAGATCTTTATTCAAAGACTTGTAATAAATGTTACAACATGGATGAACATAGTTTAAAGAAGTTTAATTTTTCAAGATTTCAAATGGTCAAAAGTACCTTTAATTGAAGAATCACCCTTGTAATGTTTGTGGGTTGGAGTCCACATCACTGATTTTTTTTAATCCCCTAATTAAACTCAGACTAAACATCTTGCTATTGCATGAAACACAAACTTCCTGTAAGGAGCTAAGCAGTGCATAACAAAGTATCTCTGATGGATCAAAGCATCCAAGCATCACTGATCTGCTCTGACTAAAAATACATCCAATAAATCTCACAATGGCACAGAACTGTCAGAATAATTCAATGCTCCCTTTTCTCAGAAATATAAATCACATTTTTCTTAGAGAGGTAAAAATAACCACTTTGTTACAGACAAAATCTAATGTCCTAAAACTGTCGCAAACACAGCCGTTACTCACTCTCTGTCTCTCTCTCTCTCTCTCTCTTTTTTTTGCAAATAAAAGGCACAAACTAAAACTGAATTGCAGACTTACCTGCCTGTGTGTCGGCCGCAAGCCCTGCAGGTGGGAGCAAAGGGGAGAGAAAGATAAGACAAGGGAGACAGATGACCTGTAAATCTTATATTCTGAGACATCCTTACATAGTGTGCCTAGGCTGATTTGCAGGAGTCCGATACAGAGGTAACAGGCACTCATCCTTACAGGTGAATGTAAAGACACACAGTCTACCATGTAAAGGGGATGCAAGGGAGTATGAGGAGAAGTGCAGAATGGAACCGCCTTTCTTTGTTAAATGTTGAACAGGAAATATGTTCCTTCCTCAGGATGTGTGTATTTGAATGCGTAGTTTGTCAAAACCCTTGAAAATATTGCCATTCGGTCTCAAAAGCCTCCTGTTATAGTGTTATGTTGAAAACAACTCATTTATATTTAAGATATTTATCAAAAAGGTGCAGTTTAAAGCACATCAAAGTGTAGATATGGTATCCATCCAAAACAATTTTTTTTGGACATGCACCATGGTAATTCCATGCCTCCATGGTTTTATTAACAAGGTATCATGATAATACCATTTGGTTTTTTATATGCACCATGGTATTACCATGTTTTTTTGGACAACTTAACAATATAATATCCTGTATTTTAGACATGTACCATGATAATTTTGACGTACCATGGTAATACCACGTAGTTTTGACATGTAGCATGATAATACCTAATTGTTAAGACATGTGCCATGGTAATACCATATAATTTTGACATGTACCATGGTAATACCACATAGTTTGGACATGTAGCATGGTAATACCACATAGTTTTGATACGTACCATGGTAATACCATATAGTTTTGGCATGTACCATGGTAATACCACATATTTTGAAATGTACCATGGTAATACCTAATTGTTAAGAAATGTGCCATGGTAATACCACATAGTTTTGACATGTACCATGGTAATACCACATAGTTTGGACAGGAACCATGGTAATACCATATAGTTTTGACACGTACCATGGTAATACCACACAGTTTAACATGTTCCATGGTAATACCACATAGTTTTGATATGTACCATGGTAATACCACATAGTTTGGGCATGTACCATGGAAATATCATATAATTTGACATGTACAATGGTAATACCAAATAGTTTGACATGTAATATGGTAATACCACATAGTTTTGACATGTACCTTGGTAATACCACATAGTTTGACAAGTACCATGGCAATACCATATAGTTTTGACATGTACCATGGTAATACCATATAGTTTTGACATGTACCATGGTAATACCACATAGTTTGGGCATGCACCATGGTAATTCCACATAGTTTTGACATGTACCATGGTAATACCACATAGCCTTGACAAGCACCATGGTAATACCACATAGTTTTGACATGTACCATGGTAATACCACATAGTCTTGACAAATACCATGGTAATATCACATAGTTTTGACATGTACCATGGTAATTCCACATAGTCTTGACAAGCACCATGGTAATACCACATAGTTTTGACATGTACCATGGTAATTCCACATAGCTTGACATGCACCATGGTAATACCACCAGTGTTGGGTGTAATCTAATTATATCTGCGGTAACGCAGTAATGTAACACGTTACTTAAAAAAATTAAATAATCTGATTACAGTCACAGACATGAATAAAATTACATTACTTGGATAACAAATTTATTGCTAAGACAATAATATTAATTAAGTAGAATGCATTTTCAAATGTATTACCTGCCTATGTTAGTACTTTTATGTGTGTTGCTGTGTCAGCTAATGAGCATGCGCTCTAACAAATCACCATGGCATAGAGGACACGTATCAAGGCAACGGTAGATGAGTGAGCGGCGTTACTATGGACGCAGCGGAATGTAGTTGTTTATTCAAATTGAAAACGAAAGTAAAGCGTTTCAAGATTTCCTGCACTCACAATCAATCTCAGCAAGCTCTGTGTCAGCGTGCTCCCAGCCTTGGCTGGAGTAGAGAGGCACACAAGGCTGGGCCGGTGTTCTGACAATTTGTCCTACCTGCTCAGGATGTGCTACCGGTAGTTCAAGCTGTCATATTGTCTAACAAAATGTGCTTCTTTCTCAGAATGAGCAACTATTTATATTAAAACCACCTTAATAAATGATGTAAAAACAGGGGTAGCACATCTTGTCAGCTTGAAATACCTATCAAAATGAACTACCACCTTAATAACTCTTGAAAATAAATAAGATTTTTGTTAAATATAAAATTAAGTTTCAAAATAGCTTCAGGACCGGGCAAAAGCAAAAACAACCAACAAACTTTTGCCTATAAAAAGAAAATGCAAAATAAACATACGTTTACAACAATTACAACAGTTATCAACACTACAGCACTATGCAGCAGCAACACCAGTCTGGAGCAGCCATACATCCATGATGTATTAAAACAATAAACTGGACAAAAATATAAAAACAAACAAACTTCCAGGGATGTAACAAAGAGCAACCCAATAATCAAGTAGTGAAACAACAGATCAGCTGAATCCACCAAAAAAAAAAAAAGAAAAAAAAAAAGAAAAAAGCTATAATTTGCAATGGCTGCAATTATATTCTATTGGCAGCTCCTCTGCAGTCGTGACATCAGGGATGCATGTTAAGTGTTCCCACCTTGAACACAAATTGCACTGCACCTATAAATAGTCAAGTAAATTAAACCAACAATACATCAAATGAAGTTTATCCTGTGAACATGGTGTGAATCTGTGTGTCATTTACCATGGTAAAGCTGTCAGAGATGTCATTGCATGGGTTTATTTTGTTACAGGCTATGCAGAGGGCATTAAAGTTACCTTGTGGGATAAAGAGATGGGTATTTACCAAAAATACTTTTATCAGTATGATCCACTTCATCAATACATTGTGCTTGGTTATGAAACCTTGATAATAAAGAAACATTAGCAATGCCAAGTATGTGCTGATGAAGAATAAAAAAGGACTTCTACAGACCATCATACCAGTCTCCAGAAATGACTTTAAAAGGCGATAGTGAATTTAATTGCAAATAAACTTACCGCCATGCTCAATTAATGTGCACGCTATACAATTTCTGGACATTTCCACAGATTTTGGATCTGTCTGGACATTGAGAGCTGTTCCTGTGTTTAGGTAATCCTCTGCAAACTAACAAAAAAAAAAAAGTTAAGCAAGAACATTATTATACATAATGTAAACCAAATCTTAACATTTTTAAATACTTTGTTTCCCTACTTTTAAAACTAAGACTCCACAGCTGCTCACATCCGTCTGTTGCTCATGTTGTAAGATATGTGTAGTCCAAGTCGCAAGCATCAGATTGTTAAAAAAAAAAAAAAAAAAGCAAATATTTTATATTTGAGAGCACAGGTAAATTAGGATAGACTTTACTGCTAATGAAAAGTAAATCTTAAAGATGCTGTCATTTTTTCCCTCAGTGACAGTTTAGGTTTCACTGACCAATAAGAAAGTGGTCTTGGACTTATACTAACACCTATTATTACACAGTGGCCTGGAATCCTCAATTCTGATTGGTCAATGGCACCATCTAGCGGTCTGATATATCCTTGTAACAACCTGAGAAAGACATATCAGATCAGTCACCCAGGTACTGTACGCCATCTTTACTGTTTCTCGGATCTTTGTGTTATCTCTACAAGTAAGCTAATAAAACTCAAATTAATGTTTCATGTGCATTTATTAATTAATTTGGCAAGTACTCTTGTAATGAAGAGTTAGATGGTAATTTTCACAAAATTAACAGCAACAAAACTCCGACATGAATTGGAGGTGGATTTAAGCAGTTCAACTATGTATTTCTTCTCACATAATTACATCATTTCAACGCAGATCAGTGTTTCATAAACATGTATTTGTTTATTTGCAAGTAGTTTTGTAAAATGGGGAATAATTAAGAGTTAGACGGCCATTTTCACAGAATAAACACAAACAGAACTCCGACACGAACCTGAGGTGGATATACCTTAACTGTTCAGCGATTTATTTCTTCTAACATAATTACATAATTTCAACGCAAATCAATATTTTATGCCCATGCATTCATTTATTTGGTTAGTAACTGTGTAATAAGTGGGATAATGTACAGGCAGCAGGTTACAATCCCACAATAATCCCAGATGGGCCTGTACATTATCTCTTACAAAGTGTGGGTGGAGCATCACACAAAAAGAGTTTTGGTTGGTTACCAATGTCACTGTAGTACTGCTCATGTCAGCCATGATTACTTTACTACATTAGTGACAGTGATTTGTTTTCTTAAAGGTGTGCTAAGTAATTCTTACTCTGTACTGGCCAGTAAAACAACCATGAAATTACTTGCACTCTTAAATTGATCAAAAGTAGTACGTTTTAAATTATTTTTTAAAATGTGAGCAATGACCTCCAGTTTCTATGTATATTCCTTTTGTAAGCATCTTCTTTGCTTGTGGATCTACTATCATGATCACCTTCTCTGACAACGTGAGAATCTGAAACACAAACATTTACGAAACATATAACATGTATAGTCGTACAACGTATATTGTCATCTTGAGCAATTAAGAACTTAGTTAAAAAATAGTTAAAGCTAAATAACTGTTTACCATCAACAGCATCAGTGACATACAGATTACCACAGGAAAAAAAACCTCCATCCCTTTGTAAAACAAATGTAATTAAATTCATTTATATTGTGCTTTACAAAATACACCTTGTTCCAAAGGAGCTTTACAAAGAGTAGTGCCATGCATTCCCCCTATAGGAAGCCAAAGTCAACAGTGGCAAGGAAAACAATTCTGAAGATGTAGACAGTAATGTTAACAAATGCAATTAAATGTTTAACATTTTAATGTTTTAATGCTGTTAATGTATTAATTCAGTTTGAAATTACAGTCTTACTCTGTACTCTGTGATTTCTAAAAAACTGATCGGAACCTTCAGAGCAGATTCGAACTGATAAGATTTAAAGTGCAAGTCTCTCTCTCCCTGCCTCTCACTTTCTCTCACACACCCACACCCCTCGACAGACAAACAGTCCCAAGTGGAGCACATGTTCATGACTACATAATGGAGAAAGACCCTCTTTACAGGTAAATTTATTTATTTATTAATCAACCCCAGATGGGACAAAAAGTCCTTTACACTCTGTATTGTATAATGTAATCATCATCAAAGCTCAACAAGTGAAATAACAGCCATGTCAAGTGTTTTTTTTTTTTTTTTTTTTGGAGATGTCATGTGTTTTCCTGCCCTGCCCGTTCCTTCGCCTTCTGAGTTGTTACACTCCTCACCTGATGAGTGTCACCAGTTGCAATTAGATAGTAATTGGTCATGTAATCTGTTTTTGACTTTGCCTGTTAGTGGCTATCATATACCTGCTGATTTGGATATTTCACCCTGTATTGAGTTAATTAAAAATAAAGCTCACTTGATGGTCTGTTTGTGTCTGCACCTGTGTCCTTCTCTCCTGACAGAAATTTAGAATCTGTTGTTTTATTTTGTGTGCGACGTGTAAAGACCACTATTGCATGAAGCTATGTTATCAGTGTTACCCACACAAACTGCCAAATTTAATGATTACACACAGGCTATTATTTCGTTTTTATTAGCATTACATTTTAAAACCTAATCATATTTAAATATTTTAATCATTTGACAGCCCTAATAAGTAGATGAGTCACTCTTACCACAAGAATCCAATGATCTCCGGTGTTGAATGGACACAACCAGATATCATCATCTGGGATTGCCATCTAAGAAAGATAAGACATTTAAACCCTTTCTGTATTTTCGGTATAAATGAACAATGGGCCGGCCGATACATTTTAAAGGTACTCAATGTCAGGATTTATAACCTGATGTCTCCTATCCTGCTTTCTGAATTCCTGTTGTCTCCTTTCCTGCTTTCTGAATTCCTGATGTCTCCTTTCCTGCTTTCTGAATTCCTGTTGTCTCCTTTCCTGCTTTCTGAATTCCTGTTGTCTCCTTTGCTGCTTTCTGAATTCCTGTTGTCTCCTTTCCTGCTTTCTGAATTCCTGTTGTCTCCTTTCCTGCTTTCTGAATTCCTGTTGTCTCCTTTGCTGCTTTCTGAATTCCTGTTGTCTCCTTTCCTGCTTTCTGAATTCCTGATGTCTCCTTTCCTGCTTTCTGAATTCCAGTTGTCTCCTTTCCTGCTTTCTGAATTCCTGTTGTCTCCTTTCCTGCTTTCTGAATTCCTGTTGTCTCCTTTGCTGCTTTCTGAATTCCTGTTGTCTCCTTTCCTGCTTTCTGAATTCCTGTTGTCTCCTTTCCTGCTTTCTGAATTCCTGATGTCTCCTTTCCTGCTTTCTGAATTCCTGTTGTCTCCTTTCCTGCTTTCTGAATTCCTGTTGTCTCCTTTCCTGCTTTCTGAATTCCTGTTGTCTCCTTTCCTGCTTTCTGAATTCCTGTTGTCTCCTTTCCTGCTTTCTGAATTCCTGTTGTCTTTTTCTTTCCTCACTCTTTCCATTTCCTCCCATCCCACTGTTTTGGACTTATCTTCCAGTGTCACCTGGTCAACTTCCAACTCGACAACTTTCCCTTTCACTGAATGTGACTGATGCCTTTCCAATTCACTGTAATTCTCATCCAGTCTCACCTGGTCAACATGCAACTCAAGTTGGCCTTGCACTGATTGCTGCTGTTCTGCTGTTGTTTCTTTTGTGTCCCCTTTTTTGTGTCCTTCCTCGTATGGTTTTAGAAGGTTTATGTTGTAAACCTGTGTTTATGTTGGAGTCTACCCCTTTCCGTCCTTTTTTTTTTTCATGCATTAAAGAGTAAAACCTTGTCACCAACATTAAACGTGATGTTCTTGTATCTTTTTGGATTATACATATATATATATATATATATATATATATATATATATTTTTTTTTATGTGCTTAAAAAACAATTATATTTGAGTTTTTTCATGACTATTTTCCCTACTCTCTGACGGCTTTTTTTTTTTTTTTTTAAATGGCACCAATTTTTTATTTTTTATTTTTTGCTGTTGTGCTTTAAAAATGCCTAAGTAGACACCCCCTTCATATGTGAAGCAACAGTGTTCTGAGCACTAAGCAGCCTTCTCACAAAGCAGCTGTGGGTTTGATGTACAGTCCATTATATAGTTTTGAACTGCCCCATCCTTCATTAACAGTTTCTTTGCAAGCCTACATTACATTGTGACCAGATCACAAAACAATCCGCACTGAAATATGCCGATCACACTGATACAATCAGATGTAAATGATCAGGTATCTTGTTATAAATAAATTATGAACGCTCTTTGGCTGAATGTGGGTGGTTATGTGTTAATGTTCTTATTTCTGTGACATCAGAACATTGTGGAAGTTTATAATGATTCATGAAAATTACATTTTGCTTTCATAATACATCAAGCTCTTTTATGACAAATTTGATTCCTCATGATGCCTTTGGGTAATCTGTAGTCAGTAGCCTAGCTGGTCAAGTTATCTACACACATCATGCTCATCATGATGACAACTTCATTTAGACTGAACACAAAAATAAGACTTACCAGCAATTTTTCTTGGACTTCAGAAGGAAATCTTGCTTCTTTTGCATACATCAAGAAGAAGGGACTGTATTTAGTAGTTGTTTGGATTTTTTGAACACAATGAAAGAGTTGCATCAAGAAAAACATCCCAATTATTCTGATGGTCATTAACAAGTTTTCTGAGGGCCCTGAAATGGATTGCGAATACCAGATGAACCATTATTTGTACAATTTAAGACATGATAAAAGATTATGTAAACATTGTATTTCAGTCTTTAGGCTAGTAAAGTAAAGTTTGTCAAACTCCCTTGCTTGAAGTTTAAAGAAGTGTTAGAAAAGCCTTGCAGTTGCATAGAACAGTAGTTCTCAAACGTTTTAGGTACCACCTTTGATCAAATCAGAGTACCCAAGTACCACCTAATCACCATCTCTTTGAGTGCAAGGTTAAGGACATACACCAACACAACATACTCCAGATTTTGATTACTATCATATTTTGATTTAATATCAATATAAACACCACAACTGTAACATTTAGAAGTTTCGTAAACCAAACTAAATCACATTGTTTTGCAAACCATTTAAAATATTGCAATCCAATTTAAACACACTAATATCCAATAAATATATATTTATACATTTGGAGCAATTTAGTCTACACCAAATGAGCCAAAACATTATGACCACTATGGTCATAATATTATGGTCCTCCAACAGCAGCCACATTAATAGCAGGGTGTGATGCGCTGTGTGCTGTGACACATTCCTCCAGTAACCATCAATAACATTTTCAGTGACTTGTGTCACAGCAGTCCTTATGTCAGTTTGGACCAGACGGGATATCCTTTGTTGCCCTCACGCATCGATGAGCCTTAGGCGCCCAACACTCTGTCACCGGTTTGTGGTTTGTCCCTTCTCGGACCACTGTCGGTAGGTACACACCACTGCTGATCAGGAGCACCCCACAAGCCTTTCCATCTAAGTCACTCAGGTCTTTCCTCCTGCCCATTTCTCTTGCATCCAACACGTTGACTATGAGAACTGATTGTTTGCTTACTATTTAATCTACCCAGACCTTGACATGTGGCCTTGTTTGAAGATGATCAATGTTATTAGCTTCACCTGTGAGTGGTCATAATGTTTTGACTCAACGGTGTATGTTAAAACTTCTCCTGTCATAGAAGTGCTTGAACTGCTCTGTCTGGTTACATTATCGATATGATGCTCAAAACTATGTGCTGAATCCAATGTTTCTGAGCCAAAAACAAACCACTCTTTAAGCTCCCTTACAGGAAATCAAGCTCACACACTTTAAGGGCAAACAGAATATTTTTTTGGCAGTTTTGTTGTATTCTTGCCCGCTCTCTTTTGTAAACATCTTGCATGTAAACATATCGACGCGGCTGCACAAGTGTACAACTTTAAATAGAATGTTTCCTATAGACCATTTCAAGGATGTAAACAATAACAAAGAAATGCTAACGGACCGGACACACTTTGGGTTTTTCCACTTTTAATTGAAGGTCTGTGTGGAGTTTAAGCCATGTTCACGCCCCAGCATTTTTGTTGCCAGTTGCTGTACTGTTGTAACGCTAGTAGGTGTTCCTATTGGTTGCCCTAGATTTTTTGGTGGGATAATGCATTTGGAAAATGCATGATGTCATAATCAATTACTGACATATGAATCAAACTCTAATGCTGATTTCTGAGCCAGTTTTGTATGCATAATTTATAATATCCCCGAATGAGGGCAGAAACAAAAATAGTGAAAATCGGCTACACTCGACTATAGTAACAGACAGGAGAAAGATCATGTGAGATCCACTGTCTTCACGCCCACTGGTAAGTGCTGCAGAAAGCCATTGAGCACTTGCATTTTCTCAACTTTGTCGTGTTGCTGAAAATACCCACATCTAGTTGCCAAAAAAACAACACAATAATCCTGATTGCTTTGTCGCTGCAAATAGCTGGCAGTGTGAACAGGGATTTAGAATCCAAAATTAAGTATGTCAGAAGAATAATAATAGCTTAAAGCTTAAACATAATAACAGTATATTGACTTAATTTACCTTTTTATGCTGTCATTTGTTTTTCATCCAACCCATTTGTTTGGGGATGGTATGCAACCGTCACACTCCTTTTTATTTGCAGCAGGTCACAAAGGCAGCTGTTTATCTGAAAAGAAAGAATCTATGAATTTTGACTTTAATCATGTACATTTACATTTATGCATTTGGCAGATGCTTTTATCAAAAGTGATTTACATTACATTCAAGGTATACATTTTATCCAGTTCATGCATTCCCTGGGGATCGAACCCATGATCCTGGCATTGCTAGTGCCTTGCTCTATTGTTTGAGCTACAGGAACACATCAATGAACTACCAATCATGTGTTGGTAGGTCACTGATATGCAAAGAGAATTAGGCACTATAATATTTCTTGTATTTTGACTCACCTCATTAACAAACTCTCTGCCTTGATCAGATAAAATCCTGACTGGGCAACCATGTCTGTAAATTACAGAACACAGGTGCCTTGAAACTTCCACTCCAGATTTGGATTTCAAAGGCAAAGCTTCTACCCACTTTGAGAAATAATCAGTTTTAGGCAGTGGCCCTGTCAAACCAATTCCTAGCAATTCCCAGACTGAGGAGACCTAAAAGAAATGAATGGCAAGCAGAAAAAAAAATATTTATCTTAAGTTCTCAAATCACAAATCTGTATATTTAAAATAAAGTAAATACATTAGCAACTCAAGGGCATACATACCTGAATACTCTCCAGCTCACTGTCTACTATAAGAGGTTTTCCCACCCGTTGGCACTGATCACATTCACTCACCTAGAAAATATTGACCATAAAAATAATTAAGTAAAAGCTACAATTGCCCATATTTATATGTTCAACAATATGACTACAACTATTGCCCAGGTATGATTGGTCAATAACACATAGGTGGTCTTAGAAAAAGCTCAGTTGATAAATTAAAGCAATAAACCACAAGAGGCTGTGCGTTACAGTGATGATACCATGGGTAAGTGACATTCTTAGGCACAATGCTAAGCTTATTGCTTTTATAACACAACAGCAGTATGATAAGACACTAATGTCAAGTTACATATTTTTAATAATGATCAGAAAAAATTATTCTTCTGCTCAGTGTTTCCCTACCCTGTTCCTATAGAGGACCCCCAGCACTGAACATTTTGTATGTTTGAAGACTTGATCTGATCTGGCCTGATCTGAACATCAAATCAAGTCAAATCACTTTATTGTCACACAGCCATATACACAAGTGCAATGGTGTGTGAAATTCTTGGGTGCAGTTCCGATCAACATAGCAGTCGTGACAGTGATGAGACATATACCAATTTACAATAACATCAAATTAACACAGCACAAATTAAACATCTGATATACACATAATTACACTCAACAATATACAAATAATAACATACACTGTACAGTATACAATACGCATTTTTTTTTTTTTTTTTTTTTTTTTTTTTACTATATAGATACACATTATTCAATAAAAATTAAAAATAAAAAATATATATAAAAAAGTATATATATATATATATATATATATATATATAGAATGTACAGTATTGTACTGTATTGACATTCAGGCTGTTGGTTGATAGTCAGTTGTTAAGAGAGAACATAATATAACAATAATAATATAATTTATGACAGTCCGGTGTTAGATATAAGAGTAAGGGTAATAAAGTGCAGTGCTGATGTATTTTGATCGTGGGAGATCAAGAGTTCAGAAGTCTGATTGCTTGGGGGAAGAAACTGTCATGGAGTCAGCTGGTGCGGGTCTTGATGCTGTGATACCGCCTGCCTGATGGTAGCAGTGAGAACAGCCCATGGCTCGGGTGGCTGGAGTCTCTGATGATCCTCCGAGCTTTTTTCACACACTGCCTTGTATATATTTCCTGGAGGGAGGGAAGCTCACCTCCGATGATGTGTCTGGCAGTTCGCACCACCCTTTGCAGTGCTTTGTGGTTGTGGGCGGTGCTATTGCCGTACCAGGCGGAGATACAGCCAGTCAGGATGCTCTCCACAGTGCAGGTGTAGAACCGTGTGAGGATGTGGCGGTTCATTCCAAACTTCCTCAGCCGTCTCAGGAAGAAGAGGCGCTGATGAGCCTTCTTCACAACGACTTCAGTGTGGATGGACCATGTGAGTTCCTCAGTGATGTGGACACCCAGGAACTTGAAGCTGCTGACTCTCTCCACTGGTGCTTCATTGATGGTGATGGGACTGTGTTCTCTGTCTTTTCTTCTGAAGTCCATCACAAGCTCCTTTGTCTTGCTGACGTTGAGGGAGAGGTTGTGCTCCTGACACCAGTGTGTCAGAGTGTGCACCTCCTCTCTGTAGGCTGTTTCATCATTGTCAGTGATCAGACCTACCACCGTCGTGTCATCAGCAAACTTAATGATGGCATTGGAGCTGTGTGTTGCCACACAGTCATGTGTGTACAAGGAATACAGTAGTGGGCTGAGAACACAGCCCTGCGGGGCTCCAGTGTTGAGGGTCAGTGATGAGGAGATGTTGCTGCCTATTCTAACCACCTGGCATCTGCTTGACAGGAAGTCCAGGATCCAGCTGCACAGCGAGCTGTTTAAGCCCAGAGCCCGGAGTTTCTCATCTAGCTTGGAGGGCACTATGGTGTTGAATGCTGAGCTGTGGTCTACAAACAACATTCTCACATAAGTGTTCTTTTTTTCCAGGTGGGAGAGAGCAGTGTGTATTGTAGATGCAATGGCATCATCAGTGGAGCGGTTGTTGCGGTAAGCAAACTGCAGTGGGTCCAGTGATGGAGGCAGCACAGAGCAGATGTAATCTCTGATTAGTCTCTCAAAGCATTTGCTGATGATGGAGGTCAGAGCAACAGGACGCCAGTCATTTAAACATGGTTCAGGATGTGGATGTGCTTGCTGCACAAAGTAAAATAAAACAGTATAAAGCTGCTTAAAAGACTGATATGACTACTATTCTCATGCATGTGTACATAATTTTAAACATATTTCAAAAATACTATTCATTTCTTCATCTGTAAATCTTTAGCAATTAGCAAAAGAATAACATAAAAAAATAGTTAGTGCACCTTTAACATAACTCAGTGTTAAATAAGATGCAGAATAAGCCTATAGGTGCTGTTAGGAACTCAGCTAATCATAACAACAATACTATATTTACACTGCTATGCTTAATGCACAAATCCAATCCTTTGACACGTATAAAATTTTTTGTTGTTGTCCCACTTGTTTACTATTAATCATGTTACAATTAATATCTGTTAGCCTTAAAACATTGCACACCAAACATCTATTCAGTCCTTTCTAAAATGTGACATATGGCTAATTGATACTGGCACTATATCCATGTTGTATTGCCAGAGGGGAACTGCTAGTTTTGGGTTCCTGGCTACAGTTGCCTTTGGCTTGCTCACTGGGGGACTAAAAAACTAATAACTTTAATTCACATTTTCAATTATATATTTTTAAGAAAATGGAAACTTAGTTCTGTAAAGCTGCTTTGAAACAATGTGTACTGTGAAAAGCGCAATACAAATAAAATTGACTTGACATTGACAGACACACATCCAATTTTTTGTCCCACTTGTTTACATTCACTTTACATTAGTGTTTTTTTAGGTTTTACTTTAATATTAATACATTAATACCCTGCCAAGATGGAAACTAAACTGTCTTTCGCGAATCACTAACCACATACAGAATATTCATGTATGTAATATGTGCGCACAAAGCATGAAAACTGATTCTCGTGATTTCTACGCATTCGTTCTACTAAAGAACTGATGAGATTAATCAGGTGTGTTTGATTAAGGAGACATCCAATGTAGTGTTGGGAAACACTGGTCTATGACCAGGGTTGGGGAGTAACGGAATACATGTAACGGGATTACGTATTTAAAATACAAAATTTAAGTAACTGTATTCCACTACAGTTACAATATAAATCATTGGTAATTAGAATACAGTTACATTCAAAAAGTGTTTTGATTACTGAAGAGATTACTTTGCATTTTATTGTCATTTGTTTCATTTAATATTTAGTTCTTTCAGATGGAAAACATTTATACATATAAATGATGCGATCCAAAGTGCATTTGAACAGCGGTGAAACACTTTCTTATGATGTGTTACATTCATACGAGCAGACAGAGAAGTAAGTTTGAAGTAAGTTTGGAGCACAAGAAATAGAAATAAACCTTGTGTAAATTGTCAGCTTTACACTAAGCTAAAATACTATTTCTAGCCATTTTACATGCACTTGATACCAGGCACGATCATATTTTTTATCAAGAAAATTCACGTTGGATCAGAATTTCTTTTTTCTAGTAAGACCTTTGATATTAGGGCAAAAATCTTATTCTTGATGATAATTTTTGTATTGTTTTCCTGTAAAAATATCTAAAAATTCTTAAAACAAGATCAATTTGATTGAACATGTTTTAGAAACAACACTGCATAAGATATTTCGGTTTTTCAGAGAATGTTTCAGTGGAATACATTTCAAAAGTAACCCTCCTAAATGGCTTTTTATGTTCTTTATGTACTGTACACAATTAAACACAGACACAATGCAATAGCGTTACAGATGTGCAAGTGATAAAGGATACTCAATTCGTTTGAGCACAAGCAGGGAGGTAGAAATAATCCACTCTCTGTAAAGTTGTGTAAACACACAGATGCTGCACATGCACACACACAAACAGACGTACTGTACATGCATGCACACATACACATGCATGATGCAACACACAAGAAAACCTGTATATTCACACAGAAAAGAAACAACAAACATTCAAATACACAATGGATTTACTATCAAAGCTGTTTGCAAATGTTTTCAGAATTTTTTTCAGTTCATTAGTATTCTATTTCTGTCTTTCACACCAACACAAACACAGGTAAATAAGTATACTGTACAGCCAAGTTGCTGTCTTTGTCATATTGCTGTAATTTTGTTATTGTTTTCAGTCAATACTGAAGTACTAAAAGAGCTATTAGTGTCACATTTGTTTTTTTCACAGGTTTGATTAGTTTTAGAAAGTAACTTCAAAGTAAAGTAATTAGTAATCTGATTACTTTCCCAAGGAAGTAATCAGTAATCATATTACAGTTTTTTTCTGCAGAAGTAATCAGTAATCATTAGTTGATTACTTTTTTGAAAGTAACTTACCCAACACTGAATACCACATTTTTGAATACCACAACAGTTTTGACATGTACCATGGTAATACCACATAGTATGACATGTACCATGGTAATACCACATAATTTGACATGTACCACAATAATACCACATAGTTTTGATATGTACCATGGTAATACCACATAGTTTTGACATGTACCATGGTAATACCAAATAGTTTGACATGTGCCATGGTAATACCACATAGTTTTGATGTGTACCATGGTAATACCACATAGTTTTGACATGTACCATGGTAATACAACATAGTTTATGTACCATGGTAATACCACATAGTTTGACATGTTCCATGGTAATACCACATAATTTGACATGTACCATGGTAATACCACATAGTTTTGACATGTTCCATGGTAATACAACATAGTTTTATCAAGTAGCATGGTATTACTACTGTTTTAACATGTACCATAGTAATACTATGCATTTTTGGACATAATATGGTATTTGGAACAGTATTTTGGTATCTGGTATAGTACCTTGGAGTACCACATAAACACTATGGTATATAATATGGTACAGTATATCATTCAGTATGGTGCTATATATCAAAGTACATCCTCCACCAAAGTACTGCCAAAGTACTCTCTTTGTAATGAAATGAGACCTAAAAAGGCCTAAAAATTCAAACCTACAGTATCTGTGAACTGAGGAAATCTTGAGAAAGTGGCTGAATGCAAAACTATGATCCATGGCTTTTAACACAAAAGGCTATAGAAAAGCAGTTCCACTTACTCAAGAAAACAGCTTCAGCAAAAGTGACCTTGACACCTCAAGGCAATGTTTACATCCACAAGCCATGCACCATTGAAAATCCATGATTAAAGTAATTAAAAGAGAAAGAGTTAAAAACAAATGTCAATACCACCTTTGTATTCAGCTCCAACATATAGAAAATGCCTCTGGTTTCCAGGGTTCTGAAAAAAAAAAGAGATAATTACTAAAGTGTTTCTCTCTTTCATTGCAGGGTTGTGCTTGTGCACAATTTAGAAATGAATTAAGATTGTCTATACATTTCTAATTCAACTCCTGTATTTTTATTGAGTTACGGTGCAGAATAGGATGCAGAATTGTAATTTGAACTTAAGGAAGTAGAATTATTGTAGAACTTTACAATAATGTTATATTTCATAAGGCTTTATACAGGGTGTTCATAATAATTGACTAATAATTCATTTACAAATGCATTATAAATCACTGATATGCATGCAATGCTTGCAATACCTGCTAAATCGTGATAGATTTTAACTCATGTTATAAATGCTTAATAACACACATTTAACATTTGTAACCTATGAAAATGTACCTTAATATAAAGTGGACACATATAAAGCATTTACTAATGTTCATAAAGTTCAGTATGGTTTAATGGTCATCAGGGTTTACTGTATAATATGTGCTGTGAAAAGTGTTTTTGCAGAAGACTTTAGGTAGGGCTAGGTATAGGACAGCACTCGGAGTAGCACCATTCTTTTGACATCAACCTGACAAGGAAAGTGACAACACAAGTGAGTCAAGACATTACAGTAATAAATATGAACAAAAAGCAGACTGAAGAAATATGTAATCCCTCCCATTAAACTCATTATAAAATCTATTTTTTGCTGCATATTGGGAATTTTAATTTTTGCTTAATATAAATAATTGTATTTATTAAGCATTTATAACATGTAATTTAATATGCTCACTCTTTGGCAAGTATTTCAAGTCACCCTTTTTAACTCATGATGTTATAACTGAATATTAATGATTAATAATGCATTTATAAATGACTTATTAGTCATTAATAAACCCCTATATAAACCCTTAACAAAGGGAGTATTAATGTAACTTTTTACCTGAATGTCAAATAATAACTGCTTTTAGTGTAGTTTTTCATAAAACGTTTCATTAATCAGTATGAATTACTCAATGGGTTACTCATATGGGATATTTCCAGAAATATTATACAGTATCATCTTAATAATCATGAAACATAACCTATAAAAATGTGTATTCAATTCATGTACATTTATATATTTAATTTTATTCAATAAATCGTTTTGATAATCTTTTGATGCCAACATTTTTATACAGTTATCTGAAAAAATTAAAAATAAAATAAAAAATGTGTTGGACATTACAGTTTTGATGACTATGTTAATTGTTTTTATGGTACTTAGAGAAAAAATTCTAATCAGCTAAATCAATGCATTCTACATAACAGGGAATAAATCATTCATTTAGGCATAATTAGTCAAAATGAATGATGTAATTATTTATGTTTTGTCACAAAACTTGTGTTGGACTAATTAAATTCATCTGTTTGTGACTGTGTTGAATTTCTTTGAGTTGTATTTAAGTAAATCTTCCTTCTTAAACATCTTGTGTGGCATGACCAATTTAATTTAAATTCCGACTCTTCTTAAAATCAGAATTTTGTCCAACTGTTTCGGCTACTTGGGCAGGTGACCTGTGCCGTTTGGCTGCAGTATGATAGTCTGAACACAAAGTGTCACTCTAGGCTCACAAGGAAGATGCTGGCTGTGTGTAGCCCTTATACAGAGGTGGAGTTTTGTGTACATATAAAATGCCTCACGTCTTTATTATGAAAGACCAGAAATGAGGAAAACAGCTCTTAAGGTCCCTAAACTCCTAAATTACCTGTCAAAACAAGTCGTGATGCTTTAGACAAGATAATTAATTGGATCTGTTGCATTCACTGAACCTGTGTGTGTGATGTTTTGAGTGAAAGCCTGTTATTCTTGCCAGTTCTCTCCCCTCGCCTGAGGTTACTCTTGAATTAACAGCGCTAAATGATTCATGCTGCATCACTGAGTGTAATTAGGCGTGTACCTTGTCAGCAGCACACCGGCAGAAAACAGCTTTAGTTTTTGTGGTGAATTACCTCAGGTTTAGCACACATAGGATGTCTTGCTGCCCGTGAGGATAGCAAGATCACACTATGTCCTTTCTGCTTTAGTGGTATAGTAGTTAAACTCTATTTGATGTTCTGTTTCAGTATTGTGCTAAGTAGTATTGGGTTCGAGTCCACCTTAGTCCAGTCTGAGTCTTTAAACAATCGAGACCGAGTCGAGTCAGAGTTCAAAAGTAGCCGAGTCTGTTCATGAATCTGAATTAAAATTGTAACGGTAAACTCAAAATCAATAATTTTAAGCTTATTTTAACCTTCACAACTAAGAAAAACAATTTGTTAATATAAATGTAACAAAAATCAACAAAAACAATATAGACTAAAGAAAGTGAAAGCTGCCTTTGTCATTACATCCAGGGTTATTATTGTTTCGCCAGCCACCTCGGTAATCGATGTTATACAGTAGTCTCCATAGTAACATTCCAGCATATTGGTTGACTGATGAGTGTGCCTGTTTGCTTTACATGGTGAAACAAACTGCTACAGCAGCATGCAGAGATGTGTTCATTTATTTCTGTTTTATTTATTTTTTCATTGCATCACAAATGCCATGGACTTGGCCGGACTTGGAAAAAAATCGTGAGTCCCAAAGGCTTGAGTCTGATTCAAGTCTGAATAAAAATGCCTCCAAGTCTGTGACAAGTCCAAGTCCATTAAAATTGGACTTGTGGGGGGCCTGGGTAGCTCAGCGAATAAAGAAGCTGACTACCACCCCTGGAGTCGTGAGTTTGAATCCAGGGCATGCTGAGTGACTCCAGCCAGGTCCCCTAAGCAACCAAATTGGCCTGGTTGCTAGGGAGGGTAGAGTCACATGGGGTAACCGCCTCATGGTTGCTATAATGTGGTTCTCGCTCTCGGTGGGGCACGTGGTGAGTTGTGCGTGGATGCCGCGGAGAATAGCGTGAAGCCTCCACACGTGCTATGTCTCCGTGGTAACGCGCTCAACAAGCAACGTGATAAAGATGCAAGGATTGACGTCTCAGACGCAGAGGCAAATGAGATTTGTCCTTCGCCACCCGGAATGAGGCGAGTCACTATGCCACCACAAGGACTTAGAGCGCATTGGGAATTGGACCTTCCAAACTGGGGAGAAAAGGGGAGAAAAATAAAAATAAAAAATTGGACTTGTGTCTCGGACTCGAGTACCCCAACTCTAATGCTAAGAGTGCTGCTCTTCTGCAGCATATGGAAGTGCAGTCACCACATAGGTGTAGATGTACTTATTATCTACACTGTAAAGTGTTTTGTCAAGTAACCTAAAAAGTCTTAATTAATTTCCTAAAGTCAAAAATATTATTTAATATGAGAGGATCAGCCTGGCTACATTGGGTTATACCATCAGGTAGGAATAGCATCCATCCATCCATCCATAGCCTAGAACACCTTAGCAACTGCCTAGCAACAGCCTAGCAACCAATCAGAACACCTTAGCAACTTCCTTAGCAACCACTTAGAACACCTTAGCAGCTGTTTAACAGTGCCCTAAGGAACCACAACACCATAGCAACTACCTTTCAACTACTCAGAACACCTTAGTTACCATGTAGCAAGGCAATACTTAACTGTTTTCAAACCACACAAGTCTTATATAACCTGCCAACTTCAAACTATCCAAGTATTCAAACTAGTATACAAAAATCTTATATTACCCAAACTGACTTATAATATACTGTATATATACAGTATACACTTTATGCATTAACCCTTATATTACCAGACTAATCTTAGAACTATTTTTAACTTTCAGACAAGGCTTTTTCAAGCCAAAATTCAAAGTTTGCTCTAACAACTTTCCCCCCCTTTTCCTTTCCTTTTTCCTTTCCTTTCTTTTCCATTCCTTTTTCCTTTTTTTCCATTTCCCTTCCCTTCCCTTCCCTTTCTTTCATTTAATTTAATTTCATTTTCATTTTCATTTTCATTTTCATTTTCATTTTCATTTCCTTTCCTTTCGCTTTCCTTTCCTTTCCAAACCGCACTGCACCGCACTGCAATTGCATTATGCTAAAATAATTATATCTGGACATTTCCTGTCTGTAACTTTCGGCACCTTTCTGTACCTTACATTTCTACACCTTTTCTTTCCACAATGCAAATTGCATTGTAAGGTGAAATAAAGACTGATCACACTGTGAATGTAGCAACAGGAGGTCGAAAGTTCTTAGGCTAAACACAGTCTGTGCTCAACAAAATTTAAACCACTGCCCCCAGTGGCCGATACTGGAAGTGTTTTTGAACATATGGGCATGTGTCAGCTAAATGTGAGTGGTGAAGCGAGTCATATTTTTAGTTGTAAATTATGTAATACATTCAACAGGAATTTTTTTTTTAAATACTTTATATTCAAATTTTCTCATAACAGACAGACAATAGACATAGAAATAAATAATGTTTAGTGTTTAAATAAATAAACACAGGTGGAGGACTACCAGAATATCAATCAGAGTACAAGATCAGAATTCATTCAAAATAAGGACATAACATAGCAGCAAACACTCAAATCAAAAAATTAAGTCTCATCAAGCAATATCAAAAATGGTTTCCACAACTTCAAGTAGTTTAGTCCCTTTGTTAAAGCGTATCTGTTCCATCTTAGCAATAGAAAGCATTTCATTGAGCCACCTCCTGAAACATGGGGACAGTGGAGTCTTCCAATTTAGTAATATTAATTCTTTAGCTGCAACCATACCTGCTCTAAGAATTTGCTTCTGATGGGAAGGAAGGGCCTTTGTACTGTCAGAGCAACCAAGGAATACATATTTAACCCCAATCCCAACCCTAAACCTAATAGTCAGTGTAGTGAAAATGTAATTTTAGAGTGAAAACGCAACCTCCGAATTATGGTCATCATTATATGAACGCTATTACCTTTTGGTTTCAACATGGAACTTGAACACGGTTCTGTGGTCCTGCTGATGTAACATGCTATCAGTCACGCAAGAGGAGAAGGTAAACACACTTGAACTGATGCATGTCTGATGGGTGATCATGTTGAAAAATAAAGTGTGCTCAAATTTGCATTCTCAAATTGCCTCTTTCACTAAGGATATGTGCGATGCTCCCTAAGAATCTGGTCAAAAGAGGGTACAGTATCTTAGAAGACAGCATAATCATACTTCCTGTGTGCAAGGTGCACACTTATGATGCTGCCTTAAAAAGGCAGTTCACTAGGTTAGAAACAGAACCTTTAGTTTACATTCGACTCCCCTTACATTATCTAATTATCAGCTGCAGGGAAATAATAATTTTACAGACTGATCTGAAGGAACTGTGCAACACAAATTTAACATTGTAACAACTCCTGTTTTAAAGTGTGGGCTTGATTTATGTGAGGTCCTGGTGGAGCTGTCGTAATGTAGGGGTCGTGTGTTGAGGGTCCTGATTAACGCTTCTCCCTGAAGCTGCTGCAGTGCCTGTCCTGGGCTGAGCCATGAGAGTGTGGCCCGTCTCAAGCACAGAGCACAGTCATAAAAATCACTCAGTGTCTTAATAGTGGCTGTCATAGTCACAAACAGTGGCAAGGAAATAAGATGCATGTGGGAAAACAAACTCGACTGAGGATGAAAGTTACAGTACAAACACTATACTGCAATAAATAAGACTTAACGGCAGCCAATAACTCAAACGTGGTACGTGAATTTACCATGTTATTCTTCATGCCATTCTCTTTCTTAAGGAAAAAAACTATGTTAAATGCAAATTATAAAATGGAACCAACCATCAGGGTTGGGTAGATTAAGTCTGAACTGTAATCCGGTATGGATTAAAAATTACACAACTCAAATTGTAATCAGTAATGTAATCTTTTATATTACACATTTTAAATAATCTAATATGATTACTTTTGGATTACTTTTGGATTACATTATTAAAGTATTTACTACCAATTAACACTACTATCAGTAAACAATAGTAAACATAAAATCAAACAGCATCTCACTATTTGTCAGTCATTGAGTAAAACAACAAAGGGTCAATAAATGCTTAAAGGGTCATAAAAATATAAAACTTAGTTAACATAACATGCATGTATTTTTCATTTGAAGAGATTTGTTGATTTTCAATAAGCATTTGTTTCTGATTTAAATGAAGTTTCTAAATTAATGCACAAATAAATGCCGAGCTGTTTTGCTATTGCCGTTGGATTATTGGTAATGTAATAAAAAAAATTTAATCATGTAATCTATAAAAATAACTAAAATCTGATCACACACATTTTTTAATGTAATCTAATTACAAGTAATTGATTTTTGTAATCTGATTACATAATCTAGATTACATGTACTGTAATCTGTTTCTACCCAGCACTACTAGCATATAAATTGTACATAGTTAGGATAAACTTTACAGGATTTTGCTGCTAAATCAATTGTCACTTGGTAGAAACCAGCAAAATGAGTAGATGTCAAGGTTGCTTGGCATCCCCTCATCCGTGAAAGTTTTGAACAAAACTATGCAATATAAAAGAAAAATGTTCCATGTCATTAAATGCGGGTTCACTTACAACCAGTATTGGGTAATTGACTCAAAAAAGTAATCCACTACAAATTAATAATTAATGATCTAAAATTATAATCAGATTACACTACTCATTACTTCATGGAAAAATAATCACATCCTAATTAATTTACTTTTGAGTAATTTTCTAATTTACTTTAAATTACTAATTACTTCACTTTTTTTCTGATTAACACTAATTCACAAAATTGACATAGAAAAGCAAAACATATATTCACATAATCAACATTTAACCCCCATTATTACCCCTCCCAATCCCCAACCCCACCCAGACCCTCAACAAACATCCCTGTGGTCACACATGAGTATATACACAAAAAAAAAAAAAGAAAGAAAGAAAGAAAGAAAAAAATATGCAGTATATAAAATAATAATAATAATCACACACATGTAAAACTATCCTTCTATCTACACTGCCCCTCCCCAAGAGCCCTCCAAGAATGCCAAATAGCTGCCCAATTTCTTATCAAATAAATCTAAGTTTACCAGCCTTCTACATGACATTTCCTCGTATGCCACCAACCTCCCCATCTCTGTGCACCGCTCTTGAAATGAGGGCACTCCAGCTGACTTCCATCCCCTTAGAACAATCTGTCTGCTGATCATAGCACTGGCTAGGACCCAATTTTTTATGTGTTTATCCCTTATATTAATGACCGCCCCATCGCCTAAAATACAGAGTCTGGGGCAAAATGAAATTTAAGTGCCCAATACGTCAAACATAAAATTCTGAACCCTCAACCAAAATTCTTGGATCTTATCACACCACTAAAAAACATGGGTTGTGCCTCCATCTTCTGATTGGCATCGCCAGCAGGTGGGTGTGTCTTTCAGATCAAGCCTATACAATCTAGAGGGGGTCCAATTAGAATCGATGTAAAATCTTAAATTGCAGATATAGACTTGATGTTTTTTAGAATCCTAGCCCACACTCCCTCCTCCAATACCAAGTTTAAATCTTTCTCCCATAATCTCTTGAGAGAAGTTGAAGCTCCGTCCCCCAGACTCTGAATTAGTAGGGAGGAATACACTGATGCCTCATGACCTTTCCTAAAAGCAGTAATCACGACTCCCAGAGTATCTGCCAGTTTAGGGGGGTGTATGCTACTCCCAGAAATAGTACAGAGCAGGTGGCGCAGCTGTAAATACCTAAAGAACTGAGATCTGGGAATCCCAAAATGCTGAACCATATTTTCAAAGGATCTCAACACTCCACTCTCATATAGGTTACTGACCATATTAACCTCCCTCTCAATCCACTCTGTCCAGCAGAAAAGGAACCTATTAATACATAATTTTGGGTTCAGCCATATGCTCGAGGCTACATTTAAATAAATGTCCGAACTAAACACTCGGGACACTTTTGTCCATACCAAGTGCAAATGCAAGATCACCGGGTGTAACTTAACTTCTCTGATTAGTTTGATAGAAACGCTTTGCAATGGTGAAATAGGGGCAAGAACTTCCCGTTCAATACAAAACCAGGGAGGGGCTCTTTCAGGTGGAAGCGACTAATGAGCCAAATGTCTGAGACTGAATGCATAATAATAAAACACAATCTTGTGTAGGCCTAGCCCAACTTTGTCAATCGGCTTATGCAATTTACTGAAATGTAATCTGGAACGTTTACCATTCCAAATGAAGGACTTCGCTATACTATCAAATTGCTTGAAATAAGAGAGGTGAACATCTATAGGGAAAGACTGTAGCAGGTAGTTGAATTTTTGGAATACAATTCATTTGAATAACATTAACCTTCCCAATCATAGATAAATGTAATGAAGCCCACCTGCCCACATCGCTCGAAAAACTTTTTATTAAAGGGTCAAAATTAACTCTTAACTAAATCACTCAAATTTGCTGGAAATAAAATACCCAAATACTTAATGCACTGTTTGGGCCACTGGAAGGCACCCAGCTGGAAAGCCGTTACTGGGTAGTATGCTGTCATAGCCAAAGCTTTGTGTTTAGACCAATTAACTCTGTATCCTGAGAACTTAGAAAAGGAATGAATAATTCTGTGGAGGCAAGGTATAGATCTGGTGGGGTCGGAGATGAATAATAAAATATCATCTGCGTAAAGCAAAAGCTTATGCACCACACCTCCCGCTATCCCCCCAGAAAACCATTCTCCTTTCTTATCGCGGCTGCTAATGGTTCCAGGGCAAGACAGAACAATAATGGGGAAAGAGGGCAACCCTGCCGGGTGCCCCTATCCAGAGTATTAATCCATCCAATAAAAGTATTCCCGAACCCATACATTTCCAAAATCTTCAAAAGATAATCCCATTCTACCATATAAAATGCCTTTTCAGCGTCAAGTGAGATGGCAGTGACTGGAGTCTGATCATTCGCCACTGACCACATGATATTGATGAAATGCCTAATGTTATCAGAAGAGCTACGGCCCTGAATGAACCCCACCTGATCTATATGTATAAGAGATGTCATAACTTGACATAATCGGTTAGCCAAAATTTTGGACAATATTTTATCATCTAGCAGGATCAGGGAAATTGGACGGTAACTCTTACACTCGCTTGGATCTTTGTTCATTTTAAGAATCAGACTGATCCAGGCTTGTGTCATGGTTGGCGGAAGCTTTCCATTCTTTAATGATTCCGTATAAACTTCTAGCAAAAGTGGAGCCAGTTCTGTAGCATAAGATCTAAAAAATTCAGCAGCAAAGCTGTCTGGCCCCGGAGCCTTGCCTTTAGGCAAGCCTTAATTACCTCGTCAAGCTCCTCCAAGGTTATCTCTGAATCAAGAGAATTTTTTTGCTCAGCCATCAGTTTAGGAAGTTCTAATGGTTCTACAAAGTTTCTAATATCTTCATCAGTAGACAAAGACGTGGAACTATAGAGATCAAGATAGAATTCTTTAAAAGCATTATAAATATCAATGGCCGAGGTAAATATTTCACCACCAGCAGATTTCACTGAGGGAATGGTAGAAAAAGACTCTCTCTATATCTAGCCAGAAGCTTCCCTGCTTTTTCCCCCGACTCAAAGTATAACTGTCTTGCCCTGAATAGCCAAAACTCCACCTTCCATGACAAAATAGTATCATATCTGTATTTCAATCAGGTCAAATCTCTGAGACCATTAGACAACATTCGCTCTTCAGCTCTGCCTCTGCACTTTTAATATTCCCTTCCAAATTCACGAGTTCTTGTACTTTGGATTTTTTGGTGAATGAGGCATACTGTATGATCCGGCCCCTAAGAACTGCCTTAAGTGCCTCCCAAGCCACAGCCACAGAGGATACCGAGGGCCAGTTGGTCTCCATATATCTTTAGCATTTGTTGGAATTCAGGATTTTGCAAAAGGGATACATTAAAACAGCAACTATATGATTTCTTTTTCTCCGTATGTGGCAACACCTTAACACACCAGGGCATGATCTGAGACTAAAATGTTTCCAATTGAGCAATCAACAGCAGATGAAATGAGGGACTTAGATATATATATATATATATATATATATATATATATATATATATATATATATATAAATTGTATTCTAGAGTAAATCATATGGACTGATGAAAAAAATTTATAGTCCTTACCAGATGGGTTCAAAAGTCTCCAAATATCTGTAAGACCAAGATTTTTACACATCCTGTGAAGCGTCAATGTTGCTCTAGGGGGCTTGCACACTTTTGCTTCACTATGATCAAGGACTGAGTCCATCAAAAGATTAAAGTCTCCTCCCAATATTATATCATGAGTGGTACCAGCGGCTTGCAACATCCCTTCAAGGACTATAAAAAAGCCCTGATCATCCACGTTAGGTGCATAAATATTAGCCAAAATAAGACTTTGCCCCTGAATTTCAACTAAAACAATAATGACTCTTCCTAATTTATCTTTACTCTGTTTGAGACATTTGAATAGTAGATGTTTACTTATCAGTGTAATGACTCCCCAGCTCTTACTTGAGCCAGCACTATAAAAAAATGCCCACCCCATATCTTTCCAAATTTTTCTGCTTCCTGAGGAATAAGGTGCGTTTCTTGGAGAATCACAATATCATATTTCTTACACTTAAGAAGAGCAATAACCTTCCTTCTTTTTATGGGGTGCCCTAACCCATTCAAATTCCACGTGGAGAGAGACAGTCCACTCATATTAACATTTGACATTTTGACATATAAGAAAAAATAGATAGTGTGTCAAAAACAAGATTATGAAGACCACATAAAGACCATTCCCACATTGGTGCGACCATTAAAACCTGAACATCCCCGGAACAAAACAAACAGAAAAAAGAAAAACGTGCGCATTAACCCCGTGCACGACAGCGCCAACTGGCATCCATCCCTCCAAACTCAAACAGACCATGTACACATACGAGGACCCCCGTGACAACTTTGCCATCGGATTGCTCAAGTCCAGTGTTTCTATACAAATTTTGTGAGACAGAATTACACAGCAAAAGATAATCTATAAAACATACTCCAGCCAATAGGAGGAATAAACTCAAAGAGCATGTAGATTCATCCACAAAACTGTCCCGAAGGTGTGCCATTCTGCAAAATAAACTCCAGCTGCTAGGTGGAACCAGCACAAAAAAAATGCTCAGTTTCCTCAAACAGTCAAGTGAATGATCAGTCAACCGGTCCACTCGGCTGCAACGTGAGTACCACAAAATGACTTACTCCATTGACTTTATGAAGGACATTGCTTGCCCTTATGGCCGGGAATATCAGTGCAAAAGTGAACTTCCGTTGATGTAAAAGTTTCTTGCATTCCTTGAATTGATCATGTTTCTCTCTTGCCAAATTTGCAAAGTCTGGGAACAAGAAAATGCTGTGGTTTTTCCAAGAAAGCCTTCCTTTACTCCTCACCTCACGTAACACAAGATCTTTATTGGATGATTTCAGAAATTTGGCCAGAATTGATCGGGGCCTGTCTCCCTCTGCAGATCTCCATGCCAGAACCCTGTGAGTTCACTCGATTCCTGTTATGTCGAGGAGATTCGGAAGGAGCCCATCCAGGAATTTCACCATATCCCGACTCTCTTCGGCCTTAGGAATTCCGACAGTATGGACGTTATTCTGCCAGATACAGTTCTCCATGTCCTCCAACTTCTCCCAGAAACGCTCCAAATCCACCTTGGTTGCTAGCTGATTAGCAGATAATTCCCTCTCCGATGACTCCAGATAATGTATCCGTTTCGACATCTCCCCACTCTTGTAACCATCTCAGAGAACTTTGCCTCCATGGCAGTGATCAATCGACATATCACAGCAAGATCCTCCAAGTCAGCAACGACCTTCGTCAGCATTACCAACATGCCCAGCATCTCTCGCCGCATTTCCTGCACTTCTTCGACCAAATCGACTCCCTGGATCGCGGCCCTCTCAGGGGTATCAGCTTGAGCACGTAAGTGTCTTTTAATGTCTCCAGAGCCCGAGGATTTTGAATTATTTTACATATTGTCCTCCTAGAACAGTTATGAAACAGAGTGTATCAAATCTCACCAGTTTATATAATTAAAACTAGCAAAGTGTGCAGAGCTCGCCATTCACACGTCCGATCCTCGCATGGCGTCACGTGACTCCCCCAATTACTTTTAAGTAACTTTCTAAAACACTTTCCACAAAAAAGTTTTATTTTTCACGCAACATGTTTCTACCTTACAGTATCTTGTTAGTGACTCTTCAGCTGTCCAAGAAACACGGACATATGAACATAATTCATGTTTTAAATGTATTCTACATAAATATTATTTTAGACATATGTGTAACCCAAGCAATGTTAAAATGAATGAACTTAACTGAAAGTCAGTAACTGTTATCTGATTACACAAATTTAAAAAGTAATGTGTTACACTACTTTTTGACTAAAGAAGTACAGTAATTACAGTTGTGCTCAAAAGTTTGCATACGCTGGCAGAAATTGTGAAATTTTGGCATTGATTTTGAAAATATGAAGTCTTTTATTTAAGGATAGTGATCATATGAAGCCATTTATTATCACATTGTTGTTTGGCTCCTTTTTAAATCATAATGATAACAGAAATCACCCAAATGGCCCTGATCAAAAGTTTACATACCCTTGAATGTTTGGCCTTGTTACAGACACACAAGGTGACACACACACGTTTAAATGGCAATTAAAGTTTAATTTCCCACATGTGTGGCTTTTTAAATTGCAATTATTGTCTGTGTATAAATAGTCAATGAGTTTGTTAGCTCTCACGTGGATGCGCTGAGCAGGCTAGATACTGAGCCATGGGGAGCAGAAAAAAAACTGTCAAAAGACCTGCGTAACAAAGTAATGGAACTTTATAAAGATGGAAAAGGATATAAAAAGATATCCAAAGCCTTGAAAATGCCAGTCAGTACTGTTCAATCACTTATTAAGAAGTGGAAAATTCGGGGATCTCTTGATACCAAGCCACGGTCAGGTAGACCAAGAAAGATTTCAGCCCAACTGCCAGAAGAATTGTTCGGGATACAAAGAAAAACCCACAGGTAACCTCAGGAGAAATACAGGCTGCTCTGGAAAAAGACAGTGTGGTTGTTTCAAGGAGCACAATACGACGATACTTGAACAAAAATGAGCTGCATGGTCGAGTTGCCAGAAAGAAGCCTTTACTGTGCCAATGCCACAAAAAAGGCCAGTTACAACATGCCCGACAACACCTTGACACGCCTCACAGCTTCTGGCACACTGTAATTTGGAGTGACGAGACCAAAATAGAGCTTTATGGTCACAAACATAAGCGCTATGTTTGGAGAGGAGTCAACAAGACCTATAGTGAAAAGAATACCATCCCCACTGTGAAGCATGGTGGTGGCTCACTGATGTTTTGGGGGTGTGTAAGCTCTAAAGGCATGGGGAATCTTGTGAAAATTGATGGCAAGATGAATGCAGCATGTTATCAGAAAATACTGGCAGACAATTTGCATTCTTCTACACGAAAGCTGCGCATGGGACGCTCTTGGACTTTCCAGCATGACAATGACCCTAAGCACAAGGCCAAGTTGACCCTCCAGTGGTTACAGCAGAAAAAGGTGAAGGTTCTGGAGTGGCCATCACAGTCTCCTGACCTTAATATCATTGAGCCACTCTGGGGAGATCTCAAACGTGTGGTTCATGCAAGACGACCAAAGACTTTGCATGACCTGGAGGTATTTTGCCAAAACGAATGGGCAGCTATGACCCTTTCGCTGTGGCTGTTATGACGTCACTGTCAGCTGATAGAAGTCACATGACAGATATGTTTGATTTCAGTCATCCAGACAGAGCTTGTCTGAGAAGTCCGAAACTAACACATATTTAAATGTTTATTACTTTTCAAAAATGTTTTTGTGCACATCGAGCTCTTGAAATGGATCAACTGTTGTTTACATTATGAAGTAGCTGTTTACCATCACTGCATCCAACTTGTCGGTAAGTTTACTCAGCACAATTAATATCTGAACTGTCAGTCTCCATTCTCAAACCGAAAGATATTAATTAATCATTTATAATCAATGCATTACTCAACGAATCATTACACGTATACAATCACCTCTTCCTTTTACATGAACACTGTTCATGGCTGTTTGATCTAATGAGAAAGCACAATCATATGCAGCGTATGGAAAAATAAATGGTGTGTTTTTACCCAGTTGTGCCAGATGTTACTTGACTGTGACGGTTTTGGGTGTTCAGTGGTCTTAGGTTGTCATCGAGCTTAAAACTACTCGCCAAGATGAGTCCAGAAAGAAAGACCCTGCTCAACATTATTATCCTGGGCTTGGGATTCATGGTTATGTTCACTGCCTTTGGGACCTGCGGGAATATTGAAGTAGGTTTGAGCTTTTTCACACTTAGAACTGCATGATCTGATACCAGCTATAGTAGTTTTTCAATGACCGATAACTAGAGAGTAGGCTTTCTGATTGCCCTTATGTTGCAAGTATATGCACAATACTTTTTAATGACAGCAACTGATATGCACGTAAAGTTGCTTAAATGCAATGAACTCTTATTTAGCACAATATTCACTCTAAAATTGGTAGATTATTCGGCCTATATAACAATATATTGGGTAATAAGTATATGGTAGATACTATTCAGATGTGTAAAAACCAATTATACAAATATACCTATTTTGTTGTCCTTTTTTTCAGCAAACTGTGATAAAGAGCTTCAATAGTAGAGTTCCATGGAAGTGGCTACACAAGGTATTAACTTTCCTTCTGTCACAAGAGCGGCACTCTTTATTTCCAGTCATGTGACTTGTTATTGCTTCTGTACTGCTCTTCAATCAGGTTCAGGATGAAACCCTAGTCATCTGATGTTTCCCAGTTATCGAATTAATCTCTTTATTCCCTAACTTGACTTCACTAATCTAATTGACCATGAATGAGTAACAGAGAGCTACTGTATGTGCTCTAAGAAAACAGAACTATGAAGAATGATATGAATGCAGTAGAAATGTGACCCAATCACAGCAGATTTTATATGCAGTGCGCAGAAGGAGCTGTGTCAATGACATTTTTGTAACAGCTGATCATGATAATATGTGCTTCTGGTATTAAACACTGGATTTTACCGATACTGATACTAAGGTGGTGGAAAAGGCTGATAACCAATTAATCGGCCATTAGTTTTTAAAATCGATTTATAGAATGTTAAAAAAAATCTTAGTCTTTCCTTATTGTGATGGACACAGACATTAGGGCTGAACGATTAACCGAAATAAAATTGAAATCGTGATATGACACAGTGTGATTTTCAAACTGCGAGGGCTGCGATTTAATTAAATAAATAAATATTCTCAACGTGCTGCCCGCTGTGCTGCGCCTATGTGCACAGCTATTTTGTCTGTAGTGTGTAGTGCTTTCTTAAATACATGTAAACGGGATCAATGTATTACACATGTGGTTTCAGAGTGGTTCTGTGCTCCATACACACAAACTCTATCTATCTGGTGCCCTGAGTGACAGATGTGCTCTGCGTTCAGTTAGGTGTGCTTATGTGCACTGAGCAGGGGTGGGGCCAGAAGGGTGCTGCTGCCATAACAACGTTCCGCCCGTGTCTGGTAGGACACAGCGTTCCGCCTAGGTAAACAACCCCCCCCTCCCCCCGCCTGAACGTACTGGATGCCACCCCTTACCTGACTCTTGCCACCCCTGACAAAAAAAGTCATGGTTACTTGTGTAACCTCCGTTACCTGATGGAGGGAACGAGACATTGTGTCAATGTAGTGACACTAGGGGTCACTCTTGGGAGCCCGAGACACCTCTGGTCTTTGATAAATGGCCAATGAAAATTGGCGAGTGGTATTTGCATGCCACTGCCCCGGACATACGGGTATAAAAGGAGCTGGTATGCAACCACTCATTCAGGTTTTATGCTGAGGAGCCGATATAAGGTCCGGCCATTTCAGCGGGTAGTTCAGTGTTGTGGCAGGAGGGACACAATGTCTTGTTCCCTCCATCAGGGAATGGAGGTTAGACAAGTAACCATGACTTTCCCTATCTGTCACTCACTCGACGTTGTGTCAATGTAGTGACACTAGGGGTCCCTATACGAAACGGCACAATTGGCTGAACTGTGTTACGTGAACTGGCAGTGTGTGGTGGGCAGACTACTGTGTGCCTCATAGCCAGCACACCAGGTCGACATGTAACCTACCCCAACATAGTTATGAGTGTCGAATGGCCCTTTGGGGACAAGTCGACTACTCAAGAGATAGAGACAGGCTTAACCCAGTCGTGGCCTCTTTTATCCGACTGGGCTGCCAGGTCTAGTCGGGGGGTGTCCCTCCCAAGGGGAAGACACCGTGGAGACCACACCTCGCCCAAAGGGGGGGGGGGATATTTAAGTGGAAGAATACGTCACATGGTCTTTCCAACCATGTGGAGAGTCTTCAAGGTAGATCCTACCCAATGGGGGAGGAGTTACTACAAACATGGAGACTGGGGCAGAGGGGCTCTGCCCAAGGAAGACACAGTTTGCCAACAGGGAAACGAATTAGCGGAAGATATATATCGCATGGGGTTAGCCTTACAGGGAACCGCCACATGCCGAGCACCTACCCCAGAACAGGGCTCTTAGTTAGCACGTGTACTGGGCCAGCAGCGAGTCTCTCCGAAAACTCGACTGCCACAGGGCTCGGAGGAAGTCAACCAGGGAACAAAACTTGTGAACCCTACTGGGAATTAATGGCACACATCTTCAGCTCAAAAGGAGGTGGAAGGCACTATGTGCAAGCGATACACCCAGCTGGCTATCCTGGGCTTATCTGCTTGTATTGCATGCCACTACCTGGGACGAAACCGGTTCCACCTGGAGGTTGTAGAACCTTGCAAAGGTGTTGGGTGTTGCCCAGCCTGCTGCTCTGCAAATGTCTGTTAGAGAGGCACCCCTGTCCAGGGCCCAGGAGGCCGCTACACCCCTGGTAGAATGGGCTCGTAGCCCTACAGGAGGTGGCATGTCCTGGGCGTGATATGCCATAGTTACGGCATCAATGAGCCAGTGGGCGATCCTCTGCTTCGAGACAGCGCTTCCTTTCCGCTGTGCACCAAAGCAGACAAAGAGCTGCTCAGAGATCCTAAAGCTCTGCGTGCAATCCAAATAGATGCGTAAAGCGCGAACCGGATAGAGCAATGGCAGGGCTGTGTCTGCCTCCTCCCTAAAAGGGGTCATGGGAACCTTGGGCACATAGCCCAGTCGGGGTCTCAAGATCATGTGAGAGTAGCCCGGACCGAACTCCAGGCACGTTTCGCTGACAGAGAACGCTTGCAGGTCTCCTACCCTCTTGATGGAAGTGAGCGCAGTCAGGAGGACAGTCTTCAAGGAGAGTGCCTTAAGCTCGGCTGACTGCAAAGGCTCAAAGGGGGCTCTCTGTAGACCCTGAAGGACTACAAAGAGGTCCGATGAGGGAACGAGGCACGGTCTGTGGGGATTCAGCCTCCTGGTGCCTCTTAGGAACCTGATGATCAGGTCGTGCTTCCCTAAGGACTTACCGTCGACTGCGTCGTGGTGTGCTGCTATGGTGGCAATGTACACCTTCAAGGTGGAAGGGGACAGCCTCCCTTACAACCTCTCCTGCAGGAAGGAAAGCACTGATCTGACTGCACATCTCTGGGGGTCATCCCGTCGGGAAGAACACCACTTAGCGAACAGTCGCCACTTAAAGGCATACAGGCGCCTCGTAGAGGGTCTCCGAGATCAAAGTCCAACACTCTATCAGGTGAGCTATAGCGCAAGTTAATCATGTTGGAATAAGTGTGTAAACTGTCGGTGGGTCTGTAATACAAACATTAAAATGTATCATTTTTCAAATTATGAGTTATAAGAATTTGGGGCCTCATAGACAACTATTACAAAAGACTGCACGCTGTCATTGATGCTAAAGGGGGCAATGCAAAGTATTACGAACTAAGGGTATGCAGACTTTTGAACAGGGGTCATTTCATTTTTTGCTTTGTTGCCATGTTTTGTTTTATGATTGTGCCATTCTGTTATAACCTACAGTTGAATATGAATCCAATAAGAAATAAAAGAAATGTGTTTTGCCTGCTCACTCATGTTTTCTTTAAAAATTGTACCAATTCTCCAAGGGTATGCAAACATTTGAGCACAACTGTAAGTTAAAGTAAAGATTTATTTTATAATCAGATTACACCCAACACTGCTTACAACGAGGATAAACATGGCTTGTGCGCAATGTGTTTTTTCAGGTGAATTATTGGCTGTCAAGAGCATGAAACTAACAAAGATAAATTTTGTACTATAACATTTCTGGCATTGGTGTTGGGTTGCCACTTGATGTCCAATTGAAAATTTGTGTCCTGAAGCAAATCCAGTTGAGAAACACTGCTTTGAGGCATGCCAATGAAAAATTGTCATTGACAATGTTTTGTCAAGTCAGTGACAGCTATGAAATGTTAGATTTGCCCAAATTGAATGAGGGTGACAGGTACATTGTTTTTGACAGAGAATAAAGATAGCAACATGTGTTAGAAGTGACATGTCCTTGTTTTTTGCAGTAGATCCATGTGTATGCTAAAGTCGGCCACTTACATTCGCTTAATCAGTCATATCTAGGTCATTCTTTGATTGCTGTACAAATGTCCTTGCACGTGACTGTGGAATCATGGGTAAAACAATTAAGGAAATATATACAACATAGATGACCCATGATTTTTTTCATTTAGAACACAGAGTATGCTAGCTTAGCTCACACTATTATCTGTGTATCAGTCACCTTTTATTAAAATTATACATAAATCTAATCAAAATGTATCACATGGGGAAAGAAACAAATAAATTAAGCTGATAGCGGTTTAGAGAGGCAAATGTTTGATTGACTCTGCACCATAAACTATAGGATGTTATGAAAACTTCATGGTTACTTTCATAACCTCCGTTCCCTGATGGAAGGAACGAGACGCTGTGTCGATGTAGTGACACTAGGGGTCACTCTTAGGAGCCCCAAACACCTCTGCTTTTTTTAAAAAAGGCCAATGAGAATTGGCGAGTGGAATTTGCATGCCACTCCCCTGACATATGGGTATAAAAGGAGCTGGTATGCAACCACTCATTCAGGTTTTGTGCTGAGGAGCCAAGACCAGGTCCCGGCCATTTCAGCGGGTAGTTCAGTGTTCTGGCAAGAGGGACACAACGTTTCGTTCCCTCCATCAGGGAAAGTAACCATGACGTTCCCTATCTGTCACTCACTCGACGTTGTGTCGATGTAGTGACACTAGGGGTCCTTATACAAAATGCCACAACTATCTGAACGGTGTTACGTGAAGTGGCGGTGTATGACGGGCAGACTGCTGTGTGCCTCGTACCCAGCGCACCAGGCCATCATGTAACCTCCCCCAACGAGCGTCAAACAGTCCTTCAGGAACAAGTCGACTGGCCAACGAATAGGTGGACAGGCTGGCCTAGTCGAGGCCTCTTTTCCTTCTCTTTTCTCCCCAAAAAGAGTGGATTTTGTTAACTGACTGGGAGCCCTAAGTGTCTACGTCAGGGGGTGGGGTGGTGTGGGGGGTCACTCCCAAGGGGAAGACACAGCAGAGACCACACCCCGCCCAAAAAGGGGGGGGGGGTACTTCAAGTGGAAATAAATCACATGGTCTTACCGAGTCTTGTCGGAAGTATGTCATGTGGAGAGTCGCATGGTAGGTCCTACCCAAGGGGGGAGGAGTTTCTACAAGCATGGCGACCGAAGCAGAGCGCCCTCTGCTCAAGGAAGACGTAGTTTACCAAGAGGGAAATGATTTTACGGAAGATATAACACATGGGGTTACCTATGGGGAACCACCGCATGCGGAGCACCTACCTCAGTAAAGGGCCTTACCAGCGCACTTACTGAGCCAGCAGCGAGTTTCTCTGCAAACTCGACTGCCACAGGACTAAGGAGGAATTCATCCAGGGATCACAGTCTGTGAACACTACTGGGAGTCAAGAGCGCACGTCTTCCCCTCAAGGGAGGGGAAAGGCGCTATGCGCAAGTGGTACACCCGGCCAGCTGTCCTGGAACTTACCTGCTTGTGCCTGCCACTACACGGGATGAAACCATCTCAACCAGGAGATTGTAGAACCTCGCAAAGGTGTTGGGTGTTGCCCAGCCCGCTGCTCTGCAGATGTCTGCCAAAGAGGCGCCACTGGCCAGGGACCAGGAGACCACCACACTCCTGGTAGAGTGGGCTCATAACCCCACAGGGGGTGGCACGTCCTGAGCTTGATATGCCATAGCGATGGCGTCAATGACCCAGTGGGCGATCCTCTGTTTGGAGACAGCGCTTCCTTTCTGCTGTCCACCAAAGCAGACAAAGAGCTGCTCATAGCTTCTAAAGCTCTGCGTGCAATCCAAATAGATGCGTAAAGCTCGCACCAGATACAGCAATACCAAGGCTGGGTCTGCCTCCTCCTGGGGCAGTGCTTGCAGGTTCACCACCTGATCCCTAAAAGGGGTCGTGGGAACCTTGGGCACATTGCCCAGTCGGGGTCTCAGGATCACGTGAGAGTAACCCGGACCGAACTCCAGGCACGATTTGCTGACAGAGAAAGCCTGCATGTCCCCTACCCTCTTGATGGAAGTGAGCGCAGTCAGGAGGGCAGTCTTGAAAGAGAGTGCCTTAAGCTCAGCTGACTCCAAGGGCTCAAAGGGAGCTCCCCGTAGACCCTGAAGAACTACAGAGAGGTCCCATGGGGGAACGAGGTGCGGTCTAGAGGGGTTCAACCTCCTAGTGCCTCTTAGGAACCTGATGATCAAGTTGTGCTTCCCCAAGTACTTACCATCTACTGCATCGTGATGAGCTGAAATAGCGGCTACATACACCTTCAAGGTGGAGGGGGACAGCCGCCCCTCCAACCTCTCCTGCAGGAAGGAAAGCATCAATCCAACTGCGCATCTCTGGGGGTCTTCTTGTCGGGAAGAACCCCACTTAGCACACAGATGCCACTTCAAGGCATACAGGCATCTCGTAGAGGGAGCCCTAGCCTGAGTGACCGTGTCTACCACCACGGGCGGTAGGCCACTTAAGTCCTCCGCGTCCCATCCAAGTGCCAGACGTGGAGATTCCAGTGGTCTGGTCGCAGGTGCCAGATGGTGCCCTGTCTCTGAGAAAGATGGTTCCTCCTCAGGGGAATTCGGGGGGGGGGGCTGTTGCGATGAGCGTGAGATCCAGGAAACATGTCTGGGTGGGCCAGTAGGGTGCTACTAGGATGACCTGCTCCTCATCCTCCCTGACCTTGCACAGGGTCTGTGCGAGTAGGCTCACTGGGGGAAACGCGTATTTGCGTATTCCAGGGGGCCAGCTGTGTGCCAGCGCATCTATACCGAGGGGTGCCTTGGTCAGAGCGTATCAGAGCAGGCAGTGGGAGGATTCCCGGGAAGCAACAGGTCTACCTGTGCTCGATCGAATTGACGAAAATCAACTGGACCACTTGAGGGTGGAGTCTCCACTCTCCCCAGAGGGTAACCTGACATGATAGCGCGTCCGCTGCGGTGTTGAGGTCGCCCGGGATGTGAGTGGCTCGTAGCAACTTGAGGCGCTGCTGATTCCAGAGAAGGAGACGGCGGGTAAGTTGTGACATGCAATGTGAGCGTAGACCGCCTTGGTGGTTGATGTAAGCTACCGTCGCTGTGTTGTCTGTCCAGACCAACACGTGCTTGCCCTGGATCAACGGCCGAAACCTCCGCAAGGCGAGCAGTACTGCCAACAACTCTAGGCAGTTGATGTGCCAACGCAGCCATGGGCCAGTCCAAGAGCCGGCAGCTGTGTGCCCGTTGCATAGGGCACCCAGCCCGTCTTGGAGTCGTCTGTTGTAACCACGACACACCTGGAGACCTGCTCTAGGGGAACCTCTGCCCATATAAATGCAAGGTCGGTCCACGGGATGAAGAGGTGGCGACAGATCGGCGTGATGGCCACACGATGTGTCCCGTGGTGCCATTCCCATCTCGTGACTCGAGTCTGAATCCAGTGCAGAAGCAGTCTTGTATGCATCAGCGGTGTGGCCACCACTGAGGATGCCATATGCCCCAGGAGCCTCTGAAAGAGTTTCAGTGGAACCGCTGTTCTCCATCTGAAAGCCTTCAGACAGTTCAGCACTGACTGTGCTTGCTCATTCATGAGGCGCACTGTCATCGAGACTGAGTCCAACTCCAGACCAAGAAAAGAGATGCTCTGAACCGGGGAGAGCTTTCTCTTTTCCCAGTAGACCCGAAGCCCCAGTCGGCTGAGGTGCTGGAGCACGAGGTCCCTGTGTACGTACAGCAACTCTCGAGAATAAGCTTGGATTAGCCAGTCATCGAGATAGTTGAGGATGCGGACACCCACTTTCCTTAGCGGGGCAAGGGCAGCCTCTGCGACCTTCGTGAAGACGCGAGGGGACAAGGACAGGCCGAAGGGGAGGAACTTGTTCTGGTACACCTGGCCTACGAAGGCAAACCGCAGGAAGGGCCTTTGTCGAGGTAAGACCGAGACGTGAATGTACGCGTCCTTCAGGTCTACCGGCGCGAACCAATCTAGATGTCGGACGCTCGCTAGAATGCATTTTTGCGTCAGCATCTTGAATGGGAGTCTGTGCAAAGCCCGGTTCAGTACTTGCAGTTCCAGGATTGGTCGCAACCCACCGCCTTTCTTCTGTAAGATGAAAAATCTTCTTTCTTCACTTCTGCAAGCAAAAGGGTGAGATGCAGATTGTCTCCTTCAGATCCGTTAGCGTGCTCGGTGAAACACGGAGAATCTCGGCTCGTCCAGTGAGATGGAGATTGTATGGCCAAAGTTACGGTATGTACGTTACTTCCTTGGGCAACGAGGCTACACCTGGGAGCAGCAGGGCTGCAACTAGACGCGGCACATCCTGTAATCCCGCATCCAGCAAGCTTAGGAGGAATCTCCGGGGTTTTATACTCTCGATGACATCATGGTTGAGGGACGTGTTCTGTCATGTGTTTCATCCAATAGGAGTTGAGAGTTCGATCCTTCAGAATTTCACACCTAGGTGTAAAGTGAGCAAGGCTTGATGGGATCTGTAGTCTGTTTGGACTCCCTTTGTTTGATTTTGGTGCCATATGTGTTATCAGGCTTTGAGTGTTCCTATAGGCCTCAGTCAGGCTTTATGACTGTATGTAGGCCTGCCTTTGTCTGCTATCTGAGCACATGAGGCCCAACAAAAGCTTGAATCTTATTGTGACTGGCTTGCAAGCAATACATGCTAATATGAGCCAAAAACACATACAAACCACACTGAAATGTTCTGAACACACAAACGTAATCCAATCCATGGTGAAACAATCTTGCACTGATGCGATCAGAAACTGTTAGCCTTCATTTACTCTTTTCCAGATGTTGAGGTGCTTTACTAGGCCAAAGCAGAGACTCTGATCTTGACAAGCACAACATCTCAAATCTTCCGTGTCCATTTACATACAGGATGGCCTGCAGTTCCCTTCAGCCAGTGGATGAGTAGCTGAATAGAGCAGAACAGATGCATATTAAAAATATACACTTGTACCGCTCTTAAGCACACAACGCTGGAAGCTCATCAAAATGATCAAAGATGTCCATCTAGTGCATGTTTTCATACAACAACAATTGAAAATAGCACATATGGGAGCAAAAACACATCCTGGATGCGTTTATCCTCAAAACAACAATGGAGGTCTCAAGAATGGAGGTCTCATTTTAAAAGTTATAACTTCATCTTTTAAAAGCGGTGCGAAATGCATGATAATGGTCAAAGCAGTTTGTCTAGTGTATGTTTATGTAGAAAAACATTTAGGAAGGTGTCCTGTGTAAATCCCCTTTGGTGTAAATTAATCTCATGACAGATGAAGCCCATCTCTCTCTTCTTCACCTGTCTGACTCAGTGCCAGTGGGCGGGGCCAAGGGTGTGGCATTGTAAAAGTGGGCATTGATGGCTTGCTGTAGAGGCAGTTTTTTGCTAATGTATTAGTCCTTGTGACCTCATAAAATCTACAAATTATAAACGAGCCGTTTTTGCAGCTTGGTTTAAATAAATGCTCTTTCTCTATTGAGGAGGAAGCTTTGAGTTCCCAAACTTATAGTATGTTTTTATAATAACCTACCATCCTATCCTACCATCTGTGCACATCACTGCCTCACAATACATTTTCACAATACGCAAATACTTGGATGTGTAATGCAGAAATAGGCAAAAGTTCCACGTGTCAGACGTTGTGCACATGCTTATTAATTTTATGCCATAACCCAAACTCCAGATCTAAACCTAACCATTGAGTAGAGTCTGTAAAGATAATTTGTAGCATAAAGAATATGTTTTGTATGACGGAAGTAAGTAATTGTCATGTTTTAGAAGGAGACTAGGGAGAGTAACCTGATTGGCTGTTGCATAAGTTGTACGAATAGCCAACTCATTAGAATCTGTACGATTCTGTACGAGTGTGTTGGGTTTTCCATTTCCTCACAATAAGTTTGCGCTCCCTCACAATAAATTTTGTGTTGCCTTGCAATAGTTTCTGTTCCCTCACAATGGGCCTCATCTATGCAACATGGGAAGAACACATTTTTGTGTTAATCGATCGTAAAGCAGTTCTGATGTAAATTTTCGGATTCATGGAAGTTTTCGTATTTTCAAAATGGTAGTTGGTATGAACAAAATTTACACCTGATTCAGAGCATGTGTAAATCATGTGTAAGACATCTGAAGGCTTTGTGTTCTTTCAGACAAACTGCCATGACTAAATTTTGACAGAAGTGAAATTAAACAAGTAATGAAAAAATTAACTAAGAATAAAATGAGTAAAATTAATCTTAAAAATAGCATAAAAGAAAAAGCGGTTTGTCGTTTTCTTTAAACCATATACTTAATTAAAAAAGTTTCTTTGATGCTTGCATTTATTTTTTCAAAGTTTATTCCCATCTTTGCTTAATAAATTGAATATAATTTTTCCAGCAGAATTGCTTGGCATTCCCTCACAATAACTTTTGCGGTCCCTTGCAATAGTTTGCATTCTCTCACATTAAATTTTGCATTCCCTCGCAATAGTTTACATTCCCTTGCAATAAATTTTGCGTTCCAAATCAAACCAAAATCAAATCACTTTTATTGTCACACAACCATATACACAAGTGCTTCAGTGGGTGAAAGTCTTGGGTGCAGTTCTGAGCAACATAGCAGTCATGACAGTGATGAGACATATACCAATCTACAATAAACATCAGATTTACATAACGCAATTTACATATCTAATATACACATAATTACACACAACACAATATACAAATAATAATATACAATGTACAGTATACAATACACACAATATAGAATACACATACACAATAAAAATAGTATATAAAGTATATATAAAATATACAGTAGGTTGTATTGTACTGTATTGACATTCAGGCTGTCGGTTGATAGTCAGTTGCCAGTGAGTTGTTAAGAGAGAATATAATTTATGACAGTCGGGTGTGAGATAATAAGATTAATAAAGTGCAATGCTGATGTATATTGATCGTGAGAGATCAAGAGTTCAAAAGTCTGATTGCTTGGGGGAAGAAACTGTCATGGAGTCGGCTGGTGCGGGTCCTGATGCTGCGATACCACCTGCCTGATGGTAGCAGTGGGAGCAGCCCATGGCTCGGGTGGCTTGAGTCTCTGATGATCCTCAGAGCTTTTTTCACATACTGCCTGGTATTTATGTCCTGGAGGGAGGGAAGCTCACCTCCAATGATGTGTCTGGCAGTTCGCACCACCCTTTGCAGGGCTTTGCGGTTGTGGGCGGTGCTATTGCCATACAAGGCAGTGATGCAGCCAGTCAGGATGCTCTCTACAGTGCTGGTGTAGAACCGTGTGAGGATGTGGTGGTTCCTTCCAAACTTCCTCAGCCGTCTCAGGAAGAAGAGGCGCTGATGAGCCTTCTTCACAATGGCCTCAGTGTGGACGGACCATGTGAGTTCCTCTGTGATGTGAACCCTGAGGAACTTGAAGCTGCTGACTCTCTCCACTGGTGCTCCATTGATGGTGATGGGGCTGTGTTCTCTGTCTTTTCTCCTGAAGTCCACCACAAGCTCCTTGGTCTTGCTGACGTTGAGGGAGAGGTTGTGCTCCTGACACCAACGTGTCAGAGTGTGCACCTCCTCTCTGTAGGCTGTTTCATCATTGTCAGTGATCAGACCTACCACTGTCGTATCATCAGCAAACTTAATGATGGCATTGGAGCTGTGTGTTGCCACACAGTCATGTGTGTAAGGAATACAAGAGTGGGCTGAGAACACAGCCCTGTGGGGTTCCAGTGTTGAGGGTCAGTGATGAGGAGATGTTGCTGCCCATTCTAACCACCTGGCGTCTGCTTGACAGGAAGTCCAGGATCCAGCTGCACAGTGAGCTGTTTAAGCCCAGAGCCCGGAGTTTCACATAAAACGTGGAGGGCACTATGGTGTTGAATGCTGAGCTGTAGTCTACAAACAACATTCTCACATAAGTGTTCCTTTTTTCCAGGTGGGAGAGAGTTTTTTCCAGTGTGTAGTGTAGATGCAATGGCATCATCAGTGGTGCGGTTGCTGCGGTAAGCAAACTGTAATGGGTCCAGTGAGGCAGGCAGCACAGAGCAGATGTAATCTCTGATTAGCCTCTCAAAGCGTTTGCTGATGATGGGGGTCAGAGCAACAGGACGCCAGTCATTTAAGCAAGTGATTTTGGATTGCTTTGGTACAGGCACAATGGTGGACGTTTTGAAGCATGTGGGGACTACAGACATGGAGAGGGAAAGGTTGAAAATGTCCGTAAAAACACCAGCCAGTTGGTTCGCACACGCTCTGATGACGTGGCCCAGAATGCCATCTGGACCCGAGGCTGTATGGATATTCACCTGTCGGAAGGTTCGGGTTTCATCTGCTACAGAGACGGAGAGTGAACTAACCTCTGTAGCTTTGGCCACGAGAGCTCTCTCCGTGAGGGCGGTGTTATTTCCCTCGAAACGAGCATAAAACTTATTTAGCTCATCCGGTAGAGAGGCAGCGGTGTTCACGGCGGAGTTTTTATTCCCTTTGTAGTCTGTGATGATATTAATTCCCTGCCACATGATTCTAGAGTCCCTCACAATAATTTGTGTTACCTCGCAATAGTTTGCAATCCCTCATGATAACTTTCTCTTCCATCACAATAGTATGCATTCTCTTGCAATATGTGTGCCATTTCCTTGGGTTTAACTTGACTAACCCTGAGATGACACTCTGCCTCCTCGTTTTTAAAAGTCCAACACATGCCACTGGAAAGTATTCATTCATGATTTTAGTTAAACAGCCCACACACAGTAATAGCTCATGCTCCTCTAGAGCAAGCTGGAATCTACAGCAGAATATTAAAAGTGCATCTTGAATAAAGGACATGACCTAGCCTGCATCTACAGCAACATTCACTTGAACCCAGTTTTGGTGTACGTCTCTTGTTTTCCTCTCTTTTGCAGTATTTTTTCTTGTCCCCATTTACACAAACAACAAAATGTGAATCCTTCATTTTTTTTCTCTCTCTCTCTTCTCTTCTTACCTAACTCAATAATGCATGACATGAAAGGTTTTTTTAAATGGCCGCTTCTTTTACTTTGGCAGTTGCTGGGAAGAACTGACACAATATGTTGAGTCAGGATTTGCGCAGCCAACTGAACAAAACAGAAAAAGCATGTATTTGCTGCAGACGCTTTGGACGCACTGAATGACTAGTACACTTTTCTAAATTTATCTTATCTCTTTAGGAGGCTGACTAATCTCAATACAATCATCAATATTTTCTGTCTTTTTCCCTAAAAGACGCTACATTTTAAATCTTTAATCTGCTTAAAGTTAGTTTTGACAAATTTGACAACTTGCACTTAAAGCTAGCAACTAACTCCATTTTTGATTTCATGAGGTTTTTAAAGCTGCACTTCGTAAGATTTTTTGGTTAAAAATTAACAAATTGCCATTATTGATTGAGTACATAAACAATAGCCGTGTTTCCACTATCAGGCCAAATGAGGGCGAGTTAGTGCGTGCCAGGGCCAGTTCCCACTGTCACTTCCGGGGCTTCATTGTGCCTCCTTGGGACTTACTCAGTGGCCAATGGCCCTGGCCCGTGATTACCCTTGGGCCAAACAAGGCCAACTGGGGCTTGAGGTGGGGTCGGTCAGACGTTTCAGCACCAAGATACTCATTCCCCAATTTTTCATATCTAGCTACAAGCTTACCTGAACAGATCAATGGAGAATGAAGAATCATCAGTACTGTTCATTATACAAAATCAGGGCTTTTCTGAATATTTGGGCTGATGAAAATGTGCAACAGTAGATGAATGGTGTCTGCAGAACAGTGTACATTTTTTCAATGTTTTTTATTTTAGTCATAGTTTTAGACTTTTGACGAAAATGTCCTTTAAAATTTGTCAATATGTCATTGTCATTTTCATTAATTTTAGTCAGTTTTACTCTGACTAAAATGGCATATTTAGGTCAAAGAAAATTTCCTGGTTACTTTCGTAACCTCCGTTCCCTGATGGAGGGAACGAGACATGAACATGAACAACTTTTATGACACTGTAAGAATGAGGCTGGTATTCATTCAGCCGACCGCCAGAGGGAGCCCTCTCCTGAATACTAACATTGAACTGTTTCTTCTATGGTGACTTCCTGTTTGCACTACATAAATTGCCATGCCTTCCATTGTTACTTTGCAAATTATTGCCAGTTTCTGTAACGTAGGAAGGAGGTAACGAGAGTGGAATCTAAGTGCGGCAAACTTTAATAATAAATAAATAAACAAAGTACAAAATAACGGGGTAAACACAGGAACAAAGAAAACATCCACAAGGGGAAAACAAAGGAACAAAGGAAACATCAATGATTAGAACTGGTCAGTAAATAGGAGGCCAAAACACATATACATATAACTGACCAAGGTACATAGACATCAGGGCAATATATATACAGGGGTAAATGAGGTAAATGACACACAGGTGAGAACAATAGGGAACAGCTGGAAGTGATCAGGGCAGGGGATTATGGGAAGTGTAGTCCGGGGGAACAGATGACAGGGCAAAACACAAGGCAAACAACAGTGAATCGTGACATAGCCCCCCTCTAATGTGTGGCTCCTGATGCCCAAGGAAGGCTGGTAAGGGAGGCAGGGCCAAGATGAAGCCGGAGACCAAAGAGACCAGAGCGGACCAGGTTAAGGGCCGGAAGACCAGGGAGACCAGAGCAGATCAGGCGGACGGCCAAGAGACAAAGGAGACCAGAGCAGATCAGGCAGACGGCCGAGAGACCAAGGAGACCAAGTCAGATCAGGCAGATGGCCAGGAGACCAAGGAGACCAGGGCAGATCAGGTGGACAGCCATTAGACCAGAGCAGATCAGTTGGATGGCCATGAGACCAGGGAGACCAGAACAGATCAGGCGGACAGCCTTGAGACCAGGGAGACCAGAGCAGATCAGGTGGACAGCCAGGAGACTCAGAAGACCAGAGCAGATCAGGTGGATGGTCAGAAGACCCAGGAGACCAGAGTATATCAGGCGGATGGCCAGGAGAATCAGAAGACCAGAGCAGATCAGGTGGACGGCCAGAAGACCCAGGAGACCAGAGTATATCAAGCGGATGGCTAGGAGACCCAGAAGACCACCTCAGGGTAGAGACTGGATCAGGAGATCTGGTTGATGGCCACAGGGCTGAAACAGTGTCAGGAGGCCTTGGTGGTGACCCCAGACTAGAGACTGGAGCCGTGGAAGACTCTGAGGGCGGAGCCATGGTAGGTGGAGCTATGGAAGGCCCAAGGGGCAAAGCTGTGGAAGGTTGAGCCATAGGAGGCTCGAGGGGCAAAGCCATGGAAGGCAGAGCCATGGCAGGCGGAGCCTTGAGAGGCTTGAGGGGCGAAGCCATGGAAGGCGGAGCCATGGGATGCTCGAGGCTAAGAGTCCAGGATGACTGGGAAATGACCTCAGTGGTCGTGAACATGAGCAGTCTCGAGAGCGACCTCTGTGGTCGTGGGCATGGACAGAGACTCGGGAATGACCTCTGTGGTCGTGGGCATAGACAGAGACTCGGGAATGTCCTCTGTGGTCGTGGGCATGGACTGAGACTTGGGAACGACCTCTGTGGTCATGTACAAGGGCACAGAATTGGAGATGACCTCTGTGGTTGTGTACATGGGCAGAGACTTGGAAACGACCTCCATGGTCATGTACATGGGCAGAGACTCGGAGACGACCTCTGTGGTCATGAACATGGGCTGAGACTTGGAAACAACCTCTGTGGTCATGAACATGGGCTGAGACTTGGAAACAACCTCTGTGGTCGTGTACATGGGCAGAGACTCAGAGACAATCTCTGTGGTCGTGAACATGGGCTGAGACTTGGAAACGGAAGTTTTTCTCTTCCTCCAGGAGGCCGATGTAGGTAACGTGGGCTCTGGGACGGACGAGGCTGGCAACGCTGGCTCTGGGATGGACGAGGCTAGCAATGCTGGCTCTGGGACGGACGAGGCTGGCAATGCTGTCTCTGGGACGGACGAGGCTGGCAATGCTGTCTCTGGGACGGACGAGGCTGGCAATGCTGTCTCTGGGACGGACGAGGCTGGCAATGCTGTCTCTGGGACGGACGAGGCTGGCATCGCTGGCTCTGGGACGGACGAAGCTTCCAGCTCGTTGGCTGTGGCAGGCGTGGGTATTGACTCGTTGGCCATGGCAGGCATGGGCTCTGACAGTTTGTGGGGAAGGGTCTTCGTGGCCCTACGCACCAATATCAGTGGTGAATAATTCAACTTGGAGATAAGGGCTGTGAAGGGCTTCGAGACAGGGGCCGCGGAATGCTTGAAGCAATGAGTCACAGAAGGCTTGACTGCAACATTGCGTGGAGCTGACTCAGACGTGGATGTGACATGACGTGGAGCGGACTCAGATTTGACTGTGATGTGGCAAGGAGCAGATTCAGACATGGCTGTAACATGGAGTGGAGCGGACTCAAGCGTGGAAGACTTGGAAACCGGAACCAGGATTGAGAAAGGAGGAACCTCTGAAGCGAGTGTCTCTAAGATTAGCCTTACATATTCCTCCCACGTGTAGTCTCCGGTCTCCGGCAATTCCCTCCACGGACTGTTGGGAGTCCAATTCTGTAAATGGATTTCAGGGTTTCATCATCAAATCCTGTGTGGATGGCAACGGTGGAGAAGAAGTGAGAGTACTCCCTTATAGATAAGTCCGCCTGTCTCAGTTGCGTGAAGTATGCCACCAGATCCATTTGTTCTGTAATGTAGGAAGGAGGTCACGAGAGTGGAATCGAAGTGCAGCAAACTTTAATAATAAATAAATAAACAAAGTACAAAATAACGGGGTAAACACAGGAACAAAGAAAACATCCATGAGGGGAAAACACAGGAACAAAAGGAAACATCAACGATTAGAACTGGTCAATAAACAGGAGGACAAAACACATATACATATAACAACTGACCAAGGTACATAGACATCAGGGCAATATATATACAGGAGTAAACGAGATAAATGACACACAGGTGAGAACAATAGGGAACAGCTGGTAGTGATCAGGGCAGGGGATTATGGGAAGTGTAGTCCAGGGGGAACAGATGACAGGGCAAAACACAAGTTAAACAACAGTGAATCGTGACAGTTTCACTGCCTAACCAAGAGTTTTTCCCATTGCCTGTTTCATTGCCTTATTGTTATGACAATTATGCCTGCTTTATTGGATTACTGATTTTTGGATTACTGTTTTGCTGGTTGGACTGATTATTTGATAACGACTACTTTGCCTGCTTCAACGATTACGTCTCTGCCCTGTGTTTTGGATTTGTTTGCTGTGTTTAATAAACTTCCTGCATATGGATTCTACCTTCACCTCCATGTCGAGTCCCTCACAGAATACTTTGCCACCAATGAATCCAGCAGAAGTTTCTCAGCTCCAGGCTGCATTCGCTTATCAGAGCAAACTTCTCGCAAATTAACAAGAGCTCAACAACCTAAGAGCTGCAAATGAGAGCCTTACCCACTACATCTGCTCTCTACCATCCCCACAAGCTACACCAGTAAGATTTACTCTTCCTGATAAGTTTGATGGTTCACCTGAGAAATGTAAGGGGTTTCTACATCGATGTAGAATATATTTCTGCAACCAACAAGAATCATTCAGCCAGGATTCGAAGAAATGTGCATTTATGATGACGTTACTTACCAGTAAAGTGTTAGATTGGGCTTCTGCTGTTTCGGAGACTGATAGACAACTCCAAACTTCATTTGATTACTTCGCTTCCCAGATCCATGAAGTGTTTGTATAGGGAGGTAAAGATGTCTCTGTTCAGCTGCTTCATGTATGCCAGGATTCACGTTCAGCAGCTGACTTTGCCATACACTTCAGGACACTAGCAGCCCAAAGTGGATGGGATGATATCGCACTCAAGACTGTGTTCAGAGAGGGACTGAACCACAATCTGCAGGCCAAACTTGCATGCAAGGGTGAGGATTCAACGCTCACTGAATTCATTTCATTGGCAGTAATGATTGATTTTTTACTGCGTAACTCACCACGTTTTAAAATTAGCCCCAAGTTACAACTATCAGTCCATATTCAAGTGCAGGCATGCCCCGAAGCTCCTGAAACTATGCAGATCGCCTATATAAGAGTTTCTGTTGAAGAATGCGATCGTCGTCATAAGGAGAGACTGTGTTACTACTGTGGTGAAAGGAGTCATCAAAACTCTGCATGCCCTCACTAAGGCAAGAAATATAAAAAATGAAGAACAAAAGTGAATGCCAAGAATATTTCCTCTCCCATACCCCACAGTTTTTCTCTTCCCATCAAACTCTTCTTTGATGATAAGTGTAAATATATTTCTGCACTCGTCGACTAAGGGGCTGCTGTCAATTTGATTCACCAAGATCTAGTACAAGTACTCCATATCCCATTAGTACCTTGCATACCCACCATTAACATCACTGCTGTGGATAATGCACCCATAGGCACAGGCATCACTCACCAAACTGTTCCAGTGACACTACAAATTGGATTATTTCACAGAGAAACCACATCTCTTTATGTCATCAACTCACCTAAGCATATTCTCATCCTGGGTCACCCATGGCTGGCTGTCCACGATCCCATCATCTCTTGGAACCAGGGTGAGTAAAAACAATGGTCAGACTATTGTCGTTCGAATTGTCTTCATGTCACTGTCACCATGCCATGTTTAACCACTAGCATCGAGAGTCCTGAGATTCAAGCTCAAGTCAAGATTCCCAAAGAATATTCTGAATTTTCTGAGGTTTTCAGCAAGATCAAGGCAAAACAACTACCACCTCATCATCCATGGGACTGCGGTATAGAGTTACTGTCCAACATGGCACCTCCCAGAAGCAAGGCCTAACTGTTATCAAGACCTGAAACCATGGCCATGGAAACCTACGTCGAGGAGACTTTAGCTTCAGGTTTCATTCGTCCTTCCACCTCACCAGCTGCAGCAGGCTTTTTTTCGTTGAGAAAAAAGATGGAGGGCTCTGTCCATGTATTGACTACCGAGGGCTGAACACAGTAACAATCAAGTACAGGTACCCACTCTCTCTTGTTCCATCTGCTCTAGAACAACTACGTGAAGTAAGTATCTACACTAAGCTTGATTTGAGAAGCACTTACAATCTCATTCGTATTAGAGAAGGAGACGAGTGTAAAACCGCTTTTATCACCACTAGCGGGTACTATGACTTCCAGGTGATGCCTTATGGCCTGGCCAACGCACCAGATATGTTCCAATCATTCATTAACAAGATTTTCAGAGACCTCCTCAACAAGTGTGTCATCGCCTACATCGACGATATACTCATCTACTCCCAAGATAAGGCACAACACAAAGATGTTTAGATGGTCCTTTCACACCTACAGAAACATCAACTCTACGTAAAAGCAGAAAAATGTGTTCCACACTACCCAGACAACATTTTTGGGTTATATATTCAGTCATAGGGGTGTCAAGATGGATAATTACAAGAACCAGGCAGTCACGGAATGGCCAAGACCCAATACCGTTAAGGAGCTACAACGTTTTCTGGGCTTTGCGAACTTCTACAGGAGATTTATCCGCAACTACAGTCTCATCTCTGCCCCTTTAACATCATTACTCAAAGGAAAACCTTCCAAACTACCATGGAGTGACTCTGCTCAAAAAGCCTTCGAAACCCTCAAGACAAGTTTCACGACCACCCCCATTCTCAAGCACCCTGATCCTAACCAACTGTTCATTGTGGAAGTGGATGCATCAGACTGCGGCATTGGGTGGTTCTCTCTCAATGCCACGGTAACCCTGGAAAACTTTATCCATGTGCTTTCTTTTCACGTAAACTAAATTCAGCTGAAAGGAACTATGATGTTGGAAACAAAGAGCTACTCTCCATGAAGGCTGCATTAGAAGAGTGGCACCACTGGCTTGAAGGATCAGTCAATCCATTCCAAGTAATCACCGACCATAAAAACCTTGAATACATCAAGGGAGCAAAACGACTCAATCCAAGACAAGCCCGATGGTCACTCTTCACAAGATTTCAATTCACAGTCACCTATCGCCCTGGCAGTAAGAACTGCAAGGCTGATGCTTTTTCCCGTTGCCATGATCCTTCTCACAACATACCTCAAACTGTATTCATATTACCACCTTCAGTCATCATTGCACCCGTAAGCTGGGACATCATGGAAGAATTCCAAAGAGCCCAACAGACAAACCCTGCACCACCAGAATGCCTCCCAACAAAACAGTATGTACCATGCACTCTACGCCAGAGAACGATCCAATGAATCCATACCTCCCTCAGCACTGGACACCCTGGCATCCAGACGACAATTAGCCTGGTACGTAACTCATTTTGGTGGCCTTCACTCAATGATGTCACTGCATATGTTAAGGCATGTCAAGTTTGTGCAGAGTCAAAAACCCCCAGAGAACTGTCTGCCGGCCTTCTACAGCCACTGCCTATCCCTCAGAGACCCTGGTCCCACCTGTCCGTCGACTTCATCACAGATCTGCCAAACTCCAATGGGTATACTACCATCTTTGTAATCATTGATCATTTCTCTAAATCATGCAGACTAATCCCCTTGAAAGGTCTACCCACTGCCATGGAGACTGCTAATGCTCTCTTCCACCAAGTTTTCAGGATCTATGGTTTGCCAGAAGACATAGTGTCTGATCGGGGACCACAGTTTACAGGGGACTGGCAGACCTTCTACAAGCAGCTAGACATCAACATCAGCCTCATGTCTGGTTATCATCCTCAAGCAAACGGACAGGTGGAGAGGCTGAACCAGGAGATAGGCAGATATCTCAGGTTGTACTGCAGTCGTGAACAACAGAAGTGGAGCGACTTCCTCCCATGGGCAGAATATGCTCAGAACTCCCTCACTCACTCCTCCACTGGACTCACTCCCTTCCAATGTGTGCTGGGCTACCAACCTCCTATGTTCCCTTGGTCAGGTGAACCCTCTACGGTGCCAGCGGTGGATGATTGGATCAGGCGGAGCGAGCAGGTGTGGAACAGTGCGCACGTCAGACTGCAGCGGGCCATCCGGGCCCAACAAATCCAAGCTGATCGACGGATGTGTCCTCAATCCGACTACCAGCCTGGTTATCTACACATGATCTCAAGTTGCGGCTACCCTGCAGGAAGCTCAGCCCAAAGTATGTTGGTCCGTTCAGAATTCTCAAACAGATCAATCATGTAACATACCGACTGGAGCTTCCTGCTAACTACCGCATCTCTCCTTCTTTTCATGTGTCATTGTTGAAACCGGTCCACCTGACGTCTGGCCCCGGAACCATGGATCCTGAGCCTCCTCCTCCATTGGAGATCAAGGGATCACCTGATTACATGGTCAGAGAGATCATGGACTCTCGTCGTAGAGGGGGCCAGATGCAGTACCTGGTGGACTGGGAAGGTTACGGACCAGAGGAGAGATCGTGGGTAGCCACCAACGACATACTGGATCCCTCCTTGATTCATGACTTTCACCAAGGGCACCCGAATCGTCCAGCACCACGACCAAGGGGACGACCCCGAAGAAGAACACCGGGAGTTGTTCATGGGGGGGGGGGGGGTTCTGTAACGAATGAGGCTGGTATTCATTCAGCTGACCGCCAGAGGGAGCCCTCTCCCGAATACTAACATTGAACTGTTTCTTCTATGGTGACTTCCTGTTTGCACTACATAAATAGCCATGCCTTCTATTGTTACTTTGCGAAGTATTGCCAGTTTCACTGCCTTACCAAGCATTTTTCCCATTGCCTGCTTCATTGCCTTATTGTTATGACCATAGTGCCTGCTTTATTGGATTACTGATTTTTGGACTACTGTTTTGCTCTGTTTGGACTGATTATTTGATAATGACTACTTTGCCAGCTTCAACGATTACATCTCTGCCCTGTGTTTTGGATTTGTTTGCTGTGTTTAATAAACTTCCTGCATATGGATTCTACCTCCGCCTCCATGTCGAGTCCCTCACAGACACTTTTATGTGCTTTTTAAAGAGAGTCATTATCAACAGAAATTGTATGGAAATCAACACTCACAACATTCTTTAAAATATATCCTTTTGTGCTCTGCAGAAGAAAGTCATATGGGTTTGGAACAACATGAGGGTGAATTTTTGGGCAAACTTCTTTAAGTAACTCTAAGGAGGTCTGAATAGAATATGATGTTTCTTCAGAGACAGTTTAGTCCTGAACGAGCATTCACTATCTACAGTATATAGATGCATGACAGTTCACAGTGACTTGCCTGATTGCAGTGGTTCAGCTTGATGAATTGATTAGGGTATGCTGGTTAGATGAGAAATGATGACAAAACTTGCTGCACCACTTCACTAAAACAAGGGTTTGCTTTCACATTGCTGGCACTGTACCTCCAAGATGAAAACTGCACTGATCTGTAATGAAACAGATGGTATCAATACATGATTAAACATTTAATGAACCTCATGTGTGAATGCAGTAACTTCGCATTACATTTTATAATGCCTGAACTGACTAACAGTGTCATCAGGTACCAAATTTCCACAATTATGGTATTTACTATTTTTGATTTCGTTTACTTTTTTAGCAGGTCAACCGTGCACTACACAACCTTACTGGGTAGTGATCTAAAGAGCGGGTAATGCTAAAATCTTGACGGATGACAAGCCTACTTATTTTATCATTTGCTGCATATAATGTTTTGTCTGTAACCCTCAACGGCCGCGTTGTCTTCTCATTTTCGTTGCTTGAAAGGCAAATTTGAATCCGCGCAAATCCACAGTGATGGCGGACACTGCCTCCGTCTCAGCTCAGGTGAAGCAGCAAGTCATCATGCGTAGTGGTTAGTTTGCATGCACATTACATAAAAAGTTGGAAGGACTTGTGGGTGGGTTGTTGTTTGAAAATGTAATTTAAAGTTTTCAATTCTGTTCAAGCTGAGGTTGTTGTAGCTCATCTTATTGTGTTGTGAGACAGTGCAAGCTCACAGAACATGATTTCACTCCTCCATCTGGCTAAAGCTCAAAATCATTTTTTACAATTAATCACTCTGTCTGGGTTTATTTTTTGTGATAACAACTGACTGACTGTACATCATCCCTTGCGTAATTGAGCCCAGTGCTGTAATGGTGGCTGTTCAAACAGAACGATAGATGGAGTGCAACAAAATGGAACAGAATGTGCATAGGGATCTTAAGATGCACATTTCAAAAGTGAACTCTTTTCCTGATACAGCATTTTAAAATGCATTGTTTATGCTGAGAGACTGAAAAGAGAGCAAGAGGCAATGGCCGAAGACCTTCACTAAGTCATCATCAGTGCTTGCACACATCTAAAATTTTAATGCACAATTAAGGCAGCCTTACTGCCTTTTTCTGAGATTCTATTTCAGTTTGTATGCAATGTATACACAGATAGTCAGGCAGTCACTGTAACAGCATTGTAATTTACAGCGTCATCCCTGTGACCACACATTGCAGTTCTGGTTCTCTTCAAACTAAGTCCTACTTAGTGGATCTAGAGGGCGGTTGTTTAAAGTACACTGAATACTGGCCAGGGACCCCCAAACTCCCCCTCTAATCACGCAGTATTCAATAACGCTCTCTTCTCTTACCACTTCATCATTAAAAATCAGCTCTCCCAACACAGAGCTCAGGAAAGCCAAGGAAGGCCCACTCAAAAATCAATACCAGCATCAGAGAGAGAGAAAAGCAGTTCCACCCCTCAGCTGTCTCTCTCTTGCATAAGAATGTTTGACTGTGAAATTGGCCACTCCGTGTAAGAGGTGAGGGGAAAACTCTTTAGTACATCTCAGCTATCAAATCTCTACTGAATAAATCCCTGCAGATGCTTTTCACTGGATAAATTGGTTGGGTAAAGCCAGTTAAATAATAATGGAGAATGTCAGATTTGCCAAAATTAGTTTTAACATATTGTAGGCTTTAAAGGGATAGTTCACCCAAAAGGAAAATTCTGTCATAATTTACTCATCCACATGTCAATCCACAACTTTATGAAGGCCCTAGAGGACAACTATTTAACCTGTAGATACATCGCAAGCAGACACTACACTGCAAAAAAATAATACAAAAATAAAAAATAAATAATAATAATAATAATTTCTCACAAAGTATTTTTGTCTTGTTTGCCATTAAACTATCTAAAAGATATTACGTCTTGTTTTCAGATAAATCTGACAAACTTTAGTGAGGGTTATGCATAAAGCATGATTAAACTAGCCAATAGAGTTAGAAAAATAAACTTCTTTTTCCTTTGAATTTATTACATTTTTCTTACCCTTATTGGAAAATAGTTGTTTCTTGGTTTAAGCATTAACCTCACTAAATTTAGTTAGATTTTTCTCAAAAAAAGACTTAACGTCTCATGCCATTTTGCTTGTCAAGTAAATATATCTTGTTTTAAGAATATTAAGATATTTTAACTTGAAAACAAGACAAAATATATTTTTTGCAGAGTAGGACTAACTACTGTTTATACATTCTTTAAATCAATATGAAACGCAGTTCGCAACCCATTTTATTATGGGAGGTTGGTTGGACTTCATCGAAAAGTGATTTGACTGATGATCGTGAACAGTGTAGGGTAAGTAAATTAAAAAAGTAATTCACCTTTAATTCTTATTGAATTCTACTCTACTGGTATTCGGATCTTGCAGTCATGCAAACCAATGGACGAGGATCTACTTTTATGGTGGAAAGAAAATGCAAAGTGGTACGAGAAACTCGTTCAAGCACCATACAATGACAGTAAATAAAAAATTGACAAACAACAATATCTCCCATGTAAAATTTGAGTTTTTGTCCTAACCAGCCGCCACCGATTAGCGACAGGACATTTTGTCAGTTATTAAGTTTCTATTTCGGTAATGTCTTTTTGAGTAACCCCAGAGAAATCTCTTTGGTCCAGAATAACTCTATATGAAAAATTAAATATCGTGTGAGTGTAATTGTGTCATGTCTCGCAACAGTTTCATGATCACTGTGAACAGACAAATTGCTTGCTGCTGAAAACTTTCTCAGTTGGGCCTTGTTAGGACACAGTATTAGTGGGAGGTTTGTGGCCTCTAAATTGCAATGTGGACCAGTCTTTATTAGACTTATTCAGCAGTTACAGAAATAATCAAACCAGCCCTTCTGTCACCAACAATCATGCCACGGTCCCCCATTCTGATGGTTGATGTGAACATTAACTGAAGTTCCTGACCTGTATCTGAATGTTTTAATGCATTGCACTGCTGCCACAAGATTGGCTGATTAGATAATCGCATGCATAACTAGGTGTACAGGTGTACCTATTTAAGTTCTCGGTGAATGTAAATTACTGAACCTTATGCGACCCATTACTAAGTGTCATAACTACACAATTCTTCTGCCAAAAAGCATCATTCTCTATTCAGCACAGTGGTGTTTTGTTGTTTTTGAACAAATCTTTTAAGTGATTGAATCATTCTGTTTCACTTTCACTTATTTCCATTCATTGAAGCTTTTGATACTTCAAAGACAGACTCCAGCATGAATTAATAACATTTGAGTATGGGCTGTGGAGAAATAAATAACTGGTTGGACCAACTGTACAAAAAAAAAAAAAAAAAAAAAGATGTTGGTATAAAGATAAACTAACAAATCAGTGAATGAATTGGAATGAATATTTTTGTCTCTGAGATGAATCAAAATTCAAAAATAGCCATGTATTCTGACAGATTGTTTTTTTTTTGTTGTTTTTTTTGCAAGCAACATATGAATCACAAATGGTATTATAATAGATGTTGTGCCAGTTTACATAAACACAAATGCAGATGACAGAAATACTGGTAGCAGTGGCAATGTGGGACCCTTTGTGTTATTAAAGTTATTTCCTCTTTCTCTACTTTTAGTACTTACTGTATAATCTTAATGTGTTGGAAATATGGTGCACTTCCAGGGGGTTCATGCTCCAGCCGAGCAAATGCCATTCAGATGAATGGTAATGCTAACAGATAGCTAACATTTCAGGTTTTATTGACCTCCTTGATTCCATCTTATGTATTCGAAAAGTGGCCAATTCCTAAATTCAGAATTTTGCCCAACAACTGACATCAGATCAGTGTGGTGAGGTCCATTGCATCCAGATAAAAACATTTCTTCACTATCTGTCTATGTTTGAACAGCTCAATTCTGTTTTCATCCTGTGATCTGGGTCCTTGGTCTTGCTTGCATTGTCAGTCTGTGAGACTGAACAGCAATAAAATTGCATCAGCTGTGAATACAGTTACATAATGTTCAAACTTTATATTCCCATTGTGTAAGTATGCAGACAGTTACAGAGCTGTGTGTATGCCATCCATTCATTCTCATGTCTCATTAAAACACTAGACTAACCTTGGATAGTTGGCCGACTATTGTAAAACTCTGAAAACGCATACTGTTGTCCTCGTAATGTCTGTTACTCTACTGAATTCATTACATATTACAGAAATTTAAACAAAGTAATGAGGCTTGTTGTCATGGCAACCTATCAGTTTAGGGACTGCTGCATTCCAGTCACAGCACTGGATATGGTGAAATTATTAATTGGAAAAGAAACTTGGCATGAAACTTTGGGCCACTGCCATCTGGGAACAGGTAAGTTGGTTTTTTATGCATGAGTGAGAGAACTAGAGAAAGTAAAGCGGGAGAGAACCTATTGGGGAAAGAAATCCAGAATGAGATCTTAATAATATCTCAATAGTTTGTCCTAGAGCAAATGAAGAATTTAGCTGGAAGTCTGTTTCTTCTCATTTCACTTAGAAGAGATCTCAACAATGTGCTCATAGGAATAGTTCACCCCAGAATGAGTACTCTGTTATTATTTACAGTATTCACCTTGTTGTCGCTCCATTTGCTGTTATTTTTTTCCATGGAACACAAAAGGAGAATTTGTGAAGAATCTTATGAAGCTCTTTTCCATACAATGACAGTTCATGACAACGGCTGTCAAGCTTCTATTGGGACAAACAAAAGTAGTCCACATGACTTGTGCGCTATGTCTTCTGAAGTCATACCAAAGCTTTATGTGAGTAACAGAATGATACTGAAGTTGTTATTCACTGAAAATGTTTCCCTACACTCATTCTCCATCCCACATACCCTGGCCCATCACATTTGATTATAAGTAAAAATACCATTAATTTTTCCATAGACAAATTGATTTTAAATGCTAACTAATAAATTTAAAAAGACAGACCTACTATAAGCTCTGAGGTTGTTCATAGATGGTTAATTCTTCTGTACAAGCCATCTATCTGAGTTATTTCAACTTCATTGTTCAAAAATAGTCTTTAATAGGAGAATTCCTATTCAACTACACCATCCATAATCCTGAAGAGAGATCCACCAATCAGAGAACTGCGACCAACAAAGCTTGCAAAATAAGCCCGGAAGCGACTGCCCACTCCCATGATGCACTCTGAATGATACAAACGTGTCGGTCTTTCTGCACTCTCAAACTACTTAATTTTTGTGTATATCGGAATATTTCGCAATAAACGTAAACTGTGTTTGCTTCTATGCTTATAATCAACAACCTTAAATCAATAGTTTTATATATTTCCATAGTTTTATATTTTCGATTGAGTCATTTGCAGTGCTTCATGGGATTGTAGTCTGTGCCCTCACGAAAGACGGTAAGTACACAGACTTGTACCTATGTGTTTTTGTCTGATTTTCAAATACTTTTTTGCAATGTCGAGATTCACCTCGGAGCTGGTTGGTTTGGTTCATGCTTTACAACTCTTTAATGTTGGACTTTATGAAAAATCTATGGTAGAGGTCTGCATTCCTGCAGAAATCCCAGAGGACCCGATTAGATTTCTTGCAGCGTGGGGCTCCAAGTTGAGGGTGAGTTGATATGTGGACGGGAGCAGGTGGTCAGAGAATAGCATGAAATATCTGATGTGGATCTCTTTTTTTATTTGATTAATTAATTAATGAAAACAGTTCCATGCAGACCTATAGTCTATGGAAGAAATTAATGGGAAAATTACTTCTGGAACCCAGACGGCTGAAGAAATGGGCAGGCACTGTTGCACTCTATTGCATTTTGCCATTCATGGCCTTAAACTTAGTGTCACGTGTTGCCGCTCATATTGACAACTTTTTTCAAGGTGTTTCATGGGACTTTTTTGCCCCTTTTGGAGCTTCACTGCCACTGTTTGATAACTTTTAAAGAATGTGTTAACTGAGCCAGTGTTAAGATTAAATATTTAAGGGGATATGTGGGTTTTTTGTAGGGGCACACAATTGTCACTATAATAAACCTTTATTTTTTCTTATTATTGTGGCCCAAAATGGCTGAATTTGCTTCCGCTTTTCTCAAAAATGGCTAAAATAGTAGACCTACACTACCAAAGCTGTAAATTAAAAGCACAAAAAAATGAGGATTCAGTGATGATGGGGTAGCAACATGTTTAATTAAACATGAAAATAATATAGAGTAATAACAACAATTAAAAAAATTAGCTACCAGGGGCCCCGCAAAGCAAGGTCGTTTTTTAATTAATTCATCAAATTTTTTATTTTTATCAAATTTATTCATTGTTATATAAAGTCATTTATTGTTAATTTTTGAGAGTTATTTATTTGTAATTTTTGGGTAATTTATTGTTAATTTTTTGTGTGTGTAATTTATATATTCAAATATATTGAAGACTGTGGTGTCATTCTTGGGTGGGCCGGAAGGAGGAGGGAGGGAGACCATTCATAGGGTCCCCATACACTCAGAAATGGCCCTGGATAGTAGCTTTAATTTCTCCACTCTATTTAAATAGAAAATCTGAGCAAAAAGGGCAGTGGGAACTGATGCAACAGTTCTTCATTGTTAGTATATGTACTGTAGACTATTTTTCAATGAAAGGAGAAAACGACAACACACACGCAGTCAGGGAACTTTGAAACTACAGCAATGTTATATTAAAATACAAACAATTCATTTCACGAATTACCTCAGATTCAAAGTTAATGTGTAAAAATTGTGGAAGTTATACAAAATTACAAGCTACACAGTGGTCAAAGTAAGAGGGCACTTAGGATGCTGTGCTTAAAGATTCTTTAAAATGTATGGAAAAAAATAACAGCATACGGATATGAAACAATATGAGGTTGAGTAAATAATGACATAATTGCCATTTCAACTATTACTTGAATATGAATGATATATAATTGAGAACTAAAGTCTCCTGAGCTAAGAAAGAGCAAAAGAAAACAAACAGAAATTTCCTTGTGGGGAAAAAAATCAATCATTATGACTTCCCTCAGATGTGCAAGGGCAGAGGATGTGCTCTCATTCTCATTGTAGAAAGAGTCAGCCTTCTCTCTTTCAAATCTCAAGTGTTCCACAGACTCATGCAGAGAGAGAGAGAGAGAGAGAGAGAGAGAGAGAGAGAGAGAAGATGAGGTGAAATAAGCATCCAATTATTCTTCATTCTCATCCCTCTGCAGATACCTCTTTCCTTAACTCTGTTATTCCAGCAGGCTGCTTTGATCATCTTTACATTCTGTTTGAAAGTGTCTCAGTGGAATAAGATTTTCTTTGCTAGAGTGTCAACAGGTTCACGTGTTTTCTTGAGTGTGTCTATTATATTAAAAAGAGTGTATTTTGGTGTGTGATACTTTTGTCATTTTGTGCATTTTCTGTGTATTTTCCTTGTCTTTACAGCTGGGTTGAAAGGCTGGGTGACGTTAGTAAAGCCGACACATCCATTAATACTACAGACTGATTGTAATTCAAATAATTCAAATACAAAAAATCATATGCATTTATTGTGGCAGCAGACAATAAAGCAAGAGTCACACTAACTGCCCCCTATACTGCCACAGATTTGCAAAAACTACAAGGTGGTACATCAAGCTTGAATTGCTTGAATTGATGTTAGGAACATTCCTCATTACATAATTGTTGATTAATTGGGTTAATTTATTTAACATGTTATTTTTTATATAATTAAATACACGAAATTAATGCATTAAATCGACAACCCAAATTTTGACTAAGCGCTAGATTATTTCATCCCCGTCACAATACAGCAAATCTGTAACCTACGGAAGCCCGTTTTGTCCATGGTTTACCACTTTTTTTCCGTCTTGTTTTCTCGTGATCACAACATAATTTTCTCTATATGTCAACAAAAGTTGTTTTCTCGAGTTCACAACTTAAGTGTAAATCACTGCAGAATCATTTCAGAGACGTCATTCGGTGTGGCAATGTCAGAGGAGCAGGAGTGTGTCACATATCTCTTTAATCAAGGCCTGACGGCAGCTGAAATAGCTTTGTTCCATTGATGCACTGTATTGGATCTTCATTCATTTTGGGGAAGAAAAAAATGTGATCTGTGATGTCCGAAGTTTCATTCATTTGAAAACCAATTTACTGCTTTGGTATCTATTTTAAAAGAAGCAAAGCAGACTTGCGAGTCACTAGATAAAACTGAGATAAAATCCATCTCCTTGACCTAGAGAAGCCTACTGTTGCAATAAATGGAAGCTGAAGAGACTGTGCCTGTGACGTTACGAGCTGCTTCAGCCACCAAAGTTTTTTCTCGCGGGAATTTAAAGTCAAAATCATGAGAAAACAAGACATAAAAAAGTGATAAACCATGCACAAAACAGTCTTCCATAGTAATCCATAATTTGGATTTAGATAATTAAGATAATTTCGATTCAGATAATTTATCACTCAGTTTGTGGTGCCTTGCAATAAATTAAACATTATACATTGAAAAAATATGTATCTCTCAAAATATGTTTTGTGTGAACTCTGCTACATTCAAAAAGTCTTGGGTTTAAATATCAGTAAATAGCAGCACACCAAATTCTTTACAATAATTATTCTTGTGATTTGTGCCAGGAACAATATGTTCCCTTTCAAGTCAGTAACCTTGACGCTGAGTCAGTAGCTGATGCTGTTGGGGCTCCTCTTAGGGGCAGTGACCTTGAAACCTATATCATCATGTCAACTTGACTGACTGGTGACGCTTGGCGCTTCGCCCTATACATGTGTCATCACGGGCATATAAGCTGGAGCCCAGCACCACACCTTCAGAATTTCCCTCTTTCACGGTCGTGAAGACATCTCTCGTGCTCTGGAACCCTAAACCAATGCTTTGCTGTTCTAATCTGCACCTGCTCAATGAGTAGAACTCCTTCTCCCTGCGTGCTCCAGCAAAAAGCAAAGCGTATTCTTTGAACACTTCCATGTTGTTGTATTGTTTGCATTATGTTTTCTTTCAGTGAAAAGAAACTAAATGAGCTGTTTGCTTAGCGACATCATTTTTTCAAATGTATCCACAAACACATGAAAATGAGCAATATATCCTGGATAGGAATGAACGAAGCCACTACCCTCTCCTCTAGCCTGGACTGAGCCTTTGCTGCCACAACACTCTCTGAAATAGATTGTACATGAAACTCAACAGTCTTCGCACTTGGCTCGCTTTCATTCTGAAAGCCACTATCCTCTTCTCCCGCTTGCTCCTCTGCAGCTCCCGAGGGACCGTATGAGTGAGAAACAAGAGAATGGGAACCAGAGCGTGGAGATTTAGAAGGGTTTATTGCTGGCTGAAGCCTTGAGTGTCTCTTTTTCTCCATAGCAAGCGGCTTCACCTGGACATGACAATCTGTGCCCCACAATTGGCACACATGATACGGTCACATACGGCGGAGATGAGGGGCATACTATTTCACTGGGCTTTCATCAGTGTATGCACTCAGGTGAGGCGCTTACCATATTTTCTCCCAAGGGTGGGAAACAGGACAAAGTGGTATCTGATGCTGAGTTATTTGAAGTTTTTACTTGAGCCTTAAAAAACAAGAAAAATGGGAAAGGTATTCACCGAGTTGGCGAGCCTCTGTGCATCGCTCTGAGATTTCCAGAGCTGCACATTATGACTTGACATTCTCCCTGTTCAATGAGAGTTAAGGTCTTTGGTGTAGCCGCCTTTGCATAGCTTGATAATAGCGCCATGCCACAAATTGGCAATCCTGTCACCAAGATTTCTGGCCAGGAAATTGGCAGGTCTATGGGTGGCCTGGTGTCATTTGTATGACACCCCTGGCAAAACTTTGTCAGGAATTCACCATTGTGAGCAGGAAACGAGTGCATCATCTCCCCTGCAACACAGGATGGTTTCGTACTGTTTTTACAGTTGTTGACGCCATGCCAAAAGACTGCTATGTCGCAACACAGAGATTTAAGGGGACTGCGCCCTTGCGCAGAAGGGTAGTGATCTCTGCACGCAAGGTAGCGGCGTTCTTACCCTTCACCGAGGTGAAGCAGACGCCGCTGAACCTGGGCGGGCACCTGGCGAACTGAATTACATAACTGTGGTGACATTTCCGAGGTAAAATGTCCACTATATGGCACTAAAAGTGAGTTAAATATTATCCCAAACAGATAAGGTTTTTAAGGTTAATGCTCGAGTTTTAAATCAACAAAACCTTCCTACCTTCCCTAAACCTTAAACCTAAACCTAACCGATAGTGTCATAAAAATGTGAGATGAAAATCACAATTGCTGAAGAAACCATGTCATTTTGTGGTGCTTCTATTACACTTTCAGCTCATGTGTTGACTCACGTGCTCTTCAGGACTCGTACCCAGATCCCTTGCGTCACAATTGCATCGCTCTATCGGTTGAGCTACCACACAATTTGATCACACATGTACAAGCTTGTAAAAATAGTTGGTTATGTAATACAAACATTAATAAATATATCACATTACAAGACCTGCACTATAGTAAAAGTGTTTAGATGTCATAAGATAGCATTGTGTGAGGAACAGGGAGAAAAGTATGTGTTTATGAACTGATAATCAGCCATTTTACTTATGATTTGTGTGAAAGTTTATAAAAGTCATTGTTATAGCACCTTGAAACTGCCACGATACATTCAACGAGCTATGTAAAAATCACTTTGAAAAAACTTTAGTAAAGTAATGTGATTCTATGAGACCAAGTTGGAAAAAAGTATGATGCCATTAAAGATGATGGCAGAAAAGCCCATTATTTTATCATTTCAGGGTTGAAAGGAAAATAAGGGACATAGACATACATCTGCATTTTCTCACAAAACCTGTTAAAATGTAACGGAATAAAAACTGGTTGATATTTAGATTCATTTCTTTATCTTTGCACACCACACAGAATTTAATCAATCAAATAATGCAAGTTCAGTATCCTGTTATGTACAATTTTTAATACAGTAAAGGGGACACACAAAGCACACAAATTGCACATTTTCCTGAGAAAGACCCTTAAGCATCTGCACTGGTAACGGAATGGGCAATTCACCATGGTTGGTTTTGCCAGTCGAGCTGAGATCAAAGTCTGAATAAAAATGAGCATGCACATTCTTTCTCACTGGCTCATCATCACTAGTTCAGCTTCTTTTTTCCGGTTGGTAACCCTCTCCACATGGCTATGACCAGTCCTGTGAGACCAACACAAACCAGCTAGTGACAAGCCCACTGCAGGCCTGTCTTTGATGAACACAGTTCTGTGAGAACTCCACAGGCTGTATGGCCAGCATGCTATCTCTCTCTCTCTCTTTCTCTCATCTGTCACACACTGATATATGAATATAGCCCTAGTGTTCAGGTTGAGGCATTTTCACTGAATTTTTAATCTAGTAACTGAGTGTTCTGGGCAGTGACCAGCATGTAGCCAAAGCAGTCTGATGATTTATGATACTGAAATGTTTGTCTTTTTTGCCTGTTTTTGGCAGGCTCCTTCAACTGCATCACAGGCACTGACAAAAAGATAAAAGCGAGTAACAGGAGGATATTTCTAAGGGAGAAATGCAAATGTGAGATTTATGTAAATTTATGAGCACCACTGGCCTGAGCGCTTGATTCTCTGTTGACAACATAATGACAGCACTAATTACATCACTAGATCACTAGAGTCTAGATGACCTGTTCTAATAACAGCAGTGAAAAATCATTTCTCTAATGTGTTAGAAGTAGAGCTGTCAAAGTTTACGTGTTAATGCATGCGATTAATTAAAAAAGTTTAACGCATTAATTTTCCACACATTTACCGTTAATAAAGCATAAACCAGCATATAAACTGGTCGTAGTAGGGCGGAACCTTTGCGATGTGTCCACCCCGGGTCATTACACTGATGCACACACCACAAACACACACACAACAGCTGTGTCAGTGATCGGCTGCATCTGAAACCAAAGGTAGCTGCCTTGTTGCCTTGCTGGCCTATCAGTCAATGACTCAACTGACAGTGTTTACACAAATTGTCTATCAACTGCCACTTCAGCTGCCTTTTTTTTTTTCTTCAGCTCAACCGCTGTGGATCCGCACGCACAGTATTGTGGGATTTCAAAGGCAGGGAAGGATACATCTATGCTCTCTTCAAAAATCGATCAGATGAAGGTACCTCAGTAGACAGGATGTGACACAAACATTGGATTCGGATGTGCCTTAATCCCTTCTTGCCTCCATATACAGCCTCTGGAGGCAGCATTTTCCTGGTTTCAGACGCAGCCATCAAATGATGGAGAAAGGACCTCATAACACTATTTGTTGTACAAAACAAGCCCAGATGGGACTTGTGACAGAAATCAAGTACTTTGCAGCCTCTGTAAGGCACAGTGTAATTACCACAGAAGCACGCCAAGTCTTAACTACCACAAAAATGCAGAATGAGACGTTGTATGCTAGGGCTTTTCATGTAGAGGTCAAAGTAGTCTAAGGCTCAGTCCACGGTCCACAGACCACCCCTAAATGATGCTGTTTTAAACACACAAAAGTTAGTGGGACATTTTTAGTTTCAGTTCAAACACACACAGGTTTTATTCTGGGTTACAGATCACAAACAGATACTGAACCAGTCAGCTGTAAGTAAAGTGACTGCCCCCATAACTCTCACTTTTTTATATTTAATTAATTAAATCAATAATCAATTCAGGTTTATATAATAATATTTAATATATCAGACCTACATATTCAGATATTATAAGATGGTTTATCTGAGAGATCCTGGAACCTTGTATCTTTGAGCAGCACATTAAAAATGTATTATTGAGCAACAATGGACAATTTGCCGCAAAGCTCATTTGCACGTGAATAGTATCTGTGGCGAATATGCGGCAAGTTTGCGGAAAATTTGCATTGAACTCTCCGTTTTTGGAAGGGTTTTTCATTTTAGATATATATATGGATTTTTATGCTTTTAAAATAAATGAGCCTGTATGTTCTTGTTTTAAACCTATATAAATTCAATTTCACATTGTATATAGTTATTATTTAGCTACTGTAAATGTTAATCAGCAGCAGTGGTGTTTCTTCATGCTGTATAAATAGTATATATTTGTATAATATTCGTAATATTTTCATTTTGCTCTGTTGCACTGAATCACACTGAATTTCAGTAAATTGTGCCTACTCTCTCCAAGCTTCACGCATTGGCTGTTCATGGCAAACATCACTCTTTCATGTGCACTCGCTTCAGGGTTAATCATGAACTCAGGATTAAACTCTTGTTGACAGAAAATGTTTGTCACGTTGAGATCGATGAACCCAACTGTGGCAGCGGGGGCGTGGTCAAGCATCTCTCCGGAGAGAGAGAAAGCGGTAAGGGCGCTTACACCTGAGCTAAATTATGTCTAACACCTGTCTCTAATTTCAGTGAGCACAGGGAGAGCGGCATAAATAGAGACACACCGCAAATAGAAGAGAGAGAACCTGGGCACCACAGACACGAACAAGAAGCAAAAAGTTTTCTTATTACAAATGATGAGAGTTTATTTTGTGAAGTGGTGTGTGATTGTAGATTAACTTAGTGCATAACGTAAAGACTCTGAGACTGCCAAATTGTGCTGCAGAGAGAGAAAATAAATCCTTACCTGAACCCGGAAAGCTGCTTCTCACCTTCTCTTACACTGGTGCCGAAACCCGGGAATTGAAGTTTGGGTTGAAGATGGATGGAATTCGTCCCATAGGGTCCTCCCAGTTGGCGGAGATCCTCCAAGCCCTTGCTGGCCTACATCAGAGCCACCAGCAGACACTGCCTGAGCTCCGACAAGATCAAGATCGCCGGTTTGTTGAGCTCTTGCACGCTCAAGCCAAAGACCGGCAGGCGATCCGGAGCCTCCTTAGCCAGGAGGCATCCTCAGCCGCGACCCCGGACACTCCCGCTCCGTTACCCCCACCCGCATTACAGAAAATGGGGGCGGCGGACGACCCCGAGGCCTTCCTGGATTTGTTTGAGTGGACCGCCGAGATCTGGGGCTGGCCGCTTGGCCAATGGGCGGCCCGACTGATCCCACTATTGTCCGGGGAAGCCCAGCTCGCGGCTCAACACTGCCAGTGACGAGCCTCCTGGCCTACAGAGATTTAAAGAGAGCCATCTTGCAACGGGTTGGTCGCACTCTGGAGGAAAACCGTCAACTCTTCCGGAGCTTGAAGTTGGAGAGCTCCGACCGCCCGTTTGCCTTCGCCCAGTGGCCCGTTTGCCTTCCTGCCGAAGATGGCTGCTAGTGGGGGACCGCGACATCGATGGAATTATCGACCAGGTGGTACTGGAGCAATTCACACAACGACTGCCAAAAGGGATGGCAGAGTGGGTCCAGTGCCACCGCCCAGCGTTGTTGGAGGAAGCTGTCTGGCTTGCGGAGGACCACATGGCGGCGATCCCGAAGGCGGAAGAGCCCTCCTACATTTTCTCTCCTCCCTCTGTCTCTTCCCCCTCCCCTCTCTCCTCTCGTTCTGCTCTCTCTCCAGGTCCCGTTCCTGCCCCACGCAGATGAGGAGGACTTCAGCTGCTGAGACCAGTTCCCCGGGTGTGGGAGGTGACACCTTCCCCTACTCCAATGCCCCGCTGCTCTCCCCCTCAGGGGGGTGCCCGCTGACGCAAGTGCGGGCGTAGTGCCTGGGCCGGCCTGCTGGAGGTGCGGAGACCCGGGCCACTTCCGAGATCAGTGCCCTCTGATGGAGCTGGGGATGGTGGTGCGGGTCTCTGACCTCCCACAGGCTGCCCCCAACTGGGCCGGAGCGTACCGGATACCGGTAAGTGTCAAGGGGGGTACTCACCAAGCGTTGGTGGACACCGGGTGTAATCAAACCACTATTCACCAACGCCTGGTTCAACCCGAGGCATTGGTCACAACTAAAACGGTGAAGGTGAAATGTGTACACGGGGATATTCACAAGTATCCAGTGGTGACCCCGACGATTAATTCCGGGGGAAAAATCACAGAGTGGCGGTTAGTTCCCGCCTCACCCATCCGCTGATTTTGGGGACCGATTGGCCTGATTTTAGAGTTTTATTAAAGGAAATTTGCGCGGATGGGTCCTGTACGAAGTTAGGGAGATGTGTAATGTGCGATGCTCTGGCAGGGGAGGCGGAGCCGGGGCCGTCCTCAACAGCTCCACGTCATAATGATGAGAGGGGGGGAGAGGCTGCAACCCCTCCCCTTCACAGGGAATTCCCTGAGGGGGATTTCCCTTTGGAGCAGTCGTGAGACGAAACCCTCAAACATGCCTTCGACCAAGTGAGAGTCATCGATGGTCAACGACTCCAGCCGGACATTGCCCTTTCATACCCCTATTTTACGATTATAAATGAGCGTTTGTATAGAGTGACACAGGACACTCAAACTAAAGAGGATACAACCCAACTTTTGATTCCAAGGAGCCGTCAGGAAATGGTATTCCAGGCGGCTCATTATAATCCCATGGCGGGTCATCTAGGAGAAAGGAAAACACTGAACCATCTAATAGCCCTTTTCTATTGGCCGGGCATTGGCGGCGATGTCCGCAGGTGGTGTGCGGCATGCCGCGAATGCCAACTGGTTAACCCACCGGCCACCCCAAAAGCGCCATTGTGCCCTCTCCCTTTGATCGAGGTCCCCTTTGAGAGAATTGGAATGGACCTCGTCGGGCCATTAGAACGGTCAGCACGCGGACATCGCTTCTTATTCATCGTATTGGTCCTAGTGGACTATGCAATGCGATATCCGGAAGCAGTGCCTCTTCGCAACATCTCAGCACACAGTGTTGCGGAGGCACTCTTCAAAATAATCTCCCGGGTGGGGATTCCAAAAGAAATCCTCACCGATCAGGGCACAACGTTTATGTCACAGACACTACGCGAACTGTACGAGTTGTTAAATATTAAATCGATTCGCACCAGCGTATACCATCCTCAAACGGATGGCCTGGTAGAACGATTTAATAAAACCCTCAAAAACATGATTTGTAAGTTCGCGCACAACGATGCTAGAAATTGGGATAAATGGCTCGACCCCCTGTTATTTGCAGTACGAGAGGTCCCGTAAGCCTCCTCTGGCTTCTCCCCATTCGAGCTGCTGTATGGGTGACACCCACATGGCGTGCTTGATGTATTGCGAGAGGCCTGGGAGGAGGGACCTTCAAACAGCAAAAATGAAATTCAATACATTCTTGATCTTAGAGCAAAACTCCACACTTTGGGACAGCTAACACAGGAGAATTTGCTCCAAGCCCAAGAACGACAGCGCTGACTGTATGACAGGGGAACTCAGCTAAGGGAATTTGGACCGGGAGATAAAGTGCTTGTATTGCTTCCCACATCGAGCTCTAAATTACTCGCCAAGTGGCAAGGACCCTTTGAGGTCACACGACGAGTGGGAGATCTCGATTATGAGGTTAAACGAACCGATAGAGGGGGCACATGTCAAATATACCACCTCAATCTCCTGAAATTGTGGAGGGAGGCGGTTCACGTGACATTGGCAACGGTAGTTCCCGAGAAGGCGGAGCTCGGACCAGAGGTGAGTCCAAAACATAAACAGTTCACCCCGGTCACTTGCGGAGACCACCTCTCCCCGAGTCAACTCGCGGAGGTTGCTAGGTTGCAACAGGAGTTTGCGGACGTGTTCTCCCCTCTACCGGGATGTACAAACCTCATCCATCACCACATCGAGACCGAGCCGGGGGTCGTGGTACGTAGCCTCCCCTATCGATTGCCCGAACACAAGAAAAAAATTGTTCGGGAAGAATTGGATGCAATGCTCGATATGGGGGTAATAGAAGAATCCCACAGTGATTGGTCCAGCCCAGTTGTTCTAGTGCCTAAGAGCGATGGGTCTATGCAATTCTGTGTGGATTATAGAAAAGTCAACGCAGTGTCTAAATTTGATGCATATCCAATGCCTCGCGTTGATCAGTTGCTCGATCGGTTGGGCACTGCTCGATTTTACTCAACATTGGATTTGACGAAGGGTTATTGGCAAATCCCCTTGACACCAATTTCCCGTGAGAAAACCGCCTTCTCCACACCGTTTGGATTACACCAATTTGTGACACTTCCGTTCGGTTTGTTTGGGGCCCCGGCTAGGTTTCAGCATCTCATGGACCGAATCCTCAGACCACATTCAGCCTACGCCGCTGCCTATTTAGATGATATCATCATTTATAGCAATGATTGGCAGCGGCACATGCAACATCTGAGGGCGGTTCTGAGATCGCTGCGCCGAGCGGGACTCACAGTGAACCCAAAGAAGTGCGCAATTGGACGGGTGGAGGTACAGTATCTGGGGTTCCACTTGGGCCACTGGCAGGTGCGTCCCCAAATTGATAAGACAGCGGCGATTGTGACCTGCCCGAGACCCAAGACCAAAAAGGAGGTAAGACAGTTCCTGGGGCTGGCTGGCTATTATAGAAGGTTCGTGCCTAATTATTCGGATGTCACCAGCCCGCTGACTGATCTCACTAAAAAGGGAGCTCCAGACCCGGTCCAGTGGACGGAGCAGTGTCAGCGGGCGTTCACGCAAGTTAAAGCTGCACTTTGCGGGGGGCCGCTTTTACATTCACCTGACTTCTCTCTCCCTTTTGTTTTACAGACAGATGCTTCAGACGGGGGCTGGGGGCTGTACTCTCGCAGGTGGTGGAGGGGGAGGAGCGCCCGGTGTTGTACATTAGCCGTAAGCTCTCCTTGAGGGAAACTAAGTACAGCACCGTAGAAAAGGAGTGTCTCGCCATCAAGTGGGCGGTCCTCACTCTCCGATACTACCTATTGGGGCGGGCCTTCACCCTCTGTTCCGATCACGCCCCATTGCAGTGGCTCCACCACATGAAAGATACCAATGCCCGGATCACCCATTGGTAACTGGCTCTTCAGCCGTTTAAGTTCAAGGTGGTCCACAGACTGGGGGCGCAGATGGCTGTCGCTGACTTCCTTTCCAGGAATGGGGGGGGAGTGGTAGGCAGGCCGGATGTCGGGCGGTGGGGATATGTGGCAGCGGGGGCGTGGTCAAGCATCTCTCCAGAGAGAGAGAAAGCGGTAAGGGCGCTTACACCTGAGCTAAATTATGTCTAACACCTGTCTCTAATTTCAGTGAGCATGGGGAGTGTGACATAAATAGATACTCACCGCAAGTAGAAGAGAGAGAGCCTGGGCACCACAGACACGAACAAGAAGCAAAAAGCTTTCTTATTACAAATGTTGAGAGTTTATTTTGTGAAGCGGTGTGTGATTGTAGATTAACTTAGTGCATAACACAAAGACTCTGAGCTGCCAAATTGTACTGCAGAGAGAGAAAATAAATCCTTACCTGAACCGGAAAGCTGCTTCTCGCCTCCTCTTTACACCAGTCTAAACCGGTTTAACTGTATCTGGTTTTGTCAACTTGAAACTTACTCTGAAACTCTGAATTTGTTCAACGAGCTTCATTCAACAGGCCTCTGCAAATTGGTGCTGTCTTTTCATTCTGATTGCAAATAGAAAAGGGCAATTTGCAACAACGTATTTTTTGCCTGGTTATGTTGGATTACAGGTGGTTTGTGTATATGATGGAGATCTTTGTGTTGAAATACTGTAAAGTGCTGTAACTGTTTAGTGATTTCACTCCATAGTGTTGTATATAGAGGACCATTCTGAGGCCTTCACAGAGCTTCTCAAACCCTTAAACTCTTGTGTACTCCTGGGGCCTACACCATGAAGCCGGTTAAGGTGGCTAACTAGGTAAGTTTCAGTTTAGTTTGTGCCAACCCTGGGTTTTAGGCACCATGAAAGTGGCTCGGCTTTTACCGGTGTTCATCGCCATAGTAACTTATGCTCCATGGCTAACCTGCTCCGGGGCAGGTTATGTTCTGGGTAAGAGATCTCAAACCGAAACTGGACCAATCAGCTGTGAGCAAAGTGACATATAAGTGACGCAACTAATTCAAATTAGTGTCTGTTGCAGTGGCTTCACCATTTCTTTGTAATCCTGTGGACATCTCAGTGCAAACTCTAAGAAGAGCACTTCGCAGAGAAAGATTTTTTAGGGATAGACAAAATCCCCTGGCTTTCCCTGATACTTACTTGCATGAAAGATATCGATTTTCCACGGATGGAATCTCATATCTTTGTCAACTTCTTGAGCCGCACATTAAAATGTTACTCGTCGAAGCCCTGTCCTTACTGTACCGCAAATGGTATGTATTGCATTGCAGTTTTTTGCAAGTGGTACATACCTGTATGTGGTTGGTGATGCAGAGAACCTGGGAAAAAACACGGTATGTCAAGCCATTCGCAAATTGGTCCTCACACTGCAGGGGTACACTGACAGTTTCATTGTGTTCCCCGGACATTTATCTACCTTGCCCATAAAAGAGGGCTTCTATAAAATAGCTGATAAGATACACTGATATGGTGACATCACATTCACTAATTTAACCTTTTACATTCACTTTTTTTTTTCTAAAAGCAAATTTCACTTAGACAGCACCTAAACAATGTATCAATAGAGTACATAGTAAGAATGATCAATAATAAGTCATTTAAAAAAAAAAATGCTGTGATCTTTTGAAAGGATTCCCTAGAGTCATAGGAGCAATAGACTGCACACATGTTGTAATCTCCACAGCTCTAGGAGAACATGAGGCTGATTTTGTGAACAGAAAGTCCTTTCACAGCCTTAATGTTCAGGAAGGCCTATTGCACATGTGAGCTGAGTTGTCTTTTCAGTGAGATGAATTTTGACATGAAACTTTCAATTAATAGTAATGTTAACACATATGACACTGACCTACTGTACATTTCATCTGCAGATGACTTGTGATCATGAATGAATGATCACAAGCTTAGATGCCAAATGGCCTGGCTCAGTGCAAGACTCACTAATTTTCCAGAACGCTTTAAAAGAATGGATCATGACGCAGCAAAACTTAAACAATTTTCCCTTTTCTGTTCTATGACAGGGCTATTTGATGGCCTGTTGGTGGGAGACAGGGGTTATGCATGCCAGAGGTTTTTGCTAACACCCTATCCTGACCCACAGACAAGACCACAGAACCACTTCAATGTGGCCCTCAGTCAAACCAGGGTCAGGATTGAGATGACCTTTGGGAATTTAAAGGCATGCTTCAACTGTCACCAGAGCGGGCATCACAGATAGTGGCTGCATGTGCCATCCTGCACAATGTAGCCACTATCAGAAAGGAGCGAGTGCCACCAAATAACCAACTTACCCCCGATGAGATTGACCCTATTACACTCGACCACCCAGCTGACACAGCAGACAGAGATGCCATTACCATACAATATTACCATACAGCTTCTTCCTCCAAGCCATCAGACTCCTCAGTACTCAGAGACTGGACTGACACACACACACACACACACACACACACACCTGTACACCATCCAACTTTTGCACATGTCCAGAGTTGCACTTAATTCATTGTCACTTTATACCTGGCTGCTACCTCAATAACTGCTATGTCCGTAGAACACTATTTCATAGTATGTTATGTTTACATTTGGCATTTTTAGAAAGTGTCATCTTTTTGCACTACTCAGATTAGAAATGTGTATTGTTGGCGCTGCACTGTCTCTCACTGTCTCTTACTGTGCCTATTGTCCTGTTTCCTTTTTAGTAATTATTGTACTGTCCTGTACTTTTTGCACACGTTTGCACGTGCACTTTATGTAGGAATGTGTAGGTCTTATTCAGTCTGTGTAGTCTCATGTGGTTCTGTGTTTGTCCTATGTTGTTTTATGTAGCACCATGGTCCTGGAGGAACATTGTCTCGTTTCGCTGTGTACTGTACTAACTGTATATGGTTGAATGACAATAAAAACCACTTGAACTTGAACTTTAATATTTCACTTAAAAATTTAATAAAAGCACACTGGAACTCCAGGGGCTAGAGACAGAAAAAAAGGCTGCATTAATAAATATTTATACTCTTCATACTAAAATGTTGCATGATTAAATAGGTTCACATACTGAGATCTGTTTTTCCAGCTGTTCAATCTCCAATTTAATGTTTTTAATTTGGAGCCTACTTAAATCACAATCCAACTCCTTTAGTGTGCAGTCTAGTTCCAGGGTCCTTTTATAAAGGGCCCTGACAGAGTCTGTTTCCACCTGAACAAATAAATATAATTGTTACAAGTTTTCTGTAGGTTACTCAAATCACAGAAATTGGCATTAGTTCTTACAAACACAGGACTGACTGTAATTTATGTAAAGGGATTAAAGTATTACCGTGTTCACATTCCTTCTGTAACCCATGGAGGTAGAGGCTTCAGTTTCTGGGGCAGGTTGTGAAAAAATCCTACAATAAAAGAGACACAAGTATAAGGGCCAGTAACTTAAAATAAATGTTCACATTCAAATGTGTGCCATAATGAATAGCCCAGTGCATTTACCTCTGCAACTCTTTCAGAGCACACAGATAGTGTATCTTCATCATTTGCGTCACCCTAATAAATAAAAGTAAGACCATGTAAAGGATAACTATTATAAGGCAGGTTATGTTCAACCACTGTGTCATGTCTGCTGCATACTGACCTCTGTGTAGGACACTGTGTGTGTGTGTGTGCTGGCTTCTAGGTCACTGTATTTCCCTCAACTGCAGAATGTGCAGTCAGCCATATTTATTTAAAACAGTTAATAAATAATGGAATTATCTTTTTAAGATTTTGGAAATATACGAGTTTGAGAATACTTTTACTGGATGGATAAACGTACTTTATAGACACCCGGTAGCGGCGGTACAAACAAATGGATTCATTTCAGATTATTTTACTCTGGATAGGGGCACTCGGCAGGGTTACCCTCTTTCCCCATTATTGTTCTGTCTATCCCTGGAACCATTAGCAGCCGCAATAAAATAGGAGGATGTTTTTCCAGGGGTGATGGCAGGAGGTGTGGCACATAAACTTTTGCTTTACGCAGATTATATTTTATTATTTGTCTCTGAACCTACTAGATCTATGCCTTATAGAATTATTAATTCCTTTTCTAAGTTCTCAGAATACAGAGTCAATTGGTCTAAATCTGAAGCTTTGGCTCAGACAGCATCCTGCCCAGCAACGGCTTTTCAGCCAGGTGCCTTCCAGTGGCCCAACAGGGCATTAAATATTTGAGCATTTTATTCCCAGCGAATTTGTGTGATTTAGTTAAGAGTTCATTTTGAGCCTTTAATAAAAAGGTTTTTGAGCGATGTGGGCTGGTGGGCTTCATTATATTTATCTATGATTGGGAAGGTTAATGTTATTAAAATGAATTGTATTCCAAAATTCAACTACCTGCTACAATCTCTCCCTATAGATGTCCCCCTCTCTTATTTCAAGCAATTTGATAGCATAGCGAAATCCTTCATTTGGAATGGTAAGCGTCCCAGATTACATTTCAAAGGCCGACTGACAAAGGTGGGCTAGGCCTACCCAAGATTTTGTTTTATTATTTTGCTCAGACATTTGGCTCATTGGTCACTTCCTCCTGAGAGAGCCCCTCCCTGGTTTTGTATTGAACAGGAAGTTCTTGCCCCTATTTTGCCATTGCAAAGCCTTTCTATTAAACTAACCGGAAAAGTTAAGTCACACCCTGTTATCTCGCATTTGCACATGGTATGGACAAAAGTGTCCAGAGTGTTTAATTCGGACATTTATTTAAATGTTGCCTCGAGCATATGGCTGAACCCAAAATTACATATTAATAAGTCCCATTTCTGCTGGTCAGAGTGGATTGTGAGGGAGGTTAATATGCTTGGTGATCTATATGAGAGTGGAGTGTTGAGATCTTTAGAAAATATGGTTCAACATTTTAGGATTCGCAGATCTCATTTTTTTTTTCTTCAGGTATTTACAGCTGTGCCACCTGCTCTGTACTATTTTTGGGAGTAGCATACACCCCCCCCCCCCCTAAACCGGCAGATACTCTGGTAGTGGTGATTACTGCTTTTGGAAAAGGTCATGAGGCATCTGTGTATTACTCCCTGCTAATTCAGAGTCTGGGGGATGGAGCTTTGACTTCTATCAAAAGATTATGGGAGAAAGATTTAAACTTGGTATTGGAGGAGGGAGTGTGGGCTAGGATTTAAAAAAAGATTAAGTCTGCATCTTGAGATGCAAGGGTGCCCCTTATGCAATTCAAGATTTTACATCGATTCTATTGGACCCCTTCTAGATTATATAGGCTTGGTCTTAAAGACACACCCACCTGCTGGTGATGTCAGTCGGAAGATGGGGACACAACCCATGTCTTTTGGTCACGTGTTAAGATCCAAGAGTTTGGTTTAAGGTTCAGATTTTATGTGTGATGTATTTGGCACTCAAATTTGTTTTGCCCCAGACTCTGTGTTTTGGGCAATAGGGCGGTCATTGATGTGGAGAATAGGCACATAAATAGTTGGGTCCTAACCAGCGTCATGATCGTCAGATAAATAGTTTTAAGGGGATGGAAGTCAACTGGAGCGCCCCATTTCAGAAGTGGTGCTCAGAGATGGGAAGGGTGGCAGCTTTTGAGGAAGTGTCATCTAGAAGATTAGGGAATTTGGACTTGTTTGTGGGGACATTGGGCAAATATCTGGCATTTTTGGAGGGCTCACGGGGAGGGGCAGTGGAGAGAGAGGTGTAGTGGTTAATGTGTGTGATTATTATACATATATACACTACCGGTCAAAAGTTTTGAAACACTTACTAATTCTTTATTATAATTTTTTTTTTTTTTTTTCACATTTTAGAATAATAGAAAAAGTCTTTAAAACTATGGAATAAAATAAATGGAACTATGGGAATTCTGTTGTGACTAAACAAACTCCAAAATAAATCAAAAAAGTGTTATATTTTAGCATCTTCAAAGTAGTCACCCTTTGCCTAGAATTTGCAGACATGTACTCTTGACATTTTCTCAACCAACTTCTTGAGGTATCACCCTGGGATGCTTTTTAAACAGTATTGGAGGAGTTCCCATCTATGTTGGGCACTTTTTGGCTGCTTTTCTTTATTATTTGGTCCAAGTCATCAATTTCAAAAACTTTTTTTTTTAAATTAAATTTTAGATTTATAATGAAATACATTTATATGTTGGCACAATAAAATTTTTGTCTACAAAACTAATTTCAAACATTTAAGCATACACCTTCAGATCAAAAAATGTTTAAGATCATGAGAAACATTTCAGTCAAGTGTTTCAAAACTTTTGACCGGTAGTGTATATATATATATATATATATTTGTGTGTGTATCATGTGTGACCACTGGGGTGTTGTTAGGGGCTGGGGTGGGGTTGGGGATTGGGGGGGTGTATTAGTGGGGGTTAAGTATTGATTCTGTTTGTATATGTTTTGCTGTTCTTTGTTTAATATATGAATCAATAAAAAAATGTTAATCACAAAAAAAGAAAAACAATTTTATTTATTTTTTATAAATTAAGTTAATAAATAAGAAGTCATGCATTACACACTTACCCAGTGTCACTTGCTTAGAGGAGCCAGCAGCAGGATCAGAATGTGCAGCATCTTGAACCCCATCCATGATCAGCCGCCCCTTATTACCACTCAGAGCCAACTCCTCCACCACTGTGTATTCTGGAGGAGGTGGCTCTCCCCCAGTTTTGCTAATTTCACACTTCTTTCTGTTTGCTGCAAATGTGTTTGTGATAAAATGCACACACAAAAAGAATATAAAAAAGGTTGTGGCAAATACTCACCTCTTTGAATTATATTTTTATATTTTGTCTTGATCTGCTGCCAAGAAAGTTTGGAGTTGGGATTGCATCAGAAAATAATGAAGATTAAGCTTTCTTAGGGCATACATACAAATATATACATACAAATATTATATATATATATATACACACACACACACACACACACACACACACACACACACACACACACACCATATTACATTAATATAATGTAATTGATTTGATTAATTTATGCATTAACACATTCAGCAATCTTTCTCCAACAGTTCTCTCTTGTGTTGACAGCAGAAACAGTATTACTCCGTGCCTGTAATACATTTTTGTATTCTTCGTATTTGTGCATGATTATTTCCTGCTCCTCAGCAGAGAAATAAAGGGATCTCGCTCTTTCCATGTTGAACGCAATTGGTTGTTCGGTGCTGACATCACGCTTTTATGTGCACACGCTCGTGGACTAATCGTAGCTTAACAATCAAAGCCTGAGTTGAAAGAGAAAGTTGATGAGCAGTGTCATGGTACCAGTAAAGCCAGATTGGATTGGTTTGGTTTTGTCAACTCGAAACTAATCCCGTAACCCTGAGTTTGTTCAACTACCATCATGGTACAGGCCCCTGGGGTCAGGGGTGCTTCATGTTTCCATGGCAATACAGCCTCCAAAGATCTGGATTGACTCTAGATGAAAGAACTCTTTGTATCCATGAGATCCACCTCCAACATTAATGGCCAGGTGTGGGCAGAAGTTGACTTAGGCTTTCTCTATGTTCACTTACTTTGAAGATACTGCCAAACTAATGTGTACGGGAGACCATTGTGAAATAAAATAACACCTTTTATTCTATATACTGTATTTCTATATATCACTGTTCACCCAAAAATGAAAATTGTGTCAGTATTTACTTAGCCTCTGTTGTTCAAAAACTGCATAACTTTTTTTCTGCTTCTGCGGAACACTAAAGGTACATTTTTGGAAAATATGCTTCCTGCTCTTTTCCATAAAATAAAAGTAAAAGGGGACATTCACTATATTCAAAGTCTTCTTATGTCATACAATAGCTGTGTGTGAGAAACACAAAATGTATTTAAACTAATACATCATTTTTTATTGAAAATCTTCCCTTCTGCTGTAGCTTGCAAAATCAAAAATACATTAGGCATGTCAGGTGTGACATCAATGGCATTTTGTCATGAGAAAACTGATAACCAACAACATTTCAGTAGTCCATATGATTTTTATAGTCCATTTCAGAGCCATAACAAATAACGACTTACATTTTGATCTGGTCCTCACACAAAATGATTGTATCGCTTCAATATCAGAGCAGCCATGATATTATTAAAAAATTCACCTCTTGTGCTCCACTGAAGAGTGGGTTTGAAATGATATGAGGGTTAGCAAATGATGACAGAATTTTCATTATTGGGTGAATAACACGGTGTATCGAAAAGCATTGGGAGGGTACTGCTCAGCTCCTTGTTCGAGGGAAAAGTGAAGTATGTTGTGAGACAAGAGCTTTCCACCTCAACCTCTGCTACACTAAGGTCTCAGGTGAGATTTCAAAGACTTCCTCTGTCTTTCATGTAGAAGTCTTTTCCCTCTCTTTATGAGGAGTGTGCGAGGAGGAGAGGTGACATTCCCACTAATAAAAACCATCCAAAAATTCAGCAGAATTAAATCTCCAGACAACCTCCGGTTTATTCAGTGTGTTTTGTCTGGTTATCTCTTTCATTTTCTGTCACATGGCTCTCAGGAGTTGTTTATAGTCTCAGCCTCATACAAAGTGCCCACGGATCGCCCACAGTCCTTTCAGTGGCAGTCTGATTATATACACAACACACAAGCACAATCAGAAAATCAGCAGTTCCAGTTTGATTAGCTGCAGTTTGGGGAGTAGTTAACTAAAAGTAGTGATGCTACTAACCTAACTAAATTTTTCATAAGCGTGACATTAGTTTAGCTATTTTCACAATAGTGTAGCTTGAGCCCCATGCAGCCTTAAAGGGACCTTGCATTCTTTTTTTAAATAAAAAATATTTATAGGATTGGTGCTGCTTATCACAATATTTTAATTCATGAATATAATATACTGTTTTTTCATTTTATTTGTGTATATTAAGTGTAAAATGTATGTTCAATTTAATGTTGACACCCTATTTGTTTAACCCCTATAAAAATTAACCATGGTTTTACTTTTACTTTTTTATTTTAAAACATTTTCACTGGTGGTCTGAGCCTTTTGGAGCTCACTGTATTTGACTGTAGATAGAGGAATTTTTTGTGCTCCACTGGGGTGGTCCATTAATGTGACTGGCCACTGGAGTGTGCCCTCCTCTGAAGACACTGCTTCAGGGTTTGTGCAAGGCTACATGAGCCCCGCTGGGTGAGGATAAGTGAAGATAGAGAAAGCAGAGCAAAGACTGATCTGGGATGAGTTGAGGCAGAGAGCATCTATTATTCAACCCAGTGTTTTAACCCATGATGAAGATGATGATGATTCAGAGCCCCTCAGGACCTCATCAGGTTTCTTACCAGCAGTTCCAATTTATCTAGCAGTGGACACAATGTTCTGCACTGACATGTCTTTCAAAAGGATCACATTGCAAAGTCTTCAGTTCCCTGGCAAATTGTCCATGCCCAGATCAAGTTACAGACCCATGGGCACAAATGTTTGGTGGACCCCTAACTGGCTTGGTTTCATGGCCAGGATTTTTTTTAACACACCACACGTACAAAGTACCAATTTGCGATGATAAAATCCAAATGAAAATCCAAATTTCAACAACAATGTCATCTAAATCTCCCATGGGACTACTTCTTACCTCAATTCTCACCTCTAATTTTGTTCAGATGGAATGATTTTTTTTTTAGTGTACAACCTTCATTATGATCCTTCTATTCATTAATTTGATTTCCATCAAGACATGCAATCATGTGCTGACTTACATTGATATTTTTGTTCTTGGCAAATACCTTTAACAATACTTTTACATGTAGTTAAAAGTACAGTTCACCCAAAAATGAAAATTCTGTCATGATTACTCAACAATATGTTGTTCCAAGCCCATAGAAATGTCTCCCTTCTGGGGAGAACAAAAGGAGATGTTAGGCTAAATTTTAGTCCTGGTCACCATTCACTTTCATTCATCTTTTTTCCATACAATGAAAGTGAATGGTGGCTGAGACTAACAGTTTGCCTAACATCTTGTAAGTTCCACAGATGAAAGAAAGCCAAAAAACATTAAGGTAAGTGATGACAGAGTTTAATTTTGGGGTCAGCTATTCCGTCAAGCGTGATGTTATCCCTTTAATAAGTCAATGCTCCCCAATTCAAAGTTTACAAAATGCACAGAAAATTGACAGATATAATCCTGAAAGAGGGGACCTTGCTGCTAAATCAGTTGTGATGTTTATTGAAAATAGAAAATAATATGTATAAGATAGATACTAATAAGATGATATTTTAAATATTATGTATGTATATTATTGATTATATCATTTTTATCTTACGTAAATCGTTAAACAGGCCTAGTTATTATTAAAATGACTCATTCATAAGGCAAAAAAAAAAAAAAAAAAAATACCTGTACAGGTCATATGGAGATGAGAGATGTATCATGTGTTTAACAGGATGATGAAGTAGTCTGATGCATTTCTCTTCACACTACAGCAATTCTGGAAGCATTACACACAAAGCATTTTCTGCCTTTGCTATCAAAGCAGCTGTAATATGAGCAAGCACGGCGATGTGACGAGGCAAAAAGATTGCTCCGATGTTACACTCGCATTGTAGACAGCTCCATTGATTACAAACAGGAGTGATTGTTTATCGCATTGCTCACGTGCTTCCTTGGCTCACTGCGCATTTGTCAAGCTTCCAATGAGCCCAATGAGTTGCGGAAAGTTGCACGCGAGAGATGAGAGAGACGCAGCAGCAGTAATATTATTATTATTATTATTATTATTACTTTTTACTTTTGAAAAATGTATGATATTCTGTTTTTTTAAATGTTTTATATGCATTGTTGGATTTTTTATATGTTTGAAGGATTTTTCACACGGCACCCCTCATCTCGCCAGAAGGCACCCCGGTTGGAAAACGCTGGTCTAAACAACTGACTAACTTGTCCACCATAGCACTGAGCGTTTCTACCTGAAATCGCTCCCGGCCTTTCAAGGATACTTCGTGCTCTGTCAATTCATCTAAAAACGTTTTGCACTTCTTGAACCGCTGCAGTTCGTCTTTGTAAGATTGGCATACACCCGGAACACTCTTCAAAGCCCTTTCAAAGTGATCAAAATGGTCACGCAGGGATGCAATATATATTCGCAGAGACTCAAAAAGATGCATAGCAGTAAGAAGATCCTTGTCAGCTTTTTGTAATGATTCACGTGTTAATTTGAATCTACTTAAGAAACTGTTCCAAAACTGCACCATGAATGAAATCCCAAAATTGTCCAATTTTGAACACAGCGCTTCCGCCAAACTGCATGTGTTTTTCAAAGTTAACATATTATTTTTTGCTCACGTGGTCTCCCTAGTGGCCTGGTTCCCTCTCTCTCTCTGGAGCTGTTATCAACTGTTATCAACTCTAATAAAGAATGAACCAAACCAAACTTGGGCCAACCCAATAGTTCCAAAATGAATCATGACATTAGAAAATTTTATTTTGAGCAAAAAATATTTGCAAATCGATAAAAGATGCAAGAGTGTGTACTTAAGGGAATAAGGAGTAAATTAATGACCAACAATTATACAGCATTAAACGACTGACAAAGAGAATACATCACAATATATTACAGGTTTATTAAAAGGTTTATATCTTGATCAGAACACAGGATTGCAAAGCTGATTGAGAGTTTGAGAAAATTATTTGATTATGTCATTCACTATATGTGAGTAGGGGTGTCTGCAAATAGTTTTAATAGTGGTCCTTGGTCAGACTGATCACAATAAGAAAGTTGAAAGTTCTGATGCTGAATCTGGTCTGTGCTTACTGAAATTCGAACCACTACTACCAAGCTGGAAGTTTCTGTGTTAAATGTCCACAGAGTGGACCCCCTTACCCAAACCCCAACCCTAAACCTAACTGTAAGTGGAGAAAAAAATTACATTTTAGAGCCAAAATGCAACCTACCTACATTCATCATTGTATAACTGAATGTGATTACTTCCTGGATTCCACAGGACCAGAACCTGTGTCTAGGAGTGAATGTGATTACTTCCTGGCTTCCATGGGACCAGAACCCACATTAGGTAGTGAACGTGATCATTTCCTGGTTTCCACAGGACAAGCACCTATATCTCGGAGTGAATGCAATTACTTCCTGGTTTCCATGGGACCAGAACCCACATCTCGGAGTGAACGTGATTACTTCCTGGTTTCCATGGGACCAGAACATGTGCTTCAGAGTGAATGCGATTACTTCCTGGATTCCATGGGACCAGAACCCATGCCTTGGTGTGAACACAATTACTTCCTGATTTCCACTGGACCAGAACCAGCATCTCAAAATGAACACAATTAATTCCTGGTTTGAATGGGAACAGAATCTGTGTCTCAGAGTGAATGCAGTTACTTCCTGCAATCCACAGTACCAGAAGCCACATCACAGAGTGAACGTGATAACTTCGTGGTTTCCACAGGACCAGCACCTATATCTTGGAGTGAATGCGATTACTTCCTGGTTTCCATGGGACCAGAACCCATATCAAGGAGTGAACGTGGTTTCTACCTGCTTTCCACAGGACCAGAACCCACATCACGGAGTGAACGTGATTACTACCTGGATTCCATGGGACCAGAACCCACATTAGGGAATGAACGTGATCATTTCCTGGTTTCCACAGGACAAGCACCTATATCTCGGAGTGAATGCGATTACTTCCTGGTTTCCATGGGACCAGAACCCACATTTCAAAGTGAATGTGATTACTTCCTGGTTTTCTTGGAGTGAACCTGATTATTTCCTGGTTGTCATCAGACCATAACCTGTATCTTGGAGTGAATGCAATTACTTCATGCTTTCCACAGGACCAGAAGCCACATCTTGGAGTGAACGTGATTACTTTCTGGTTTCAATGTGACCAGAACCCACATCACGGAGTGAACTTGATTACTTCCTGGTTTTCCACAGGACCAGAACCCACATCATGGGGTGAACATAATTACTTTCTGGTTTCCATGGGACCAGAACCTGGTCTTGCCGTGAACATGATAATTTCCTGGTTTTCATTGGACTAAAACCTATATCTCGGAGTGAATGCGATTACTTCCTGGTTTCCATTGAACCAGAACATATATCTTGGTGTGAACGTGATTATTTCCTGGTTTCCATCGGACCAGAATCTATGTCTCAGAGATCCATAGTGCTAGATGGAAAGGTAAACGTCATGGTTACTGGTGTAACCTCCGTTCCCTGATGGAGGGAACGAGACGTTGGTGTTGATGTAGTGACACTAGGGGTCACTCTTGGACACCTCTGGTCTTTGATAAAAGGCCAATGAAAATTGGCGAGTGGTATTTGCATGCCACTCCCCCGAACATACGGGTATAAAAGGAGCTGGTATGCAACCACTCATTCAGGTTTTACGCTGAGGAGCCGATATAAGGTCCGGCCATTTCAGCGGGTAGTTCAGCGTTGTGGCAGGAGGAACCAATGTCTCGTTCCCTCCATCAGGGAACGGAGGTTACACCAGTAATCATGACGTTCCCTATCTGTCACTCACTCGACGTTGGTGTCGATGTAGTGACACTAGGGGTCCCTATACAAAATGCCACAAGGCTGAACTGTGTTACGTGAACTGGCAATGTGTGGTGGGCGGACTTGATGTGTGCCTCATAGCCAGCACACCAGGTCGACACGTAACCTCCCCCAACACAGTTATGAGTGTCGAACGGCCCTTTTTGGGGACAAGTCGACTACCCAGATATAGAGACAGGCTTAACCCAGTCGTGGCCTCTTTCCCCTTCTCTTTTGCCACTCCCTAAAAGAGAAGGGGGATTATCCGACTGAGCCGCCAGGTCTAGTCGGGGGCTGTCCCTCCCAAGGGGAGGACACCGCGGAGACCACACCTCGCCCCAAGAGAGGGGGGGATATTTAAGTGGAAGAATACATCACATGGTCTTTCCAACCATGTGGAGAGCCTTCAAGGTAGATCCTGCCCAATGGGGGAGGAGTTACTACAACATGGAGACTGGGGCAGAGGGGCTCTGTCCAAGGAAGACGCAGTTTGCCAGCAGGGAAATGAATTAGCGGAAGATATAGATCACATGGGGTTAGCCTTACAGGGAACCGCCACATGCGGAGCACCTACCCCAGAACCGGGCTCTTAGTTAGCACGTGTACTGGGCTGACAGCGAGTCTCTCCGAAAACTCGACTGCCACAGGGCTCGGAGGAAGTCAACCAGGGAACAACTTTTGTGAACACTACTGGGAATTAACAGCGCACGTATTCAGCTCAAAAGGAGGTGGAAGGCGCTATGTGCAAGCGATACACCCGGCCGGCTATCCGCTTGTGTTGCGTGCCACTACCTGGGACGAAACCGGTTCCACCCGGAGGTTGTAGAACCTTGCAAAGGTGTTGGGTGTTGCCCAGCCCGCTGCTCTGCAAATGTCTGTTAGGGCCCAAGAAGCCGCTACACCACGGGTAGAATGGGCTCGTAGCCCTACTGGGGGCGGCATGTTTTGGGCGAGATATGCCATAGTTATGGCATCAATGAGCCAGTGGGCGATCCTCTGCTTGGAGACAGCGCTTCCTTTCCGCTGTGCACCAAAGCAGACAAAGAGCTGCTCAGAGACTCTAAAGCTCTGCGTGCGATCCAAATAGATGTGTAAAGTGCGCACCAGACACAGCAATGACAGGGCTGGGTTTGCCTCCTCCTGGGGCAGCGCTTGCAGGTTCACCACCTGGTCCCTAAAAGGAGTGGTGGGAACCTTGGGCACATAGCTCGGTCGGGGTCTCAGGATCACGTGAGAATAGCCTGGACCGAACTCCAGGCACATTTTGCTGACAGAGAACGCTTACAGGTCACCTACCCTCTTGATGGAAGTGAGCGCAGTCAGGAGGGCAGTCTTCAAGGAGAGTGCCTTAAGCTCGGCTGACTGCAAAGCTCAAAGGGGGCTCTCTGTAGACCCTGAAAAACTACAGAGGTCCGATGAGGGAACGAGGCGCGGCCTGGAGGGATTCAGCCTCCTGGTGCCTCTTAGGAACCTGATGATCAGATCATGCTTCCCTAAGGACTTACCGTCGACTGCGTCGTGGTGTGCTGCTATGGCAGCAACGTACACCTTCAAGGTGGAAGGGGACAGCCTCCCTTCCAACCTCTCTTGCAGGAAGGAAAGCACTGATCTGACTGCGCATCTCTGGGGGTCTTCCCGACGGGAAGAACACCACTTAGCGAACAGACGCCACTTAAAGGCATACAGGCACCTCGTAGAGGGAGCCCTAGCCTGAGTGAACGTGTCTACCATCGCAGGTGGGAGACAGCTTAGGTCTTCCGCGTCCCGTCCAGGGGCCAGACATGGAGATTCCAGAGGTCTGGGCGTGGGTGCCGGATGGTGCCCCTTCCCTGAGAAAGAAGGTCCTTCCTCAGGGGAATTTGCCCGGGGGGAGCTGTCGCGAGGAGCGTGAGGTCCGAGCACCACGTCTGGGTGGGCCAGTAGGGTGCTTACCAGGATGACCTTCTCCTCATCCTCCCTGACCTTGCACAGGGTCTGTGCAAGCAGGCTCACTGGGGGAAAATGTATATTTGCAAATGCCAGGGGACCAGCTGTGTGCCAGCGCGTCTATGCCGAGGAAGGCCTCGGTCAGGGCGTACCAGAGCGGGCAGTGGGGAGGATTTTTGGGAGGTGAACAGGTGCACCTGTGCCTGTCGAATCGACTCCAAATCAGCTGGACCACCTGAAGGTGGAGTCTCCACTCTCCCTTGAGGGTAACCTGTTGTGACGGTGCATCTGCCGGAGTGTTGAGGTTGCCTGGGATGTGAGTGGCTTGCAGTGACTTGAGGTGCTGCTGACTTCGTTGGAGGAGACGGTGGGCGAGTTGTGACATACAGCAGGAGAGCAGACCGCCTTGGCGGTTGACATATGCTACCGCTGCCGCTGTCTGTCTGAACTGGCATGTGCTTACCCTGGATCCACTAGCATGTGCTTACCCTGGCCGGAACCTCCGCAGGGCGAGCAGAATTGCCAGTAACTCGAGGCAGTTGATGTGCCAATGCAGCCGCGGACCCGTCCAGAGGCTGGCGGCTGCGTGCCCATTGCCAACAGCGCCCCAGCCCGTTTTGGAGGCATCTGTCATGACCACGACGTGCCTGGAGACCAGTTCTAGGGGAACACCTGCTCGTAGAAACGAGAGGTCGGTCCAAGGGCTGAAAAGACAGTGACAGACCGACGTAATGGCCATGCGGTGTGTCCCGTGGTGCCATGCCTGTCTTGGGACTCGAGTCTGGAGCCAGTGCTGAAGCGGCCTCATATGCATCAACCCGAGCGGGGTGGCCACCGCCGAGGATGCCATATGCCCCAGGAGCCTCTGAAAAAGTTTCAGTGGAACCGCTGTTTTCTGTTTGAACGCCTTCAAACAGGCCAGCACCGACTGGGCGCGCTCGTTCGTAAGGTGCGCCATCAAGGAGACCGAGTCCAACTCCAAACCGAGAAAAGAGATGCTCTGAACCGGGAGGAGCTTGCTCTTTTCCCAGTTGACCTGAAGCCCTAGTCGGCTGAGGTGTGAGAGCACCAGGTCCCTGTGTGCGCATAACACGTCTCGAGAGTGAGCTAAGATTAGCCAGTCGTCGAGATAGTTGAGAATGCGAATGCCCACCTCCCTTAACAGGGCAAGGGCAGCCTCTGCGATCTTCATAAAGACGCGAGGAGACAGAGACAGGCCAAAAGGGAGGACTTGTACTGATACGCCTGACCCTCGAACGCGAACCGCAGGAAGGGTCTGTGTCGAGGAAGGATCGAGACGTGAAAGTACGCATGCTTCGGGTCTACCGCCGCGAACCAATCTTGATGCCGGACGCTCGCTAGAATGCGTCTTTGCGTCAGCATCTTGAACGGGAGTCTGTGTAAAGCCCGGTTCAGTACTCGCAGGTCCAAGATTGGCCGCCACCCATCGCCTTTTTTCAGTACAATGAAGTAGGGGCTGTAAAACCCTTTCTTCATCTCGGCTGGAGGGACAGGTTCTATCGCGTCCTTCCGTAGGAGGGTAGCGATCTCCGCGCAAGGTAGCAGCATTTTCGTCTTTCACCAAGGTGAAGTGGACACCGCTGAACCTGGGCGGATGCCCGGCGAAGTGAATCGCGCAGCCGAGTCGGACAGTCCGGACCAGCCCTCGTGACGGACTGGAAGGCGCAAGCCATGCGTCCAAGTTCCGTGCAAGGGGGACCAAAGGGACAACGTCATCGGATGTACCGGCAGTTGGGGCCTCGTGGCGGGGCGGAGCTTGAGGTGCCACACCACGTCGTGGCTGTGCTGAGTCCGAGGATATCGAAGCACTTACCTGGCTCCTTGTGACCACCACCGGAACAGCCTGGGACGGGGAAGGAAGAGGCCTGTCCTCGTGACCCGTGGAGACTGTCACATCGGGGCCGGATTTGTGCCACAGCTGGGCGCTCAGGGCGGGAGACCGCCGCTGGAGCGCCAACCTGCCAAATGGAGTGGTGGACGGTGGTCGTGATGCCAGCCGTACACACTGGATACGTGACCCAGGGAACAAGAAAACCACTCTTGCTGAGCTCTTGAGTACTGCAGCCACTTGGGCATGCAGCGCAATTAAATGCAAAAGGTAACAAAAAGATGAAGATCTGCTTACCAGCTCCAGAGCAGCGGGTTTCATTGTCCCTGGGTCGCCCGTCTCAAGGGCGCTTTGAAGCCTTTCACGGGTTCTGGGCAGCTGCGAGACGGGTGGCGTCTGCTTCCTGCGGTGGGCTCCACGCCGGGGCCAGGTCGAAGGGGCGGGCTGCGGCGGAGCCGGTGCAGTCACCGCAGGGGGACGCCCTTGGCGATGAGTAGATGGGGTGCGGGATCTTGAGCCACGCCGGGGCAGGATATGCCGGCTAGCATCCATCTACTGCTCTATCATTGAGAACTGCTGGGCAAAGTCCTCGACGGTGTCGCCGAATAGGCCCACCTGGGAAATGGGGGCAGCAAGGAATCGTGTCTTTTCGGCCTCACCCATCTCGACCAGGTTGAGCCAAAGGTGGCGCTCCTGGACCACTAGTGTGGCCATCGTCCGCCCGAGAGACCGCGCCGTGACCTCCGTCGCTCGGAGAGCGAGGTCGGTCGCCGAGCGCAGTTCCTGCATCAATCCCGGGGCGGAACTAACCTCGTGCAATTCCTTTAGCGCCTTGGCGGACTTGCAGGAGAGCCATGGTGTGTAGGGCAGAGGCGGCTTGTCCAGCGGCACCGTAGGCCTTGGCCGTCAGAGATGATGTAAACCTACAGGCCTTGGACGGGGGCTTTGGGCACCCGCGCCAGATAGCGGCGCTCTGCGGGCATAGGTGCACTGCGAGCGCCTTTATCCACCGGGGGATTGCCGAATAACCCTTGGCCACCCCACCATCGAGGGTAGTGAGAGCGGGGAAGCTGAAAAGATCGGGACCGGGCAGTAAAAAGTGCCTCCCACGACCTTGTCAGCTCTTCATGCACTTCCGGGAAGAAAGGAACGGGGCGGGGCGTGGCTTTGAGCGGCGCCGTGAGCCCAGGAACCAATCACCGAGCCGCGAGGGTTCAGGGAAGAGTGGTGAAATCCACTCTAATGGACGCTTGCGGCTGCCCGGGAAAGCATGTCGTCATCTCCGCGTCAGCCTGTGACTGGGCGATCGACCCCGAAGGGAGGAGCCCAGCTGAGGCTTCCGACTGGACGAGCCTGCTCTCCGATGCTGCGCTCGAGAGCTCATCACTTTCGCGGGCTCCGAATAAGAGGTCGAACTCGCCGTGAGACGAGCCGGCGGACTCACCCGGAAGCCCGATCGGGGCAGACAAGCGTGCTGGGGAATGGGAGGTCCGCGGGGGGATACCCGGCGGAGGCGGTCCCATTGGGGTCCCCAAATCGCCCCCAGTGCTAGCCGCGCTGGCCTCAAACCCGTGGGTAAAAGGACCGAGGCGGGAGCCTCTGGGGTGGCTCGCTTTCTTACGAAGGCGAGCCGCGACCGCAACGTTGCCATGGACATATTCTCGCAATGAGAACATGACCATCCACGAACGCTGTCTCCGTGTGAGCAGTGCCCAGACACGAAAGACAGTGATCGCGACCATTAGAAGGCGAGAGATAACGAGCACAACCAGGAATAACACACAATCGGAAAAGCATCTTTAAAAAGACTTCCATGTGTGCACTCTTTTAGAGAAATATATACTCTTTTAGAGGGGAAAAATGCTCTTTCAGAAAATATACTCTCTAGTTTTTCTGCTGAAGTGCCCAGGGGCGTTCTCTGCAGTGCACCAGTGAGATGAAATGCGCCATCAGATCCAGCAGAGGTGAATGAACAGTAGTATTCAGCTCAGTGAGCATGAACGTTCGGCTCCGAAGAGAAAATCTGAATGAGTGGTTGCATACCAGCTCCTTTTATACCCGTATATTAGGGGGAGTGGCATGCAAATACCACTCGCCAATTTTCATTGGCCTTTTATCAAAGACCAGAGGTGTCTCGGGCTCCCAAGAGTGACCCCTAGTGTCACTACATCGACACCAACGTCGAGTGAGTGACAGATAGGGAACATGTTGACATACAGTAATATAAAAGAGCAATATGATTATTGTGGATGCCACAGCTCAGATATGTTGGTCATGGATGATATAAAGACAAATGTTTGAGTTAACATTGAGATCTCTGACTTTTGATTAAAGACTTAAAGAGATCTCATCACTATGGTATTAAGACAAAGTAAAGCCATGCACTTCGTTTATAACCTCCAGCAAGATAAAACTAAAAATGTGCTTCGTTAAATGGTTTTTAAACTGTTTTACTGCCTCTCCAGCATTGTACATTTGAGATGTTTCCCTATTTGACACATCCAGATCATGCAATTCTCCAGTAATCAGGTGATGAGTTAATTTGTGTTAAATAAGGAAAACATTCAAAATGTGCAGGAGAGGCTCTAGGAAAACCACTAGTTTAAAGTACTACATGAAAGTGGAACAAATTTGTTACTCTATCTCAGAACCCTTAACACAGAGTCATCAATTAAATGTGTTTCTAGATCTTTGACTGGAGTTTTAAGGCTTTCACCAACACAAAACTTGTAATGCTGTCGACTTTTCCAGAGAAACAGGTTGAGCAAACGCTGTGATTGAAAGGGAAGAGATATGCAGGTATCAGGGGAGCTTCTCACTCACACTTACTTGCTTTCATGGCACTTTTCCTGTGGGAAAGCGGGAGTGTCCTTGAAATAGGTGAGACCCTGTCCTCTGTTGACCTCTATTGGTTACATCATACTGGATGCCTGTTTTACCCTAAAAGGATAAAAAGAAATACAAACTGCCCATAGACAGACTACTCTGAATAACTGCAGGAAGGCACTGTTGTTATATAAGCCCTGTGAGATAGAGCTGTAAACCTTCTCCAAGAGTGTTTCGATTGAATTTTCTTAAATAGATTGATACAAGCCGAATATTCAAACTATGTCAAATCAATAAAAATAAAAAAAACTACTGCTGAGAGAAAACTTTTGGTTAGATATAATAATTATGTCAAAAAATACTTTTTCATAAAGAGCGAAGAGCATAGTGTTATTTGTGCCTCCTGTTTACTGGCATTGATTTTGTGTCATTGATTTTGTAGTCTTTTTCATCCTGAGATATAACATATTTTTTGTGGTTGTTGGATCGTTCTCTCCCAATTGATTTTCAAACATATAGCTGTATTGGAAGGGTTGCACTGTTACTATTCAGAGTTCACATGTATTGCGGGGGCATAGATGCTTATTTGCTATGCAAAAATGTTAGCCAATCATAACAGTGGGTGTTTACATTAAAGTCTTAAAGGAAAAGCAGAGGCCGAAACTGAGAGTTTCAGTCAGAGGGCAAGAGACAGGGTGGAAAATTATCATATATTACTAAATTATGCCTGGTTTTGGTGCAATAAACTTTAATAACATTATAAGTGGACCTCAGGGAAAATACTTACCTCTGTTCAAGTGTCTAAATGCCTATTTATTGTATATGTTTGTAATTGTCAATTAACATCTGCTAAACATCTCAACCCTTATGCCTTGTTCATTATTGAATCACATTATAGTTGTTCCCGGTCAAAAGTGACCAGACACATTAAGAGTGTATGTTTTTTTTTTTAATTGCAGTGAAAGAAATGTAACAACTCAGTCATGTAAAAGGACTAGAGCTGTGCATTCTGAGTGGGTTTTTGGGGTATTTAGACCTTATTATTATTATTATTTTATTTTTACTAATTTAGTTACCTGTGTGACCTTGAACTTGACATTGAAAATGTACTTTATGAATGTTTCTCACTGAACCAATCCTCATTAATCATATAGCGTTTGAAAATTTAAAGTCTCAAAATCAAACTAACAATCTAAACAATCAAAAAAATGTGGTGTCCTTTTTTAAAAATATAAAAAAATACATGAAAACCAGATGAATTTCCATGTATAAACACTAGGTGGCTGCAGAGAGCTACTTATTCATCCCTGGTTGAAGAGAAGATGATTTCTAGATTTTGTCAAGTTCTGCATTTAGATATATATTTAAACATTATCAAAGACTACTTTTGTCAAAGTTTACAGGAACAGTACAAGTGAGACTTTTTTTTTCTACCACTTAGAATGATAAAATCAACAACTGTGTGTGTGTTCAGATGTGAAATGGACGAAAAGTCACCAAGTCTTGTACCGTCAGATAAAGGAAACCAGTTTTATTGAAGAAACAAAATCGATTTCGGTTAAAAATGTCTGAACAGTGCATAAGGGTTAAAAAGATCAGATTTATAAACATTCCTACCTGTCTTATAGACGAATTGCAGATGAGAAAACAATGTAAAAAATACATCTTCCAGATGTAAACACACATCTAATGGACATCTGGGTGATGTAAGTGTGCTATCAGGGTAAATTTAAAAGTATATTCCTTTATGGTACCGAAACTTAGACAGGATACCGAATCATTTATTTTTAGTGTAGGGATGTTTTTCTCATTTGCTGTCTGTAAAGATATCAGCTGGGCAGACTGTATACCATGCATTTACAAAACCAGAACTACCAGCACTGAAGCAATCGCCGGCAAACATAATCTTTGCTGAGTTGGACATGTGATAAGAATGACTGGGATGGGATGTTTACCATGGGAGTGATTTTTGGCCAACTACTTCCTGCAAATGGAAGACCAGGAGGACAAAAGCTTTGCTATAAAGACCAACTGAAGAATATTCTAAAATGGTGTGGTATTAATCCCTGTGACCTACAGAAACTAGCAATGGACAGGATGTTGTGGAGTGTAACTTGCTCTGCCAGGGTCACCACCCTTGAAAATCATTAAACCCTGCCCTTGTTTGTGTCATTTGTGGCAAGATACGTGGCTCAGGAATTGGTCTTCACATCTATAAGCAATGGCATCTCAGCAATCAGTCTCTACCAGAATCAGTCCCACTGTAGACAATTAATGAAAGCAATGTTACCTTCGAAATTGATGGACTACCAAAGCTACATACTGAACTCTGAAGTCAGCCACAGTATGTTGAATGTTCTTCTGCTGAAATCAGTCTGTGCTTCTTGAAATTCAAAACAACGCTCCCAGTGATGAAATACAGTCAACAGCAATGCATATTTTATTAATATTACCCCTAAACCCCAACCCTAAGTCTATCTCTCTTTACATCTCATCATTGATTATGTTAATGTGATTTCTTCTTGGTTTTCATGGGACCAGAACCCATATCTCTGAGGTTGCTCGCACAACACGCTATCCGTAGTGCCTCAGAAACAGGTAAACACGTCTGAATTGATGCAAAGATGTCTGATAGGAGATTGCGCTTGTCAATAACTCTGCAAAATGGGGTCGTTGTCAGGGTCAGGGTATCATTCAGTAACAACATGTCAGCAATCATGTTAAAAGTAGGGGTTGCACGACTACTGATTTTTACCAGTCAAATAGTTGAGCCAGTTATTTGACTTGTCATGACATCCTAATAATATTTTGAGTCTTTCCTTGCCTTGTTTTCCTACAGATGTGATTTGTAAATCATGTGGATTTACAAATCATGTAGTCAACTTCAGGCAGACAGTGTTAACTATATTATTTATAGTCGACTAGTCTATGCAACACCTTAGTTGAAAGCCATATATAAAAAGTGAAACAGTATGCAGTTTACAACAATAACCATTTGAAAAAATAGTATGCCACATCATCACAAATCCTAAAATTGCATAAGATTATATTAAAGATTTATATTAAAACTTGTTTTCAGACAATGTATCACGAATAGCTGTCTACTGTTTTGTTTTATTGGCAGATTTCTTTCACTTGTTTTAAATAGTTTGTAATCGTTAGCACAAATCTTGAAAAAGTTATGTTTATTATTTTACAGCCATTTTTGCAGTGTGACTTCATCTTGTTTAATTTAGCAAAAGATGTGCTATAGAGCGCAACAGCTCACTTTTTCAGCCATCTTGGAATTTTTTCATTCCTTTTATCCATGTAGATTTCATGAAAGTCTTCATAAAATACTTCTAAGCCATGAACCAAACCAACCAGCTCAAACTTTGATTTGAAGAAAATAAGTATTTGAAAATCAGACAAAATGTACAATATACAAGGTACAAGACTGTGTACTTACCGTGTTTCATGAGGGCACAAACTACAATCCCTTGAAGCATTGCGAATGTTAAATCAAATTAAAAACGATGAAAAAAAATGAAAAAAAATAAAAAAAATTTAAAGTTGTTGATTATAAGCATAGAAACAATATATTTATATTTTATTGCAAAATATTCTGATTAGTGCAAAAGTAGTTTCGCAGGGAGACCAAATAATTTGCGTCATTCACAGAGCGTCAGTGAAGTGGGCAGTCACTGAATAGCTGTTTTGGTTAGTGAAGGGAAGTGTGATTCATTTCTGTGAAACAGTTCTTATGGACAGTTCATTTACATTAACCGGTTCAGCGGTTCTTTTACATCATCATGTAATGATGTCTCTAGCACGTAATTCTAACATCCCGGAGTCATAGTTTTAATGCTCAAACATTTAAATAAAGCCATACTGTATGTGAACGCATTATTTTTAATTATTACCTTTTATTCAATTAAGTTATGATAATAATGGCGTTTATTGCCATCAGTGTTTCATTCTGTGATCCTGCATGTCGAATACGACTGACAAATATTGATCACATCTTGGATAAGTTTCCTATATTAAAGCAACCAATACAGACACTGATGCACAAACGTGGATATGTTGTGCATGTCTAAAGTATTTAAAGAGAATAAACTAGTCTTAATCAACTGATACAGCTTATAACAATTGAAAATATAATTTGCATGCACAATGAACAATAATAGGCTATAATAGTTTGCATGTTTCAATTGAAATGTTATTTAATAAAACTAGTTATAAGCATATTTCCAGTATGTTTTATTTGTCATTAAAGAAACTTACAGTTCGCCCCAGGCCTGATCATGTCCTCAGTATACACATGCTCATAGGATCAGTAGCTCACTCATCAGACTCCTCAGTAATCCTCAGCAAACTTCGACAGTTTGTGGACCGGCTCATTTGGTTCTTTTTGAGTCAGACACAACCAAAGAGCTGACTTTTGATTCTGCCTGTAAGTTTGATTCCTTCATTTCGAACAGGTTCTTTGGTTCAGTAACTGGTTTAGTAACTCGTAAGAGCCGCCTGCCTGTATGAGTCCAACTTGTTCATTTCGAACTTGGTGTTCTACCAAGTTGGTGTTCTACTAGTCATCTGCATTTAGTTAATGAAATTCAGTTTCTTGAAAATGTCCATCATTTAGCAACACAATTCAAAAATACAAATACAACTAAAAAACGAATATGTTATAATAATTAGTATTAGTAACATCAGAGTAAAAATGCCTACTTAATTCTCGAGACCTTCATTTGCAAATATTTTAAAAATGAATAAAAAAAAACGCAGAAAGAAACATCTGTTGGTTTGATAAATATTTTATTTGGATACTATTAACATCTCAATGCATTGCAAGTCCTCTGTATCTTCTGTAATCTTCAGTGAACTTCGACAGTTCGTGGGACCAGCTCATTTGTGTTTTTTTGGTCAGACACAACCGAAAAGTTGACTTTCGATTTAGCGTGTAGGTTTGATTCCTTCATTTCAAACGGTTCTTTGGTTCAGTAACTGTCTAGTAACTTGTAAGAGCCGCCTGCCTGTATTACTAATCATAGAGTAAAAATGCCTACTTAAGTTTCAAGACCTTCATTTGCAAATAATTGATAATAATTCAAAAATAACACAGAAACAAACATCTGTAGGTTTATAAATGTTTTGTTCGGCTTCTGCCATTTACATCTTAACACATAGCAAGTCCTCGGTAATTCTTGGCAAATTTTGACAGTCAGTGGGACTGCTCATTCAATTCTTTTTGAGTCGGACAGTTCGACGTGCTGCGTAGCCAGTACATTTACTTCAGCTGTGCATCTTGCGTCATCAACCCATATTTAAGTTCGATTCAGTTTAATGTTGTGAACCGGTTCAACCAGTTACTTGTGGAGAATTGGCTCAAAAGAATGATTCATTCATGAATCGGACATCACTACGTTTGGTTCACTGTGTTTGCTACGATTCCCAGATTGGTGGGTCTTTCCTCTTCTTGATCTTGGGTGGTGTTATTCTTCACCAGGAATTACGCTATTAAACAGGATGTCTAAAAATGGCTTAAAAAAAAAAAACATATACCATCGATGAACAACCTCAGAGCTCACGGAAGGTCTGTCTTTAAAGGTTTTATAAGTAATCTTTAAAAATCAATTTACCTATGAAGGAATGGGTTTTTTACTTTCGGAACCCGACTGTTGCGCTCTATTATCAACTAGTATTTATTTATTTATTTTTTTAATCTATTTTTGTGTAAAAATGTCTTGGCAGTCCAATTAAATAAGTCAAGAGGATATGGATTTTCCATATTTTCTCTCTGTATTGATAAGCACAGAAAGGTAAAACTCAAGACTCAGAAGTGATTATTTAGGTCCAGTGTTCTCTGCCGCATGATGAACCAGGGATTTCCCGCATTCCCCACTGCACAGTCTGTACAGACTGCGGAAGGAGTGAGTGATTGCTTGTCAGCAGGAGAGAGCCATTAATGGTAATTGTAAGAGGGGGAGTAATAGAGAGGTAATGTGTGCTGGCCTTCCTGCAGTGTGAGGCCACAGGCTTGAGTTATTGACCTAAAGCAGAGCACTGCAGCACACTACAAAACAAAAAGGCAAGAGAGCCCTTATGGACGACTCAGTAATGACCTGTGAGCTGCAGCTGCTGTGCTTCTCTATACTCGTTTGTTCTCTTGTGCTCTCTCTTTCTCATGCATAATGGAGCTGGTAAAAACACATGGTGAAGCTAGAAGTAACACAACTAGAAGAAACAGCAATAACAACAGATCAAGATGTTAACAGTAGAACTGCTGAGATTGTTTAATGACACAAATAAAAAGCGAGGTGGATGGACTATAACGAGCACTGGGATTTTGGGGGTGACTAAATAGTGCTGTACGCTGCTTGCAGTGTTGGGTGTAAAACAATTACAAAGTTATTAGTAACTTTAACCTTGCAGCAAGTGAATGTGTATTGAATGTAGTCTAGGTATTATTTTCTTTTACTTTGCATAGTTTTTTCATGGTTATTTGAGAATGAGGGCATGTCATACGAGTTTGATTGGACGCACAGCCTTTGATGCCAAAAACAGAAGGTATGGGAAGCTTGTCTCCATTTCTTTAAAGCTAATAAGCCTATTTATTTTGCTATCCCATTTCTACATGATTATATAGCATTTTATTATTTGCATTTAGCACTGTTATTTCCCTGCTGCCAAAAACAGATTTACAACTTTTGGGTCAGTGCCCACAGCTTTAGTGACTCAATTTCCCAGCAGTCGCTCCTGTCCAGTGGAGTTTCTTGACAGATATTGTACAATGCCTTATCTTGTAAGGGTACTTATAGGTATACTTTAGCATAAATCGATTGAGCTAAATGAAGTAATGATTACTAAACAGATACACAATAACACTTACCATTTGTAAGTAGTACTCACTTTGTTCATTTGTCTACATTCAAAGATCATTTGACTATCATTACCAGTAATAAGACAATACAATTGTCAAAGTACAAAGATGTTATTGATGTCAGAGAGATAAAGAAAGTTCACCTAAAAAAGGAATATTTTGTCATTACTTACCCTCATGTCACTCCAGACCTGTATACTTCATGTTAAAACAACTTGTATATTATTTCTACCATAGAACAGGATAGGAGAATTCTTAAATCTTCTTGCAGCTCTTTTCCATTCGACAGTAGCGCCTGTCAAGCTCCAGAAAAGTCAAAAAATAAATAAATAAAAAATCTTTGAAGTCCATACTAATCACGTTTTGATAGTTTTGCATGAGGAACAGACTGAAATGTTTTGCTATTCAAGAACCAGCAAGAAGACACACAAGAATCAATGCCATTTTTTTTCCATTGTCATCCAAGTTCAAATTTAATTTAATGTGCAAAATCAGAACATCACAAAAACAATTTGTGAAAAAAGCAGCATTTCCAACCCATGTGTTTATGAGAACAAAATCGTCACTTCTGGGGATATAGGCACAAAGTGTGGTTCCTTAAAATGTCTTAAATTCAGTTTTATATAATGTAAGGTAACAAAAAGTCTTAAATATATGAGACAGAATTACAGGAATTGCGATATGGCCTGATGTGATTATTAAATGTAAAAATGTAATCAGTTGGGAATAAATATGCATTAAGGTGTTGTATAATGTTATATTGACATTCAGGCTGTCGGTTGATAGTCAGGAGCCAGTGTGTTATTAAGAGAAAGTATAAAGTATGAGAGTCCAGTGTGAGACTAATAAAGTAAAGTGCTGTTGTATATTGATCATCAGAGATCAAGAGTTCAAAAGTCTGATTGCTTGGGGTAAGAAGCTGTCATGAAGTCGGCTGGTGCGGATCCCAATGCTGCGATACCGCCTGCCTGATGGTAGCATTGTGGGCAGCCCATGGCTCGGGTGGCTGGATTCTCCGAGCTTTTCTCACACACCGCCTGGTGTAGATGCCCTGGAGGGAGGGAAGCTCACCTCTGATGATGGGTCTGTCTGTTAGCACCACCATTTGCAGGGCTTTGCGGTTGAGGGTGGTGCTGTTGCCATACCAGGCAGTTATGCAGCCAGTCAGGATGCTCTCTACAGTGCTGGTGTAGAACTGTGTGAGGATGTGGCGGTTCATTCCAAACTTCCTCAGCCATTTCAGGAAGAAGAGGCACTGGTGAGCCTTCTTCACAACGGCCTATGTGTGGATGGACCATATGTGTTCCTCAGTGATGTAGACACCGAGGAACTTGAAGCTGCTGACCCTCTCCACCGGTGCTCCATTGATGGAAATGGGGCTATGTTTTCTGTCTTTTCTCCTGAAGTCCACCACAAGCTCCTTGGTCTTGCTGACGTTGAGGGAGAGGTTTTGCTCCTGGCACCAGCGTGTCAGAGTGTGCACCTCCTCTCTGTTGGCTGTTTTATCATTGTCAGTGATCAGGCCTACCACCGTCGTATCATCAGCAAACTTGATGATGGCGTTGGAGCTGTGTGTTCACACAGTCATGTGTGTAGAGGGAGTACAGGAGTGGGAGTACACAAATATTGCCGTTAATCCATGGTTTCTAGTTCAGGTAGATCCGTCTTCTATGCACTTCCTGATATTTACGTAGATACAAAAGCAATATTAGGCTAACATAATACTGTATATCGTAATAGGGGAAGAAGTCAACAACAATGAACTTACTTTGGTCAAATGGATGCAAACATTTTTGAATAATGACATAGAAAGCCGAACTCGACAGCATCCCTCTATCCATCAGTTTTATCTTATATAGGTTCGTGGGGTGAACTTGGCAGCATAAAATGTTTTTATTTCAAAGTGTGCTTTATTTCCCTTCAATACCGTATGCTCCGCTCCATGTCTGCTCTGAGAAGGTTTGTGCAATATGAGATGGTAACATTTGGTATATTAATACAGTAATGATAATAGATTCTTATATTCCATTATCGATGCATCGAAATTTCGTTGAAAGATCGATGCACCATGATGCATCGATGCACTTTCACACCCCTATTTGTAAATGATTATGAGTGCATGTTTGATTATATATATATTTTTTATATATAATTATTTGTAATACATATTTTTTACTATATTATTAGATATATAAATTCTATAGCAATATATTGGGTTAATGTGTTTCCATCATAGTTTACATGCATGTCTTCTTATCGAATAAAAAATGTATTCACCTCAAATAAGCGTATACGTATTTTATGCATATTTTGAAGATTTTATTTGCATCTTGGTGTTTCCATCCAGCATGTTTGATGCAATATCCCAAAATTCACATAAAAATACGTGGATGGAAATCCAGCTTATGATGTCAATTCTGGAACAGCAGACCGATCTCGCAGAAAAATCAGCGACAGGAGGTCAAATGTTTTGTCTGCTTAATGCTTTTGAGTGTCCAAACTGCTCCTCCCAGGGGCTGAAGCTGCAACTGCAGTTGCTATGCACTGGCGAAACGCAATAACTTAATTAAATGAATGGATGTAACGTTCAGTCCTTACGATTCAAGACACAGTCTGTACGATTTCTGGAAACATTTGAGTAACAAGTAGACTACTCCTAACCAAACCCTAAACCAGCGGCAGTCAATCATCAGTAATGGATATCATGACATGGGCTAGGGAATACTTCAGTAAACCTTTGTTAGTCAACACCACTTGCTGCTGCATCACAGATGCAAGTTAAGACTTTACTAAATAAAGCAGAATCCATAAATCTACACTGTCCAGAAGCACTGCTGACTTCCCTGGGCTCGGTCTCATCTTAGATGGAAAGTAAAACAGTGAAACCGTGTTTTTTGGTCCGATGAGTCCACATTTCAAATAGTTTTTGAAAAACACAGCCGTAGTGCTCTCCGGGCCAAAGAGGAAAAGGACCATCCAAGCTGTTATCAGCGTCATGTCCAAAAGCCAGTGTCTGTATGGGTCAAGGCAGTGTCAGTGCCCATGGCATGGGTAACTCGCTCGTCTGTGAGGGCACCTTTAATGCAGACATATATGTACAAATATTGGAGCAACATATACTGCCACCAGCACTGTCTTTTCCAGGGATGTTCTAGCATTTTCCAGCAGGACAACTTCAAACCACATACTGCCTGGATTACAAGTGCATGGCTGTGTAAGCAGAGAATGTGGTGCTAGATTGGCCTGCAGTCCTAACCTGTCTTCAATTGAGAATGTGTGGTACATTATGAAGCACACCATATGGCAACGAAGACAACATACAGTTGTGAATGAGGGAAAATTCCACTTTCTAAACTTAACAAACTTGTGTCTTCAGTGCCCAAATGCTTAAGCATTTTTAGAAAAAAAAATTATGTTCCACAGTGGTAAGCACTCAACTGTCACAACTTTTTTGGAGTGTGTTGCAATCATCTGATTTGAAATGACTGTACATTTTCAAATAAACTATGAAATTCTCAAGGTTAAACATCATATAATGTGCAGTTGTAGTGCTTTCAATAAAGCAAAGGGTGAATATAATTTACAAAATCACTCCTTTTTGTTTTTATTAGCATTTCTCATTCTGTCCTAACTTTTTCGGAATTGGGGTTGTAGAAATTCAGTATTTAAGAAGCTAGTGACTGGTCAATTTTGACATCTTTTCTCACTGATAAAGACAAAACATATCACATCACATCTGTTTACAAGCCAAACATTTCCCCTACAGGTAAATTTCAGTGAATTCCATTTTATAGTGATCATCACTGTGTGGGAGGGAAGAGCATTTAAAGTGAGCACTCTAAAGGGTGCAGGGCATTACTAGTAAATTACCCCAAGTTTAAATTGAATCGCAGGGAATTGCCACCCAGGATCATGTGACCATGTACAGCAAAATTACTTCCTCAAACAGACCACTGTCTTTACAGTTCACTATGGCCTTGAAAAAGGGCTCTTTGGAACAAATTAATGAACAGTGTCATCTTACTGCAGTGCCATTCAAAGGTGAGAAAAATGCCATTTGGAATTTACCATTTAGTCTTAGCTATTAGTTTCTAAAACCATTTGGTGCAGAATTCTCACATGTACTGTAAGTAAAGCATTCATTCAGTCTTCAAATGGCTACAGTTCCAACAAGAATTCCAAAATAGTTTTGAATCATAAGAAATTGCAATTATTCCCCACTATTTGAGCATGCACGGATACATCAGATACATCTAGATAATGTACATCACAGATACATCATACATAACATTTGTTATTTATTAATCCATTATATTTTTATTAAGATGAAAGGTAAATGGTTGTTATGATTTGCACTTGAGTTTCACACATTGTTTATTTATATTGACACTTTTAAGTGTGGTGAATATCACAAAACCTGTCAAGAACCTGTCAAGAACATGTACAGGTCACATTTTAATTGTTTCAAAGACAATTAAGCTTTTTTATTTCTTAGGACCATTAGGGTCCTGCAGTGTGACAATACTGCAAAAACGAATTCTCATTATTGCAAAAAATTATATATTATTTGAATTGTAAAGTATTTAAATAAAGGTAATATGCAACAGTAGAGACCAGTTCAAATTTGGTGTCTGTGTCTTTAATTTGTGCCGAATTACATAAAAATAAAAAAAAATAAGAAAAAAATGGCAGCATTTTTATTTTATTTGGAATGCCAAATCCCCAATGCTTTCTAAGTCCATGTGGTGGTGTAGTGACTCACCTCAATCCGGGTGGCAGAGGATGAATCTCAGTTGCCTCCGTGTCTGAGACCATCAATCCGCGCATCTTATCACGTGGCTTGTTGAGCGCGTTACCGCAGATACATAGTGCATGTGGAGGCTTCACACTGTTCTCGTGCGCGGCATCCACGCACAACTCACCACGCACCCCACCGAGAGCGAACCACATTATAGCGACCAAGAGGAGGTTACCCCATGTGATTCTAGCCTCCCTAGCAACCGGGCCAATATGGTTGCTTAGGAGACCTGGCTGTCTCAGTCACTCAGCACGCCCTGGATTTGAACATGTGACTCCAGGGGTGGTAGTCAGCGTCTTTACTTGCTGAGCTACCCCAATGGCAGCATTTTTTATGAATCTAATGAGAATAAACATTGAGAATAATGACAATAAATAACTAGATTGGTTAAGTTTGTCAAGACAAACTTTGATGTTGGCTTGACAAAACCTTGCCTAAAAGTTTAATCTAGTTTTAAAAGTTTGAACATTGATGGGTATTCCTCTTAAAGATGGGTGGGTCATATATGACCCATTTTTTTAATTTAGGGTCAAAAGATGATGTATAGTTCCTCAGATATACAAGCCAGATATTCAAGCCATCTACACATGCTATATGTCATTTGAAAGCTTAAAGCCTCAGAAATCAACCTGTGGTGTTTAATCGGTGTTACTTACATTTAATCTCCGCTGGTTATGAACAGATCTCTTTGGATCCATTTGATCCAAAACAATGAAAAAAAAAATGTTTTGTTTACAAAACATTATGTGTTGCGATAATGTCCATTTTTGATCAAATGTGGAACGAGCTTGCCAATGGAACTCTATTTCAGATCTGACAGGCAGGTCATGTAGCAATTGAATAACGTTGCCAAGAATACAGGGGTTGGCTTAAATCGGTTTATGTGACTTCAGTGATGTCATTTGTTGTGATCTCAGCTTGGTCGCCCATAATGGCGGTGCCCTGGGCTCACAGAGTGCATGTGTGTTTGGCACCCAAACATACTGTATGGTTTTGCGACTTCTTTCGAGAGATCAATGTTGGATTAATACAACTCAAGGGTATTTCAGTATTTAGGAGAAAGGTGCATGCAGTTTTTACAAGGAATACCCTTTAAAAGTGCAGAAGGACCGGACCATGCAGTAGCTTGGTAGCTACGCACAGCGTATAACATTGTTTATTTAGCTTTTTTTACTGCCATAAAAAACGTTTTCATATTTTATGTCTGTGAGAATATCACAAGGCTGTAAAAATTTAAATAATTGATCATTTTCACTGTTTTTTTGTTTACTTATCTGTATGCATTGTAATCATTCTTTATGAAAGTTACTGTTATCATACTTATAGTGTATTGTACTTTTTATGTAATTATCGGAAATAAAAACATGTCTTCATATGTGTTTTGAGTGGTATTTGTGAAATATAATGTGCAAATAGCTTATTATGTATCTTATATTCTACTTTATACTATTAATGTACAACAACAACAACAAAACGACCCCATAAACTACTGGGCCTATCTTTAGAAAAAGCTAGAAATTATTTCAAGCACATATGAGATTCTCTTACTCTGATCCTGTAACATTTTTCTTAAATCTGACTATTGAACATTAAAGCCCTACTTGTCACCTTTAAAAAGAGACCAGGATTAGGCCTCTAGGCCTATGGGTTCAAGAGCTAAAGCTATTTTTCTTTGAGTATGTCTCTTTCTGCATTATGCACAAAAATACAGACAAACAGCCAGCTAGACACACAGTCAGAACGTCACAGATAGTCCAATAAATTGCCAGATAGATCGATAGAGAGAGAGAGAGAGAGCGAAAGAGGGGGAGCTATCCACCTTTTTCCTGGAAGTCTTACTGGGGAAACGAATGTAGGTGGAACTTCTGCCGGAAGTCTTTCTATAGCATTCCCTAGCTCTGGCTGCAGTCATTTTAGACCCTGTTTACAGCTGGTAATAAGACACATTTCAGATGATCCGATCGCAAACGGTCAGTGCTAAAAATAATTGTAAACGGGGTACAAAATGTTTTGTGATTGGATAACAATAACACATACAGAGGTAGTCAAAAACCACAATCTCATTTGAAGTTTAAAATGCCATTGTGATGCGTCCTGCACGGCAGCGAAGCACCACCTCTCGTTAGTCACTAGCCGAACAAAAGTTTAAACTTAAGTGCAGATTTAAAAGGAAATAACCAACTGTCCTATCGGGAAACTTGAAAAAGCAATTACATACACAAGGACAAGAACTTCACGGCTCTTCCTCAATGTGTCTATCCGATTTGAACATGCAAGGTGACAAGTACAAGCACACACATCTGAAGTTCTAACACAGGTACACTACAACAACCAATAATTTTGCTCAAAATGTTGTGTTTGTGCTTATATTAAAACTCAACTGCATCTGGGAGAAACAGCATGCCGGTTTTGTTTGTGCTTTCTTTGTCTTTATGATTTTTTTGCAGTTTATTATCATTCAGTAACACAGTGATATAGTGATTGATGTATGTCCTCACAAAATCATGCATGCTCTCTTCAAAATCCCAACACCACAACGAAAGAATGAATGGACGTATGCCGCAAAAACAGCTGTGTTTACTTGACAATGGAAGTGACGCCCATATTTCTCGCTAAGCATCATGGGACGTAGGAAAAAGGTGGATAAACAAAGCAGATCAAAGACCTTCAGCTGGTTTGTTTACATTTAAATTTTTTGACAGTTGGAGTTTGAATTAACAAGCATTCCATTGGCCCATTTAAACATTCCGTCAATGCAAGTCTGTAATCCCAAATGTATCGGATTTTTCAGATTTGTTTCCATCCACTGTGCAAAACCATTAGTACGATCAGTTATAAAAGATAAAGCACAGTACTCCAGAATAGTCTGAAGGTCTGTACCGAGCTTGGTGGATGTACCTTGAAAGCTCTAGGAGGAATTTTTGGTGTCTATTTAGGGATTTTTAAAACACAAAATAAACAAACAATGGGTCACTTCTTTTAAAATTAGTGGGAGAAATTGGAATGCCCAACCAAGGAGCTCCCAACAGTCAACAAATGTAGAAAGAATTCCCGTCTTACAGTTAAAAAAGCCAATCACCTTTTAGATACAGACTTCACCTGTTAATGCATGCGCATTAGCTATACAATCTGGGAAAATTGCATTTTTTTAGCATAATATGTGGTAAAGTACCACAATTTATGATACCAGTATTGTCAGATTGTATTGCTGATTTGAAATATGTTCTTTGATCGTAATCTTGACCAACTGTTTTTGAGATTTCGGTGTTCCCCTATTCAAGTAGATAGGAGCTGCACTGGCATGACTGGAAATAGCCTCCTGAGAGCATTCCAAAGATGGCTGACAGTGGACTGACTTGTTAGAAAGACTTTGGAATAACAGTTTGTTGGCTTCGTCATGCAAACATAATGATTATTTCATATTCATACTTCATTTTATTAATGCAAAATAACATATTTATTTATTTTCTTTTGATTTTGGGGTAAAATGGGGTGAAATCCTCTTATCCACAATTATGAAGTTGAAAAGGTATAGTCATCACAGCATGTTTGAGAGTGTTTCTGTGAGTCAGCCTCAGTTTTTTGCATCTTTTTGTCATGTCTGTTTTCTTTTATGATGATGAATAACGCAAATGGTGAGAGCCTGTGGCTTTGAGAAAGAGAAACAACAACAAGAAGAAATGTGAAAAGTAAAGTTGGGTAGCGAAGGAAGCTACAGCTACATGGACAGTGGATTTGGAATTGCCTCGATACATCATTATATAGATGTACCCGTAGATCAAGCTTTCAGACATTCCCATTGTCAGTTGGATTTGACAAACACTAAAAGGCAAATCCAAATTAAAATAATATATTATTTTTAATCTGCTGTGTTCTGCATAGGTGATTTTAAATGGGTTATTAAATGTGAATACAAAATAACAATAATAATTCATCAAATAAATAAGCAAACAATTATTTTATTTTACCCTCAGAGATACTGATATAGGCTGAACTCCCACTGAATCGTTTTACATGATGCACTTGATGTTAGATGCATCAGTTAACTCATGACCTTTGCTCCCATCATGTGCTGGTCTATTCTGACAAGACACTGATGAGATCATGACCAGCATGACAGCATATGATGTCATGATTGATGATGTTTACAGCCTTTAATACATATAACAGCAAATGGATCATTAGTTCTCACTCATCACTGCAATATGGTGGGAAACTTTAGATTGTTACATGTTGTGGTCTTGTGATGCAGCTAAACACCACAGAACCACATTTCCAAGGGTAGCCAAACGGAAACAGAAATGTCTACACTTTAGCAACATGATTGGCCACTCCAAATTTTTAAACTATGATTGGCTTTCAGTGTTTGTAGAGGATTAGTTGGCATTCACACAACACATGTTCTTGCATTCGAAAATAGTTGGAAGGAGTGCAACTGAAAGAAACAGAATGTAGAGATGTGTGTTTTTTATTATTATTATTATTATAATTTTTCTTTTTTTTAATTAAACTGTTTTTTAACTTGACATTCCATTTTTAAAATGCAAATCTTATGGGATGAGATGCTGAAAAAACAGCAAGATGTGATGTAACCGCCAAAGATGTGCATCTGCGCATAAAGACCAACAATTAAAAATGTGAGAATTCCAACCTAGTCCCATAAAATTAACTATAAAATTACTATAACAAAATTTTGGCAAACTGAGTTTTACGTGCTGCGTTCTACGTTTCACAGCAGTTTCCCGGTGAAATAAACACTAGGCACTACAGCTGCTTTGCATTTTCTTCACTTTCACACAAATCACAAGTTCAACGGCTGATTATGACTTCATAAGCACTTATTTTTTGCTATATTACTCACACACTGCTATGTTATGATATCGCTTTTACTTTTAACATTATACATTCATCATTTGAAAAAACGATACATTGTAACGCTTGTATTACAGACCCACCTATATTTACACACTTATTCTAATGTGATTAGCTTGCACAATACCAATCCCGATAGAGGGAAACTGAGGTTCGAGCCCAGCAAAGCTGACAATGAGCCGAAAGTGTCATAGAAGTGACAACAAATTTTCATTTTCATGTCACATTTGCTTTTAGGACACCAGGTTTAGGTCCTAACCAGATGCAACATGATAAGATTCCAGCGACAATCATTTTGTCTGTCCACACTAGGCATGACACAATATTCATACACTAAAATTATGATAACTGACCATAAAATTTAGAAATCAGAACAGTCAGGGGGCCTGGGTAGCTCAGCAAGTAAAGATGCTGACTACCACCCTTGGAGTCACAAGTTCGAATCCAGGGCATGCTGAGTGACTCCAGTCAGGCTTCCTAAGCAACCAATTGACCTGGTTGCTAGGGTGGGTAGAGTCATGCTGTGTTAACCTCCTCTTGGTCGCTATAATGTGGTTCTCGCTCTCGGTGGGGTGCGTGGTGAGATGTGCGTGGATGAATAGCATGAGCCTCCACACATGCTAGGTCTCCGCGGTAACGAGCTCAATATACCACGTGATAAAATGCGCGGGTTGTCTGTCTCTGGCAACTGCGATTCATCCTCTGCCACCTGGATTGAGGCGAGTCACTACGCCACCATGAGGACTAGAGTGCATTGGGAATTGGGCATGCCAAATTGGGGAGAAAAGGGGAGAGAAAAAAAAAATTTCAGAACAGTCAGATGGAAAAGTCTGTTTATTGAACACAACTCATTTTCTCACTGAAGCTGCATGTGGGCATAAACTTTCAACGGCAAACCCAGAGGGGATAAATACACAATCACACAAATACACAGAGCAAAGTTACTTTAGAAATCTTGTCCAAATTCAGTTTGTTACCATTGTTTATGTTAACGCAGTACTCTTATTGTTATTTCGCTAATCTCCCCACCATTCTGTTTTGGTGTTTGTGTGACAGACCTCCGACTGAAGAGAGTGAGACCTCAAGCACAATTTTCGTAGGCGTGTGGAAACACTCAACCAAAATCAAGTTGTTTTGAACTGGCTAATGAGATGCCAGGTTTAATATACTATTATGAGAAGGATTTTAGACCCATTTGTTGACTGGTCTGCCCGGCAAAACATTGCAGAAATAGAAAGCAATTAAAAAATAAAATGCCCTGTTGCTCGTCGCGTGTCACGGCTGGTTAGGACAAAAACTCTAATTAACCAACACACTCTCACAGCAAAATTTTAAGCATTTGGCTAATTCGAATGAAATCGTACAACTGCACTTGTATAAATTCGAACAACTTTCACTACAGCCAATGACGTCGCTGGACATTGTTCCATCTAATACGCCACAATTGCTTGCTTCTGTTACACACAACAGTTTCCTAACATGTTTACACACTCTACTAATCGGTTAGGTTTAGATAAGGGGTTTGAGCAAGAGCATAACATTAGTAAGCATGTCCTTGACACCTCGCACGGAACTCGCGCTTACTTCTGCATTACACATCCGGGCATTTTCACATGATGAAATCATACTAATTTATACTAACTAAATCTTATGAAGTCATATGAAATAGCCAACTGGTAAAATATGTACAAATTTTCATGAGATCGGGTTGGATTAACATGGAAAAGACACCTTTTATCACGTGTCATGGCATCGTGTCACTTCTGGTTAGGATAAGGTGTTAGGGTAAAGGATGTCTGTTTTGTTAGGTTTAGGTTAAAGTTTTAGGTTAGGGAGGCATGTTTTACTTATTAAAACCTCCATTCAACATTCACCTTAAAAACCTTTAACCATTTCACTCGCATTTGGTGCCCCCCCGCTGGACATTTCACTGGGAATCTGCAGAAAAACGTGTAATGAAGCACGTAATTTTGTTTTGCAAAAATGCTGCCACGGTCACGTAATGTTCATGCGATCAGGCTGGAGAAATTAATGAGTATCATTATACTTCACTCAAACTTTAAGTTAATAATAGAGTCTTAAAGCTTGTTAGATTTTCAAAAGCACATTATAAATACAATGTATTATTAAAGTTGCTTTCAAAGCAGACATTAACACTGTATTACTATTGCTCATACTTTTAGGGATTAGGGATTTGAACAAATATCTAAGCTTAAGTATTACATTTTGGCAAGTAACTCATCCTGAAACCTTTGTGCTACAGACATGAATGAAACCTGAATGAATGAGTGAATGAATGAGGTGGGCTCTTACTTTTCTGTATGATCATACTTATAGTTTTATTTGAAGAAGGGAGAAAAGCCACAGTTAGAAACCCGAATATCAGTGTAAACAACCATCCAGAACACCCCCAGAATCATGGTGGAAAGTTTTGCATGGGCAAGCACCACTCACATTTACATCAGAAAATGTACAAATCTAGTTATTATTCAGTAAAGTTGTGTTATGCTTCCACTGGGTCACTGGGTTTTCCATCACAAACTGTCCTATTCATACTTCTGTTTATGTTTTATGTTTATGCTTTTATTTGGCATGGTCATCCCATCTTTCTCTCTCATCATCTCTCTTCCCATTCCTCCCCATTGCTGAGCTAACAAAGAGCTTGTCTGTTCAGCCCTCATTTGTCAAAGCCTCCAGTGGTTTGATTTATTCATGAATTCACAGCAGAGGGATTCACTGAGCCACGTGTTTGTAGAGTGTGCGAGTTGCAGCGTCACAGTGAGGCCCGCTTCAAAGCCTTCAGAACCCTCTACAAAAGCTCAAAGCCACGAGGTGGCACCAGGGTCTGTGGTTTCAGGAATCAACCCTGCGGCAGAGCTGTGGAAGTAGGAGATTCTGTTCTCAGAGTTTTTGTGAAAGAAATAGTTTGGCAAAAATAAGCAATTCTGTCATCATTTACTCACCCTCATGGCAATCCAAACCCATATAACTTTTTCACTAGAACACAAAACACATTTTTTAGAATCGTCATGCAACTCTTTTCCATACAATGACAGTTCTTAGTGACCACATCTGTCAAGCTCTAAAAAGGACAAAAATACCATAAAAGCACCACAAAAGTAGTCTATGCAAATTGTGATCTATATTCTTGATATTCTGAAGCCATATGATAGATTTATATGTTGGGTGATTCGTTCAGGAGCGGGTTTGTTTATTAGCAATAATAATTATCAAAGATAAAAAAAAAAATAAAAAAAATCAGTTAACATTTTTTATTGATTCGTAGACATATAACAAAGAAAAAACACAACATATATACATTGAATCAACATTTAATATTTAACCCCTTCTATTACCCCTCCCCAATCACCAACGCCACCCTGACCCCCAACGAATACCCCTGTTCTCACATAAGAACACACACACAAAAAAAGAAAACAAAAAAGAAAATATAATAATCATATATAATTAAAACTAAACTTCTCTCTCCATAGCCCCTCCCCAAGAGTCCCCCAAAACACTAAATAATTGCCCCAATTCCTATCAAACAAATCCCAAAACCCCAGCCTTCTGCTTGACACCTCCTCGAAAGCTTCCACCCTCCCCATATCCGCACACCACTCTGGAAATGAGGGTGCTCCATCCGACTTCCATCCCCTTAAAATAATCTGCCTGCCAATCATAATACTGGTCAGAACCCAATTTTTTATGTGTTTATCCCCCAAAATGATGACCGCCCCATCGCCCAAAATACAGAGTCTGGGGCAAAAAGAAATCTGAGTACCCAAACGTCACATATAAAACTCTGAATCTTAAACCAAAATTCCTGGATCTTAACACACCCCCAAAAAATGTGGGTTGTGTCTCCATCTTCTGATTGGCATCACCAGCAGGTGGGTGTGTCTTTAAGACCAAGCCTGTACAATCTAGAGGGGGTCCAACAGAATCTTTGTAAAATCTTGAATTGCATTAGGCAAACCCTTGCATCTCTAGATGCAGACTTGACATTTTTTAGAATACTAGCCTACACTCCCTCCTCCAATACCAAGTTTAAATCTTTCTCCCATATTCTCTTGATAGAAGTTAAAGCTCTGACCCCCAGACTCTGAATTAGCAGGGAGTAATTCACTGATGCCTCATGACCTTTTCCAAAAGCAGTAATCACTTCTCGCAGAGTATCTGCCGCTTTAGGGGGGTGTGCGCTACTCCCAAAAACAGTACAGAGCAGGTGGTGCAGCTGTAAATACCTATAGAACTGGGATCTGGGAATCCCAAAATGTTGAACCAAATTTTCAAAAGATCTCAACACTCTGCTCTCGAGTATAGTAACCCCTCTCATAATCCACTCTGACCAGCAGAAAGGGGACTTATTAATACATAATTTAGGGTTCAGCCATATGCTTGAGGCAACATTTAAATAAATGTCTGAATTTAACACTCTGGACACTTTTGTCCATACCGAGAGCAAATGTGAGATAATGGGGTGTAACTTAACTTCTCTGATTAGTTTGATAGAAAGGCTTTGCAGTGCTGAAATAGGGGCAACAATTTCCTGTTCAATACAAAACCAGGAAGGGGCTCTCGCAGGTGGAAGCGACCAATGAGCCAAATGTCTGAGACCGAATACATAATAATAAAATAAAATCTTGGGTAGGCCTAGACCACCTTTGTTAATTGGCCTATGTAACTTATTAAAATGTAATCTAGGATGCTTACCATTCCAAATGAAGGACTTTGCTATGCTATCAAATTGCTTGAAATAAGAGAGGGGACATCTACAGGGAGAGATTGTAGCAGGTAGTTACATTTTGGAATACAATTCATTTTAATAACATTAACCTTCCCAATCATAAATAAATGTAACAAAGCCTACTTGCCCACATCGCTCGAAAACCTTTTTATTAAGGGGTCAAAATTAACTAACTAAATAAGACAGATTTGCTGGGAATAAAATGCCCAAATACTTAATGCCCTGATTGGGCCACTGGAAGGTGCCCGGCTGAAAAGCCGTTACTGGGCAGTACGCTGTGAGAGCCAAAGCTTGGGATTTAGACCAACTGACTCTGTATCCTGAGAATTTAGAGAAGGAATTAATAATTCTGTGGAGGCAAGGCACAGATCTAATGGGGTCAGAGAGGAATAATAACATATCATCTGCATAAAGCAAAAGTTTATGCGCCATACCTCCTGCCACCACCCATCTTCCCTTCTGATCGTGGCTGCTAATGGTTCCAGGGCAAGACAGAACAATAATGGGGAAAGGGGACAACCCTGCCGGGTGCCCCAATCCAGAGTAAATGAATCTGAAATTAATCCATTTGTTTGTACTGCTGCTACCAGGTGTCAATAAAGTAACTTAATCCATTAATAAAAGTATTCCTGAACTCGTATATTTCCAAAATCTTAAAAAGATAATCCCTTTCTACCATATCAAACGCCTTTTCGGCATCAAGTGAGATGGCAGTGACTGGAGTCTGATCATTCACCACTGACCACATGATGTTGATGAAATGCCTAATGTTATCAGAAGAGCTGCAGCCCCGAATAAACCCCCCCTAATCTATATGATAAGAGATATCACAACTTTACTTAATCGGTTAGCCAGAATTTTTGACTATATTTTTACCTCTAGCTGGATCAGGGAAATTGGACGGTAACTCTTACACTCACTTGGATCTTTGTCCTTTTTTAGAATCAGACTGATCCAGGCTTGTGTCATGGTTGGTGGCAGCTTTCCATTCTTTAATGATTCCGTATAAATTATTAACAAAAGTGGAGCCAGTTCTGAAGCATAAGATCTAAACAATTCAGTGGCAAAGCCATCTGGCCCCAGAGCCTTGCCTGTAGGCAAGGCCTTAATTACCTCACCAAGCTCCTCCAAGTTTATCTCAGAATCAAGATAATTGTTTTGCTCAGTCATCAGTTTAGGGAGTTCTAATGGTTCCACAAAGTTTCTAATATCTTCATCAGTAGACAAAGATGTGGAACTATAATGATCAAGATAGAATACTTTAAAAGCATTATTAATATCAATGGCCGAGGTAAATATTTCACCACCAGCAGATTTCACTGAAGGAATGGTAGAAAAAGACTCTCTTTGCTTTATATATCTAGCCAAAAGCTTCCCTGCTTTGTCCCCCGACTCAAAGAATGACTGTCATGCCCTGAATAGCCAAAACTCCACCTTCCATGACAAAATAGTTTTATACCTGTATTTCAATTGGGTCAATTCTCTGAGGCCATCAGACGACATTCAGCACTTTAGCTCTGCCTTGGTACTTTTAATATTTCCTCACAACTCCACGAGTTCTCATGCTTTAGATTTATTTATGAATGAGGCATACTGTATGATCCGGCCCCTAAGAACCGCCTTAAGTGCCTCCCAAGCCACAACCACAGAGGATACTGAGGACCAGTTGGTCTCCATATAAACATTGATTTCAGCCTTTAACATTTGTTGAAATTCAGGATTTTGCAAAAGGGATACATTAAAGTGCAAACTATATGATTTATTTTTCTCCATATGTGGCAACATCTCTAAGCTCACCAGGGCATGATCTGAGACTAAGATGTTCCCAACTGAGCAATCAACAATAGATAAAATGAGGGACTAAGATATAAATATATATATATATTCTAGAATAAATTTTATAGACTGATGAAAAGAATATATAGTCCTTACCAGATGGGTTCAAAAGTCTCCAAATATCTGTAAGACCAAGATTTTTACACATCCTGTGAAGCGTCAATGTTGATCTAGGGGGCTTACACACTTTTGCTTCACTATGATCAAGGACTGAGTCCATCAAAAGATTAAAGTCTCCTCCCAATATTATATCATGAGGGGTGCCAGCGGCTTGCAACATCCCTTCAAGATCTATAAAAAAGCCCTGATCGTCAGCATTAGGTGCATAAATATTAGCCAAAATCAAACTTTGCCCCTGAATTTCTGCGAAAACAATAATTTTCTGCTAAAAAAAAATGTGCAACAATCAAACCCCAAACTTCCCCCCAACCAAACAAACAGAAAAAAGAAAAACGTGTGCATTAACAGCACCAACCGGCATCCAAACTCAAACAGTCCATGTACGCCTACGAGAGCCCCCACTTTGCCGTCGGATTGCCCAAGTCCGGTGTTTCAATACAAATTTTGTGAGACAGAATTACATAACAGAAGAAAATCTATAAAACAAACTCCAGACAATAGGTGGGATAAATACAAAGAACATGTAGATTCATCCACATAACTGTCCCAAAGGTGTGTTCCTCCACAAAACAAGCTCCAGCTGCTAGTGGAACCAGCACAAAAGAAAAAAGAAAAAGAAAAAGACCGTTCAGTTTCCTAAGGCAGTCAAATGAATGTTCGGTGAGCCGGCCTATTCGACTGCTACATGAGTGCAAATGACCCAATCACTACAATGTCCTGCAAGAAATACTCCACAAAACAAACTCCAACCAATAGGAGGCATAAGCACAAAGAACATGCAGATTCATCCACAACACTGTCCCAAAGGTGTGCTATTCCACAAAACAAACTCCAGCTGTTAGGTGGAACCAGCGCAAAAAGAAACAAAAAAGGCGCCCAGTTTCTGTGGATGGTCAAGTGAATGTTCAGCCACTCGGCTGCAACGTGAGTACCACAAAATAAATTACTCTATTGACATTATGAAGAACAATGCTTGCTGGGGACATGTAAAAATTTTGCAGCCATCCTTAGCATCTATTCTTAATTTGGCCTGGAACATCAGTGCAAAAGAAGAAGCCTTTATTTTTATTTGTCACACATTATATATTTTTGAACCTATACAGTGAGATTCTTTTTTTTTTTTTTTGCATATCCCAGTTAAGCTGGGGTCAGAGCACAGTGCCTTGCTCATGGGCCCAAGAGTGGCATCTTGGCAGTGCTGGGGCTTGAACCCCAGATCTTCTGGTCAGTAACCCAGAGCCTTAACCACTGTACCACCACTGCCCTTAAAAGTGACCTTCCGTTGATGTAAGAGTTTCTTGCATTCCTTGAATAGAACACGTTTCTCTCATCGAATTCGCAAAGTCTGGGAACAAGAAAATGTTGTGGTTCTTCCAAGAAAGCCTTCATTTACTCCTCGCCTCGCGTAACACAAGATCTTTATGAAATGATCTCAGAAATTTGGCCAGAATTGATCGGGGCGTTTCTCCCTCAGCAGATCGCCGAGCTGGAACTCTGTGAGCTCGCTCGATTTCCAGTTTATGGCCTGTTATGTCGAGCAGACTTGGAAAGACCCCGTCAAGGAATTGCACAATATTCTGACCCTCTGCTCCCTCAGGAATTCCAACAATTTGGACATTGTTCTGCCAGTTTCGAATCTCCATATCTTCCAACTTTTCCCAGACACGCTCCAAATCCGCCTTGGCCGCTAGCAGATTTGCAGCTAATTCCCTCCCCGATGACTCCAGATAATCAATATGTTTCTCAACATCCGCCACACTTGTATCCATCTCAGTGAATTTCGTCTCCATTGCAGTGATCGATCGACGTATTACCACAAGCTCCTCCAAGTCAGCAATGACCTCCGTCAGTATTGCCAACACGTTGTAGGGCTTTACTGGTTGTTTAGATCAGTGTTACTATCAGAAATAATTAATGATTATTTCTTTAGTTATTAATTAATATTTAAATTAATTAATTGAATCTAACTCATTAAAACCTCATATGGGGCTCCAGTAAATACAGTGCGCTACGTTTAGGAGCGGGTTTGGTTATTAGCAATAATTAATAATTATCAAAGATAATTATTAATTATTAAAATCAATAGAACATTGATGAGAATCAATGTTAGCTTTTTTAATCCTTTAAATCAACAATTATCAAAGATAATCGTTAATTGTTAACATCGATGAAACATTAATTAAAATTAACACTAGCTTATTGATCATTCAAATTCAACAATCATCAAAGATAATGATCAATTATCAAAAATCAATAGAATATTAATAAGGATTAACATTGACGGGGCACCACCCTGGAATCAGGGACTAATAACCAGATAGTATAACAGTCTCAATATTAGATTTTCAGGGAAAAAACAATGAATGAAGGTTTGAATCTGAGCACTGACATCCCGTCAGCATGACACAGGCGTATGCAAAACAAACCAAAACACTTCTCTTTGTAATATAAACAAAGTTTATTTATGCAGTAATATCAATTAATAATTAATACAATGCAGTCAATAAACTTGCGACTTACAACTACAAACTAAACAGTGATATGATTAGATATGGAAATCAAAATAATCCTATAACACATGAGGGTGTGTGTATGTGTGTGTGTGTGTAAGGAGGGACGCGCACAAAATGGCGGACGTGACTCTCGTGGAGAGTGTCACGTGAGACTTCCGGCCAGGGGATATGGCCACGAATGTGGGCGGAGAGAAACCAGTCAATGGCATCTACCAGTTACCGCGTGTATCCGCTTGTACGATAGCTTAGGGACAAAGCTGAGCTTTAGCACAAAGCTATCTATGAGCCAAAAATGTGTGCCAATGTTTGTGAGGGGTCGCGCGTGTGTGTGTGTGTGTGTGGTTAGTACGAGAGAGAGAGAGAGAATTAAGTGATGTCCCCAAAGCCGATTTCGCGATCGTGGGAGAGAAAGCAGCTGTTAGTTTATCACTCAGAGACGCGGTGGATGGCTTGTAAACAGTCCCGCGTTCTTTGATTCTTTAATGGATAAACTCAGTTTGCCGGTCTCACCGCGATGGCGAAAATGCACAACAGTCCAATTTGGTTGGACCACAATACAGCAAATCAAATTCGTGATAATTAATACCCTGAGTATTAATAATGAGCGGACATGGCGGTCCCTAAACTGTACAAGCAAAAAACCTTGAAACACAAGAATAACACACTATAATATTCTATCTCTGCCCAGACGTAAACCTCTTACTTGAATCGCATGAGGATGCAGAATCCTCGAGGCTCGGGTGATGACGGGAGGCCGTTTCCTCGCTCTGTTGGCGGGCACAGCTGCTGATTCTCGGCGGGCTGGCGGAGAAATAAAAAATGTCGACTTGATTGAAGATGGAAGAGAAATCTTTAATCTCTTCACTTCTGCATGCAAATGGATGAAGATGCGGATTGCTCGGAGGTCTCATTCGGATTCGTTAGAGTGTTCGGTTGAACACAGAGTAATCTCAACTCGTCCAGCGAGATGGAGATTGTATGGCCACAGTTTCAAGTCGGACGTTACTTCCTTGTGCCACGAGACTGCACCTGAGAGCAGCGATGAGCTGCATCTACCCACTGCAATCAAAGTTGCTGGAAGCAAATCCTGGAAGCATTTCAGAGGTATTTCTACTCCTGATGATGCCATGGTTGAGGGACATTCTGTTGTGTGCCTCATCCAATAGGAGTTGAGAGTTCGATCCTTTAGTGAGCATGGCTTCATGGGATTTGTAGTCTGTTTTGGACTCCCTTTGTTTGATTTTGGCGCGGTTTTTATCAGTAAGATTTACGACTTGGTATATGGGGGCCTGAGTTAGGTTTTACGACTGTGTTAGGCCTGCCTTTGTCTTCTATCTGAATACATGAGGCCCAACAACGTTCATCAATTGTCACCGAATTTCCTTCACCTCACCGGCCAAATCGACTCCCGGGCTTGCGGCCTGCTGCTCGGGAGCTTCAGCTTCAGCACGTAAGTGTCTTTTAATGTCTCCAGAGCCTGAGGATTTTTAATTCTTTGAGATATTGTCTTCCTAGAACAGTTAAGAATCTGGGTGTATCGAATCTCACCGGTTTATGACACAAAAAGTATTAAAACTAGCAAAGTGCGCTGAGCTCGCAGTTCACATGTCTGAACCTCGCATGGCACCACTCGACCCCCATCAAAGATAATTATTAATTATTAAAATCAATAGAACATTGATTAGAATCAACATTAGCTTAATCCTTCAAATCAACAATCATCAAAGATAATTATTAATTATTAAAATCAATAGAACATTGATTAGAATCAACATTAGCTTAATCCTTCAAATCAACAATCATCAAAGATAATTATTAATTATTAAAATCAATAGAACATTGATTAGAATCAACATTAGCTTAATCCTTCAAATCAACAATCATCAACAATCATCAAAGATAACTATCAATTATCAAAATCAATAGAATATTAATAAGGATTAATATTGCCGGGGCACCACCCTGAAATCAGTGACTAATAACTAGACAGTATAACAGTCTCAATATAGAATTGTTCTCTTAGGAAAGTCGACGTCTGGAGAACATCGTTATTCAAAAGGAAAACAATGAAGGCTTGAATCCCCTGCCAGCCCTTGACACAGGTGCATGAAGAACAATACCAAAACACTTCTCTTTAAAGTATAACAATGTTTATTGATGCAGTAATATCAATTAATAATCAATACAATGCAGTCGATAAACTTCCGACTTCCAACCACAAACTAAACAGTAACATGATTAAATATGGTAACAAATAAGCCTATAATAAATGAGAGGAAGGTATGTGTGTGTGAATGGGTGTGTGTGTGTATGTGTGTGTGTGTGTGTGTGTGTGTGTGTAAGGAAAGAAGGAGGGCACAAATTGGCGGTCGTGGCTCTCGTGGAGAGTACATCATGTGAGGTTTCCGGAATGTGGGCGGAGAGACTGCGAAATGGTGTCTGCCCTCCGCTGGTATGAAAACTTGGGGACAAAGCTGGGCTCTATCGCCAAGTTATCTGCTCGCCAAATGTGTGTGCGGGTATGTTTGTGAGGGGTCGTGTGTGTGTGTGCAGTTAGTACGAGAGAGAGAGAGAACAGAGTGAGTCAGGTTTGATATTATGTTTAAACAGCATTTGTTTTTGCATGTGTTGTAAGTGGACGTGACATTCCAATTCAAATATGTAGGGTGGAGAATGAGATTTGAGAGCTGTGGTTTTCAGTGAATTAGAACCTAAATTCTGGTCTGTTCCTCACACAAAGCTATCGTTTGGCTTCAAAAGACTTGGTATAAAGCACATGGGTCACATGGACTACCTTTTTTTTTTCTTTTCTTTACAGACATGGTGACTGTGAACTTTTGAATGGTAAATAGTTAATTACTAGTGGTGTCAGTCGATAATTTTTTTTAATAGTGATTAACCGCATAATTTTTTGTAGTTAATCGTGATTAATTGCAGATTTTGAAAGTGCTGAAATTTGACACTATATATACATTTATTTTCCTGTCAAAATGCATTTATTTCCATCTTAGGAAGAAAACAAAACAATGAGTAACAAAATAATGCTTTAGTAACATTTTCCAAAACAAAGCCTTCCACAGTATAAAGATAAAGATATCGCTTGCAGACAAGAATGTCTCATTCTGCATTGTGGTGATAGTTAAGACTTGACATGCATCTGTGCTCATTTAAATGCATTTTACATAGGCTGAAAAATACTTGATTTCTATCACAAGTCCCATCTGGACTTGTTTTGTACATCAAATAGCATTAAACGGTCCTTTCTCCATCATTTTATCACTGACACAGAAGGGCTATTGTGTGTGTTTGTGGTGTGTGTGTCAGTGTAATGGCTCTGAGCCATTTCATAGACGCATTACAAAGGTTCCGCACTTCCAACAAGTGTTTATGCAGGTATATGCTTTATTAATGGTAAATTTGTTTATCGCGATTAAGATAAATTAATGCGTTTAACTTTAATTAATCGTATGCATTTACACGTTAATTGTGACAGCTCTACTAATTAATATTTGATGTATGTGTTAACTATTTCAGATTCCATTTTGTTTTGAAATAGCATCTTCTATTTATCAATTGCGTCATTAATGACCTTCAAAGATTTTTAAATAGATGAATAAGGCTGGTGAACTCCAGTGTATGACGTGTGTGATGAATACAATCCTTTGGTGGGTGAGAGGTTCCTCTACTGAAGTGGTCATTAATTCCCCTTGTGCTTATCAATGCACAGTAGGAAACAGAGAAAAGAGAGAGTGGATGTGCTAGGTTAGCGTGACCTCTGCGTACAGGAGAGCTCTCAACCCTACTCTACTGAACAGCTCTTCAGGAAGCTATTTTCACCATTTTAAATCAGCTCCCGCTGCTTGGAGAAGAGCCACTTGTTTGCAGCCTCAGCACTTCCAAATTAAGGCGGTGACATTTTACCCTGGTCCATGTCCTATGCTGAATTCAGGTTCTTCCTCAACAAGCACCAAGGCTTTAGCAAGGCTGGCTACCTCTGAAATTATTATTACTATTTTTTGGCCTTTTTGCCATTTTTAATGATAGAGACAGTAGAGAGCACAGAAAATTATTGGGGGAGAGACAGGGAAAGAGAGATCTCCATATGAAAAAACATCTCAATTGTTTATTTTTGTGAAAGCAATGAGATTAAATGGAGGTAACATGGAGGTAAAACTCTTAAGTCTCCTGCTTCTCAGATGTTTCACCAGAGCAAAGACCCATGTAATCTCATTTCAAACTGTGTTCAGATATGCCAATATAACAAAGTCTGCGATCAGAACTGTCAATTTGAAGTCAAATGTATCTCATCGAATTTTTCCAAGACCAAATTTTCTGAGCTACGCTATCCACATTAACTGAACAGCTCTTTAATGTATATCAACAATAAAATGTAATTGTCTCATTTGTGTCCAATTATAATTCTCTGTAACACTTTACATTAATGTTCCCTTTGTTAAGGGATTATAAATGGGTTCATTATTGACTAATAAGTAGTTTATAAATGTATTTTAAATCATTAAAATGCAGTTACTATAACAACATGCAAAATAGGGTGACTTTTATGCAGTACCAGCTAAATAGTGAGCCATTTTAACTCACATGTTATGAATGCCTAATAACACCTATTCAACTTTAGTAACCCAAGAAATATACCTTAGTGTTCAGTGGACAGATATGAAGCATTTATTAAGGAGATGCCAACATTAGAAACCTGTACATAAAGTTCACTATGGTTTAATGGTCATCAGTCTTTATTATATGGTACAGTGCATCCGGAAAGTATTCATAACGCTTCACTTTTTCCACATTTTGTTATGTTACAGCCTTATTCCAAAATTGTTTAAATTCATTATTTTCCTCAAAATTCTACAAACAATACCCCATAATGGCAACATGAAAGAAGTTTGTTTGAAATCTTTGCAAATTTATTACAAATAAAAAACGAAAAAAATCACATGTACATAAGTATTAACAGCCTTTGCCATGACACTCAAAATTGAGCTCAGGTGCATCCTGTTTCCACTGATCATCCTTGAGATGTTTCTACAACTTGATTGGAGTCCACCTGTGATAAATTCAGTTGATTGGACATGATTTGGAAAGGCACACACCTGTCTATATAAGGTCCCACAGTTAACAGTGCATGTCAGAGCACAAACTAAGCCATGAAGTCCAAAGAATTGTCTGTAGACCTCCGAGACAGGATTGTATCAAGGCACAAATCTGGGGAAGGGTACAGAAAAATTTCTGCAGCATTGAACGTCCCAATGAGCACAGTGGCCTCCATCATCCGTAAATGGAAGAAGTTTGGAACCACCAGGCCTCTTCCTAGAGCTCGCCGCCCGGCCAAACTGAGCGATCGGGGGAGAAGGGCCTTAGTCAGGGAGGTGAACAAGAACCCGATGGTCACTCTGACAGAGCTCCAGCGTTTCTCTGTGGAGAGAGGAGAACCTTCCAGAAGAACAACCATCTCTGCAGCACTCCACCAATCAGGCCTGTGTGGTAGAGTGGCCAGATGGAAGCCACTCCTCAGTAAAAGGCACATGGCAGCCCGCCTGGAGGGCTCTCAGACCATGAGAAACAAAATTCTCTGGTCTGATGAAACAAAGATTGAACACTTTGGCCTGAATGGCAAGTGTCATGTCTGGAGGAAACCAGGCACCGCTCATCACCTGGCCAATACCATCCCTACAGTGAAGCATGGTGGTGGCAGCATCATGCTGTGGGGATGTTTTTCAGCGGCAGGAACTGGGAGACTAGTCAGGATCGAGGGAAAGATGAATGCAGCAATGTACAGAAACATCCTTGATGAAAACCTGCTCTAGAGCACTCTGGACCTCAGACTGGGACGAAGGTTCATCTTCCAACAGGGCAACAACCCTAAGCACACAGCCAAGATAACAAAGGAGTGGCTACGGGACAACTCTGTGAATGTCCTTGAGTGGCCCAGCCAGAGCCCAGACTTGAACCCGATTGAACATCTCTGGAGAGATCTGAAAATGTCTGTGCACCGACGCTCCCCATCCAACCTGATGGAGCTTGAGAGGTCCTGCAAAGAAGAATGGGATAAACTGCCCAAAAATAGGTGTGCCAAGCTTGTAGCATCATACTCAAAAAGACTTGAGGCTGTAATTGGTGCCAAAGGTGCTTCAACAAAGTATTGAGCAAAGGCTGTGAATACTTATGTACATGTGATTTTTTTCGTTGTTTATTTGTAATAAATTTGCAAAGATTTCAAACAGACTTCTTTCACAATGTCATTATGGGGTATTGTTTGTAGAATTTTGAGGAAAATAATGAATTTAATCCATTTTTGAATAAGGCTGTAACATAACAAAATGTGGAAAAAGTGAAGCGATGTCAATACTTTCCAGATGCACTGTATATGCTATGAATGAGCATGTGTTTTTGCAGAGGACTTTTCAAAACTCCACTTGGAGTAGCACCATTCCTTTGACATCAACATGACATGGAAAGTGACAACACAAGTGAGTCAATACATTAGTTATTATAAACTGTAATACAGTAATTAATATAAACTCAAAGCAGACATAACCCATTTTTTTAATCTCACTATAAAAGTCTGTCTTTACTGCATCATGACAAAATCATGAATTAGGGCAATTTATGTTGTTGATTAATAAGTATGAATAAGTGTATTTAAGCATTTATAACATGCAAGTTAATATGCTCACTATTTGGAAAGTTTTGAAAGAAAGTTGCCTATTTTATTCATGTTGTAATAACTGCATATAAAATATTTAAAATCAGGGTTAGGAAGGTTACTTTTCAAATGTATTCCACTACAGATTCAGAATACATGCTGTAAAATGTAATTTGTAACATATTCTGTTAGATTGCTTAAGGTCAGTGAAGTAATCGAAATATTTTGGATTACTTCGAGCACAGATTTTTTCACTTGTTTTGACTAAAGTTAAAAACAAGTGAAAAAATATATATCTAAAATACATTCTCTGAAAAAAAAAAAAAAAAAAACTTAATATATTATGCAGTGTTGCTTCTAAAATATGATAAAGGAAATTTATCTTGTTTTAAGGATTTTTTGATATTTTTACAGGAAAACAGTAAAAAAAACTTCTCATTAAGAAAAAGATTTCAGTACATATTTGCCGTAATATCAAAGGTCTTATGAAAGAGAGAAACAATTATGATCTAACATGGACTTTCTTGATAGAAAACCCAAACCCTAATCATGTCTGGTAACAGCTGTATGTAAAATGGTTAGAAATAGCATTTTTAGCTTAGCATAAAGCTAAATGTTCACATGACAATTTACATAAGGTTTAACCATTTCTGCTGCAGAAATGTACTTTAAAATCACAAATTACTGAAAAAAAGAGAAAAGAAATAACAATATCGCACTGCATTTTGGGATAATAGTGTTTTGTTTGAAGTCACCATTATGGTGTTTAGTGTTCCCTGTGGACTTATTTTTTTATTTTTATTTTTTAGCAATTTTCTCCCAGATGGTGCAGTATTTTTGAATAAAGTTTTTTGCACAGTGATGTATGGAGAAAATTAGTTCAATTTTGTCATTGACTTCAAGTCTGATCAAGCCGTGGTTCCCCTGTAGTCTAAAGCAAATCACCACTGGTTGATTCTTTAACGTTATATCAACCATTGTAAGCTGGGGTTTTAATTGATATATTATCAATGAATCTATGAATCAATAGGCCTAATGTCAGTGAGTTAAGAGCTTGTTCAGTGGGCACAGATTTCTAAACTGAAGGAACTGTCTACAAATCTGTGGATGTAGTTAATGAATCTTTGAGTACAAATTGGAAAATTGAGGGCACGTTTTATATATTTGTGAGTAGCAGTTAATAAATTGAGGAGATAGTTTATAAATCTGTTGGCATGATTTTTTAAAATGAGGGAATGGTTTAGAAATTACAGAACAGTTTGTAAACGGAGTACACTGTAAAAAAAAATGCTTTGTAAGTTAATCTAAAAAATGTGCTTCATGTCGAAATATTGGTTTTAATCAACTCAGAAATGTTAATAAATCTCACTAAATCAATTTGACAATTTAGGTTACACCAACAAAAGTAATTTTATGAGTTAGATCAAGTAAAACTAGATCATTGAGGCAACATTTGTAGGTTACCACATAAACATATAATATTTTATAAACTTATAATAATTGCTGCCCATAAAGACAGTGTTATCTGAGTAATATAATAACTGTAAAAAAAAATTGTCAGGTAACCTACAAAAATGTGCTTCATGTTGTAACATCTAAATTAACTAGATTTATTCAAGACAAATATATTATTTAATATGACTGAATCAACCTACATTAGGACTATAGTAGGTTACACCAATAAAGGTAATTTTAAAAGGTGATATTATAAAAAACAGTTGATTTATTTAAGTCTACACAGGAAGCAAGGCTTCCCCCAAAATGACAAAGAAATGCTGCAATGATGAGTTAAATATATGTTAAAGTAATCTTTATACATTACATATGACTCTTTGTGAATTTCAATATTTTAGCAAATCAAAGTGTCAAATATCACACATTTCTATCGTGCTGTTCGTAAGTAACCCAATCCACTTTTTCTACATGAATATGTCTATAGAAGACAGGCACATAGAGCGTTATAAAATGCCGTGCTTCAATGGGAGTCTATGGAAGATGCACTGATGATCCAAAAAATTATGACCACTCACAGGTAAAGTGAATAACGTTGATCATCTCCTAACAAGGCCACATGTCAAGGTCTAGGTTGATAGGATGGTAAGCGAACAATCAGTTCTCCTAGTCAACATGTTGAATGCAGGAGAAATGGGCAGGAGTACAGACCTGAGTGACTTTGACAAGGGCCAAATTGTTATGGCCACACGACGGGGTCAGAACATCTCTGAAACGGCAAGGCTTGTGGGGTGCTCCCATTCAGCAGTGGTGAGTACCTACTGACAGTGGTCTGAGGAGGGAAAAACCACAAACCTTCAACCAAGGCTCGTCGAGGCGCGAGGGCAAAGTCTATGCCGTCTGGTCCAAACCGACAGAAGGTCTACTGTGGCACAAGTCACAGAAAATTTTAATGATGGTTACGAGAGGAATGAGTCACAACACACAGTGTATTGCACCCTGCTGCATATGGAGCAGCGTAGCCACAGACAGGTCAGAGTGCCCATGATGACTCCTGTCCACCATTGAAAGCACCAACAATGGGCACGCGAACGACAGAACTGGACCTTGAAGCAGTGGAAGAAGGTTGCCTGGTCCAGTGAGTCCCATTTTCTTTTACATCACGTGGACGGCCGTGTAAGTGTGCGCCATTTACCTGGGGAAGGTAAGGATGGCAACAGCATTCACCGTGGGAAAACGACAAGCCGGTGGAGGTAGTGTGATGCTCTGGGCAATGTTCTGCTGGGAAACCCAGGGTCCGGCCATTCATGTGGATATCAATTTGACACATGCCACCTACCTAAACATCGTTGCAGACCAGGTACACCCCTTCATGGTAATGGTATCCCCTGATGGCAGTGGCCTCTTTCAGCAGGATAATGCATCCTGCCACACTGCACATATTGTTCGGGAATGGTTTGAGGAACATGATGAAGAGTTTAAGGTGTTGCCCTGGCCTCCAAATTCCCCAGATCTCAATCTGATTGAGCATCTGTGGGATGTGCTGGACCAACAAGTCCAATCCACAGCGGCCCCACCTTGCAACTTACAGGACTTGAAGGATCTGCTGCTAATGTCTTGGTGCCAGATGCCACAGGACACCTTCAGGGGTTTTGTAGAGTCCATGCCTTGGCGGGTCGGCGCTGTTTTGGCGGCATATTAGGCAGGTGATCATAATGGCTCAGTATTTCTGTACCGTTGAAATAAAAAGAAAAGATTGATGTTCATTTGACAAGGCTCTAAGCATGTCATTTTGAGCCCCGCCCGGACGCTGTGATTCTTTGGGAGTCTATGGAAGCTTCATGAGTGCAATTTGCAGTGGATCTGCCTACTGTACATTTGTTTTCAATCAATGTGTTTTCCGCCTGGAAGTCCGGCTTCTTCTTATAGGATGATGGGTCGAGCCCTCAAATGAGTGGGACTTCACATCAAACAGACAATAATTGAAACTGGGATGTACATGATTGAAAGCATATGAAATGTAAAAGCACCGCTGTCGAGCACAGACCATTGGGCCACTCGATGACACACATGCAGATGTTTGCAATCTGACATAACACATTTATTTCACTTTTCATAATCAGATAATTGCCTACTCGTTGCAAAAATATCTTTAGAAAAAGTTTTGTTTGTGTTTTAGTTTGAGCAGCTTTTGGGAGCAACATTGCAGGTACCAAAAACAATAGTCTGTGCTTCCCCACTTTTGATAAGCACAAGCCACCACTGTTTAGAAATAACTTATTTTGGTAACAACGGCACCTTCATTTTTTACAGTGTCTCATCTTGAGTAAAATGTTTTATGCATATATCAAACGTAATTTTTTTCTGTAAGAATTAAAGTGATTTCCATGTATTCCGCTACTCTCTGCTGAAATGGTTGTGAACAAAAACAAAACTATAAGTGCAGATACTGCAGAGAAAACAGATTTATTGGCGCTGTCACTAACTCACATAGTGCTGTAATGTAACGGAATGGTTGCAATGCTTTGAACGTCTTTTTGTTTTTGCATTATTGCAGAAGTCTACTGCTCATAAAACTTTCAGCATCGCGGAGCCCTGATGGACGAGCACTTTCTGTAAAGTGCTGATGTTCTGTTTACTGTCAACTGGTGCTGCTTTTCCTGGAAAGAGGCCGAGCGATGATGAGGATGATGATGGTGTGGGAATGCAGGAGAGAAGGTAAAAGAATATCATATACACGCTTACTCCGCCTGACCAGCGTCACATTGGAGAGATGGTTGTGGAGGGTGCCGGGATTATAGGACAGATGGTGGAGAGGAATGAGTCTGGATTAAAGCTGCTGTCTAAATGAAGATGGACATGAGGCTGTGAGCTCAAAACAGGTTAATCACAATCCCATCAGCCCCTGCAGCACACACTGGGCTGTACTCCCATCCTTTAATCAGATGCAAAGAGAGGAGATGGCATAAAGTGTGAGAAACTTCCAGTACCTCTATTGAGTAGTTGACAGTGGTGCATGGTAAAAACCAGTTTAAAAACCTGGTATAAAGTCAAAGTCAAATTTATTTATAAAGCACTTTAAAAACTACAGAGTTGGCCAAAGTGCTATACATTAAAATCCAACTAACAAGACAAAGCTAATTTACATTAAACTAAAATAAAAACAAAGAAAAAGCACATAAAACACAAAAGAGATTGCGTCTATTCAGCACACAATGACTGTTATTTTTTTACTAAGGCCACAAAGAACAAGAGTGTATTAAAAAAGGTTAAAACATTTTTATAGAGGTAGAGGAGCTTAGGGACAATGGTAAACCATTTCACAATCTTGGGGCAGCGACAGAGAAAGTGCGATACCCTTTACACTTTAAGCATAACCGGGGAACATTAGGAAGCAATTGTTTGGCAGATCTAAGAGACCTCTGGGTAAGATGGACGGTAATGATGGAAGGTAATAGGTGACCAGATCAATTGGGACAGTCCACATTTTTAAACCGTGTCCCCATTTCATGCTTTGTGTATAATGAGAAACCAGCCACAGTGCGATGTGTAGCCTTACAGGGATAATTAATACTTAAAAAACTTTTCTCTGGAGGATACAGAACATTATAGGTACATATAAAAGTCCCAATTAGTCTCTAAGTATCTATGTACAGTAAAGTCTAGATAGATTTAGTGCATTTAAGAGGACTGTGCTCAATTTATGGTTCGGTCAAACCAAAGCATCCCACAGAAAATGTTACATATACATATATATGAGTAATAACACTGTAATATGATAATCTGCAACATCTTAACAAAATCATATGTTACTGCTCCTACATACTATGTGACTCATAGATTTACATCAGACTATCATTGTGAGTCACTCTATGGTCAGTTCATGTTCTGCTGCTGATACATGTATGATGTCACAATGCCACCAAATCTCCTGCATACTAATCCTCGGTCTTGCTGAATGTCTAGAGATGACACCCATACTGCTGCCTGCCCTTATTAAACCCACTGATGTCACTTTCCAACCTCTTCATCATAAAATCACACAAATGCGTCTGGACATGATGTCACTGGCTATCCAGAATGGATTTGATTTGCCTTAAAATCTCCCGTTTTTTAGGCAAAGATGTAAAGATTAACATCAAATATGAGGAAAGCATATTTGAGTCATGGCTTTATTGAGAGTGTAATGATAGAAAGCATCTGTCTGAGATTACATGTGGAACAAAGGCTTCATTTAATAAATATCTGATGCTGTCTGAATCAAAGTGTCTATACAGTATGTAAAGACATAAAATGTACAATTTCAACACTGGGTTAGAGTCTGTAAAAAAAAAAAAAAAAAATTCTTTACATAAAGTAGGCCTACATTTGTTAGGTTAAACAAAATATTTTTAACAGTGTACACACAATTTTATACGTTCATGGTGCTTTTTATGGTGCTTGACAGCCATGATCACTATGAACCATCATGAATATAAAAAGAGCTGCATGAAGTGTCTTCAAAAATGTCCCTCTCTCATGTTAAGAACATGATGAGGGTTAGAAAATTATGGTTGAATTTTAATTTTGGGGGTAAACTATTTATTTACATTTTTGTAGGCCAGGCTACAAAAGTCCCTATGCTAGGTCTGTTTAGTCCCAGCACAAGATATGTTTAGTCCTGATATCATGTCTGTTTATTCCAAATGCTAGGTCTGTTTTAGTCCTGATGCATTTTATTCTCGATGCCAGGTATGTTTTAAAAACTGCTTCAGGTTTGCTTAAATCCCAGATCTGTTTTATTTTTAATACCAGGTCTGTTTTAGTCCCAATGCCAGACCTGTTGAGTCCTGATGCCAGATCTGTTTAGTCCCATTGCCTGGTCTATTTAGTCTTGATGCCAGGTCTGTTTAAGTCCCAATGCCAGGTCTGTTTAGCCCTGATGACAGGCCTGTTTTAGGGTGTGTTTACACTTTACAGGTTTGGTTTGATTAAAACGAATTCTGGTGCGATTGCTCTGTAAGTGCAGTTCATTTGAACAAGTGTGAACGCTGCCATCCGAACCTTGGTGCGCACCAAACAAGCGGACCGAGACCCCCTGAATAGTGGGTCTCGGTCTGCTTTTAAACGAACTCTGGTGCAGTTCGACTGATATATGAACGCAGCATGGACCAAAGACGTCTAAACGGACCAATAACAGAATGTGATGTCACAAGATGCGACACTAAAAACCACGTGATTTGATATGTTGTTGAAGTGTTCAAAATGTTCAGTGATAGGTTAAGGGAAAGTGGGTTCAACAGGAGTGTGGAACAGTGCCGCATAAAAGTGAAGAAGCTGCGTCAACAGTACATAAAAGTGCGTGATGCTCTGCATCGAAGTAGTAGCTCTGGTGAAGAAAAGGATACATTTTTATGGTATGAAGATATGGATCAAATTCCAACTTCCAACCCTGTAAATGTCATCGAGTCATCTGAAGAGTCCACCGAGACCACTACAGCAGACACAGATGAAAACTTGGAACTGAACGACATGGAGAAATCATCTAATGCTGACATTGAAGACTCAGATGAGCATTCAAACCAGTTGCCAATTGTTAGCTTATCAAACAATATGATTTTATCGAGGACCAAGGCTTAGCAATCAGTATCAGCCCACGAGGATGAGAATTTGGTTACTTAGCAATTATACAAGCTAATATGAGGTGGCAGGTGCACAGAGGTTGAGTAATGCTACACTTCCCCAGATCGAAAATCATACTTTTTTTTTAGATGTGTTTTTACTGATGTGTTGCCTGTGTCTCCGAAGTGTGTCTTTTTTTTTTTTTTTGACTAAAACATGCAAGGCAGAATTTTTTCAGGTCAAAGTGTTTATTTTAATTTATTTGTCTGAAATTGTGAGTGAGGTTTGGTTATCTAGAAATATGTAATAATAGACTGAATGCGATCATAACATCATTTGGATATACATGTCTTTGTATAAAAATACAACAGTATGAATTTTTTTTTACTTTACTTTCTCTTGTAAGGGGGAGTGGCATCTACTGAGGACAGTGTAGATGACCAGATGCCAGACAACCAAATGAGTTGAGAAAGCATGCAAGAACGGGCCACCACAAGGGCTCATGCACGTAAGAGGAAAGAGAAGTGTGAGAGTCTTGACCTCCAGACCTTCATACAACAGAGGAAACTGCTGAAGGAGTTTCAAGAATCTGAACATTGTTGTTATGCATATGTGTGTTCCATCTATTGCACCTGCCACCTGTGGAAATCTCCATTTGTCTCTGTACAATGTTCCTCAATTCTGCATGAGAGAGTGTTTTTTATGTACAATGGTCTTCCAGCTCCAAAAAGATGACCGATTGATCGGAATTCCAAGTTTGTTGCCAGCCTCCAGGAGACAAATTGCAACTCTCTGCTCCACAGGTAGTGATCTGCGAAACCTGAAGCAGATTAATTATGCAGAGAAATAATTTGTAACATTTAATAATTGCACATTTTTACAGTATTTAAAAAAAAAAAAAGGTTATTCAAAGCCATAATACACTTCCATCTGTGTTATCATGCAAGATAAACATTTACCTTGAATTGCAGTGTGTGAGGGATGGCCAGAGAAGGCTGCAGAGATGCATGAACATTGCTCTTAAATTCTCCAACCACTGCCCATCTGTCCAGTTATCTGAGATGTTCTGCCACCAAACACAGGACCGTGGCATCACCCAGACATTCCTTTGTGGATGAGAAATTATAGAAGTTTGACAAAAGATGTAAAGCAGTCACTTATGAACATTCTGAAATTACAATAAAGTTAAAGATGGTATAAAATAAGTGAATGTTTTAATAAAGCAGCATAGAACAATCGACACTGAACATAAAAACAACATCCTTCCTCACCAAAACTTCTACACTTCTTTACTCATTCATCCATAAATTCATTTCACAACTGAAAGTCCACTTTCTAACCTGCTAATTTATTTTGCCTTGCAAACTTTCGCTAGAATGTCATTTACACAGACCAAAGCAGCATAGCACAATTGATACTAAACATTAAAAACAGCATCTTTCATCACCAAACCTATATGTATTTTTTTCATTTATACTTTCATTCATTTAACAATGGTAAGTCATTTTAAATTTTCTAATTTAATTTTCTTTATTAGGCAATCTTCAGCTAAGCTAATGTAATTTACACAGAATAGCGGAAAACACAGGGAAATCACAAAAATATATAACTTGATAAAACAGTTATCAAACAAATGTAATTCTGGTCTTGTAAGTACTGTACTTGATTCTTTGATTTAAAAGGACAGAATGCTCAAGCATACATGGTTCTTCTCATCATAGGAGCTATGTTGCCCATTACAGTTCGGTACAGGCATCGGAACTACCGTCTCCTTGCAGTATATATTCGTTTGTGTGTGCAATGGAGGAATTCCTGCCGCTGTTTTGACTCCTTTACACATTTGATTAGCTCTTCATTTGTTCTCAGCTGGTAAAAATACCACCATATATACATACACTATATGGCCAAAAGTTTGTGGACACCATATGTGCTTGATGAACATTTGATTTCAAAACTTTAGGCATCAATTTCCCCCTTTGCTGTGATAACAGCTTCCACTCTTTTGGGAAGGCTTTCCACTATACTGTATGTAGTAACATGGCTGCAGGGATTTGCTCTCATTCAGACACAAGGCTATCAATGAGGTCAGGAACTGATGTTGGTCGATGGGGCCTGACTTACAGTTGCTGTTCCAGTTCACCCCAAAAGTAATCAGTGGGGCTCAGGTCTGGCCTTTGTGCAGGCCAGTCAATTTCTTCCATGCCAGACACAGTAAACCATTTCTTTATGGACCTCACTTTGTTCACATACTGGAACAGAAAAGGGCTATCCCCAAACAGTTACCACAAATTTGGAAGCACACAAAGCCCAAGCCATTACATAAGAAACATTAAGATTTTTCTTTGCTGGATTTAATGGAGTAACCAAATTTGTTAATTAGAAGGGGGTGTCCACAAACTTTTGGCCATATAGTTTAAATCCAACGAGCACATTTAGCCCAGCAGCCAGCATTGTTTTGGATGTTCGGCAAGTTCCGTCGCAAAATAAACGTCATAAAAGCTGTCCAATCACCTTATCCTTATGCCTTTTGTTTTGTATCTTTAGGTTTGGTGTTAAAAATGCCAGTGTGAACGCTAAGCGAACCAGGATTAATGTATCATTTTCTTTTTTGGTCCAGACCAAGAGAACCGAACTACAACAGGGTGTGAACACACCCTTAGTCCCAGTGCCATGTCTGTTTAGTACCAATGTCAGGTCTGTTTTTGTCCCTGTGCCAGATCTGTTTAGTCCTAATGCCAGGTTTATTTTCATCTCAAAGCCAGGGGTGCATTTCCCAAAAGTCGTATGTTCTGTCATTACCAACATAGTTCAAGGATTTGGTGTTTCCCGAAACCGTAGTTCGTTTGTAAACAGCATCGCAAAGTTGTGTGGTTGGAACTACCACACTTTACCTGTGGTTAGAAGCATAGTTCCTTGTTAGTTTGTTTGTGGACATCATTTGACTTCGCTGTGGCTTCTATATCTTTTATTCCATATATATCTTTCATTCTGTTAAGACTTTGATCACGTTTACATGCATACAAAAAAGACTTGTTCAGGGTTTTGCAGAAACCGGTGTTCTAAAACATAATATAAACATGAATGCAGCTGTTTAAGGGATTAAAGGATGTTAAGAGAAAGCGCTTTAACACAAAGAGTTTCTGTTGGCGAACACGGCTTCTGTGTCCATGTTAGCGCACAAGTGGCATTTCTGGCTGCATTCCAAACAGGATAAATCAGCCCTGAAGGGAGGGAGAACAATCATAATAGATAGCGTCTAGCTGAATTTTCAATAAAAATGGCTTAAAAGTGAATTCCAAATTACTGTTATTTTGGAGCCCCACATCTTTCAGCCCTCCACTGCTCTCACAGTGGATGGGAAAGACAGGGAATAGGGCATAGGGTGATATCCTCTGTATAGAATGTGCCCATTTGAAGAGTGCGCATGTGCATTTGTGATCAAGCGCATTGGGGGAAGCCTGAAATCTGATGTAGAGCAAAACACATCTATTGCAGCACAATATATTTGTCTCATTACATGGTGCATGCTGATTTCATGTCTTCAGCAGCTTTCTCACATTCAATGTCTTTCTGGTGGACATGTAAATGAGCTTTTATAATTACATTTTCCCGGAAGTTATTACTCCATCCCCTGCGTAACGTCATTAACGACAGCTTCATGTTGATGAACCAGCATGGTTCGAACGATGGATGTGCTACTTAGTTACTACGGTTTCAGGAAATCGTGACTAGCTAGTTAAATTTTTCAAACGATGCCTTGTACTTTGGTGGTTAAGCAGTGAGATACGTCGTTGTTCGGGAAACGCACCTCTGGTCTGTTTAGTCCTGATGCCAGGTCTTTTGTAGTCTCAGTACCAGGTTTGTTTTATTTCTGATGCCAAGTCAGTTTAGTCCTAATGCCTGGTCTGTTTAGTACTGATGTCAGGTCTGTTTCAGTCCTGATGCCAGTTTTTTTTTTCAGTCTCAGTACCAGATCTGTTTTAGTTCTGATGCCAGGTCAGTTTGGTCCCAATGCCTGGTCTGTTTTACTCCTGATGCCAGGTCAGTTTATTCCCAATGCCAGGCTATATAGTTCCAATGCCAGGTGTTTTAGTTCTCTTCTTACTGCCTGATTGAATTTTCCTTCCAAAGAAACTGATGTGTCAGAGTCTCAGGGAGTGTGCTCAGCAGGTTCATGATCTCTGAACCTCACCACATGTAAAGGCTGTCGGGCAGATGAGTTCCAGTCGTGAGTCTGATGATTGGGTTTTGTAAAGTATGGCATATGGCATAATGTGATCAGTATCCTTGGAAGGATGTCACAGAGGTGTGCTGTTAACATAGCATATTTGTGGTGTATTTCAGTGTTTTTTTTTTTTTTAATTTTTATGTGAACAGAGTTTGGCAATATGTAAGAATTTGCACACTTTCAGTTAAAAGTCTTCCATCGGTTCTCTGTGAAAGTTAAGGTTTTAACTAGACCACATTGCAATGCTGTGTGAAAATAAAGAAATTAAGAAAGAGGTTAAAAATTATATACGTTTTTTATTATAGTATTCTAATATTTAATACAATAATAAGAACAACAATAGCATCTTAGTGAAACTGTTATAAATGAATACAACAGAATAGCATGATATTCAGCCCATTATTTAAATAACATGATTGGTATCATGATACTTCTCTGTATTATTATACTTAAGCTGGTATCATAAGTCATTTTTATGGTATTGTGACAACCCTATTCGACTGACTGCAAGAGGAATTACTGAATTTCAATTAAAAATTTAACAGTCATACAACAGAAGAATTGTATTACTCCAACACAAATTTTGTGATGTACGACAACAAACAATAATACTTCAGATTCAAATGCACTTATTTGTCTGTAAAGTTGTTCAAATGTGAAATGGTCAGTGCTTTAGACGTTGATAAAACCACACTTTTCATGCAAATACATACAAATACTGGTTAGATTATGTTGGATTTGTACAGAATAGTTTCTCAACTGATTACACATATATTGCTAAACTATATATTGCTAAACAAATATCAAAACATTTAACAGCTATCACAACAGGTTTTCATTTTGCAATACAGCACCACAAAATGCCCACCACATTTTTTTCTGATAACTTTATAATAATAATAATGATAATAATAATAATAATAATAATAATGATAATGTTGTGTGCAGTGCCAAACTTACCTAATAAGCGACATAAGTGTAGGGTCCCGCAACCACCAGAGGGCCCCTTACCATGGGTTTAGTGTAGCCAAGTGTAAAAAATATGCTTAGGGCCCCAAAATTGCTAGGGCTGCCCCTGGTTGTGTATATGATTACATGTTGGTAATTCACACTGAAAAATTACATGTATTATTAAAACCTACACGTACTGTATAGCAGTTATATGAATTTCATTCCATTTGAATCCTACTTACTTAAATTCAAATTACAATTTGGCATCCTGTTTAATACCTAAATTTAAATTCAGTTCAAATTCAAGAATTGAGTTGTAATTTAAAAGGCATTCTGCTGTATATTGAAGTCTGAATGGTACACAACCCCGGTGAGGGAGAATAAAAAAAGAGCATTGCCATAGTTTTTTATTTTATTTTTATGGGCCAGTTATTGTTGCTGTTTTTAAAACGCTTTAACAATGAGGTGAATTTATCCACAGAGCTCCAAAATATTGCCACTAATTACTCATTAACCTCATGAACCCAAAGCAATGGATTCATTTCCAGCTAGCTGACCCTTACACCCACTGTCTAAACCTGCTCATGATCTCACAGCCGCTAACATCATCATTCACAGCAATCAACACAAACAAGTGATTCTGACAAAAAAAAAAAAAATGCTTCACAGAGAATCACAAACGAGAAATAATAGGAAAATAAATCCGATCCATGTAATGTAAACTAGGATCAACCATTTTAGATGCATGGATTTAGGCCTACTCTCATTTTTGAAAATGAATTCAAATGTTTGAATGTGGATAGTCTATTTGGACAAAAATAAATAAATTAATTCTTATCTGTGTATAGCTGTATCCATTTAATCTCTCTGTAATTGTGTCAAGTGTTATGACTTAAATGCACACATTGGCAAATGCTATGCTATATTTAAAAAAAATCTAACTTGAGTACTCTTTAAAAGAGCCAAACTCCCCCACCTGCTGGAGATGCCAATCGGAGGATGGAGACATGGCCCATGTTTTTTGGTGGTGTGTCGAGATCCAGAAATTCTGGTCGAAGGTTCAGAATTTTGTGTGCGATGTGGTGGGCACTCGGGTTTTGTTTTGCCCCAGACTTTGTGTTCTGGGCGATGGGGCGGTCATCAATGTGGGGGATGGCCATATAGGGAACTGGGTTCTGACATGTGTGATGATCGCCAGGCAGGTTATTTTGAGGGGTTGGAGGTCAGCTGGTGCACCCCCATATCCGGAGTGGTGCACGGAGGTGGGGAGGGTGGCAGCTTATGAGGAGGTGTCATCTAGAAGACGGGGTGGCTTGGATAAGTTTGTTCGGAAATGGGGCAGGTACTTGGAGTTTTTGGAGGGCTCTCAGGTGGGGTGTGGAGAGAGTAGTGTATTATAGTTTGTATGATTATTATGTGTGTGTATGCATGTATGTATGTATGTATGTGTATATATATGTATATGTATTTATGTTTGTATATGTATGTATGTATATGACCACAGGGTTGTTTTTTTGGGGGTGGTGGGTGGGGAAGCAGGGTTGTGGGGTTTAAATGTTGATTTTATATATATATATATATATATATATATGTTTACATTTCATTGTAAAAAATTTTTTTAATAAAAATAAACAAAACAAAAAAAAAAGAGCCAAACTCCGACCCCTTTAAGTGGACCAAAAATTGACAAGTGAAAAAGGACCCAGCTCTCTTTCTGTTCACACTGTCCGTGGCCTTGAAAGACTGTTCAGATCTCTTTTTGTTCCACTTTAACTGTTACAGGGTCTCAGTCCATTTTGTATTTACACAGTTGCTTTTGTGGAACTATGCAACTTTCCAGATGAATGCTCGACCGTGCCCTCACCTCTACAATTTGATTTTACTAAATAACGTTAGAGTACAATTAGCTCTACATATTAACTTGTGAGATTAATTAAACATATTTAATGCCTTCAAAAATAATAAGAAGCATGTGTACAGGTGTCTATGTTGATTTAAAAAAAAAAAAAAAAAATTTGCATAAGCATAAATAAAACATACATGCAGATTTGGGGAGTAACGGAATACATGTAATGGGATTACATATTTAAAATTCAAAATATAAGTAACTTTATTCCACTACAGTTACAATTTAAATCATTGGTAATTAGAATACAGTTACATTCAAAAAGTATTTTTATTATTGAAGAGATTATTTTGCATTTTATTGTTATTTGTTTCATTTAATATTTAGTCCTTTCAGATTGAAAACATTTATAAATGATGCGATCCAAAGTGCATTTGAACAGCAGTGAAACACTTTCTTATGATGTGTTATATTCATACGAGCAGACAGAGAAGTACGTTTGAAGTAAGTTTGGAGCAGAAGAAATAGAAATAAACCGCGTGTAAATTGTCAGCTTTACGCTAAGCTAAAATGCTATTTCAAGCCATTTTACATGCACATGTTACCAGCCATGATCATATTTTTTTTTATTGATTCCATGCAGCAAATCAAATAGACAGAAAATGCAGAATCAAACTACATGAAATCACAACTTTTCCCCCCGAACATTAACCCCCCCACCCCCACCTAACACAAACGAGCACCCCAGTGGTCAAAAGCCAACTGACAAAGACACACATATAGACAATAAAACAGCAGAAAATGTTTAGAAACATAAAAAACAACAACAACAAAAAAAAAAAAACCACAAAAACAAAAAACACTAGTCTCTCTCCACTGCCCCTGCCCGAGAACCTTCCAAAAAGGCTAAATAGCTGCCCCATTTCCTGATGTACAAATCCAGGTTGCCTAGCCTTCTACATGCCATGTCCTCAAATGCTGCTACCCTGCCCATCTCGGTAGACCATTCATGAAATGAGGGCGCATCAGTTGACTTCCATCCCCTGAGAATTACCTGTCTGCCAATCATCATGCTGGTTAGGACCCAGCTTTTTATATATTTATCATCTATATTCAGGACCGCCCCATCACCCAAAATACACAGTCTGGGGCAAAACGTAAATTGAGTGTCCACTACATCACACACAAAGCTCTGAACCCTCAACCAAAACTCCTGGATCCCAACACATCCCCCCCAAAAATGGGTTGTGTCCCCGTCTTCTGATTGGCATCACCAGCAGGTGGGAGTGTCTTTAAGACCAAGCCTATACAATCTAGAGGGGGTCCAATAAAATCGATGCAAAATCTTAAATTACATCAGACACACCCTTGAATCTCTAGATGCAGACTTGACATTTTTTAGGATCCTAGCCCACACCCCTCCCCCAATGTCAAGTTTAGATCTTTCTCCCACAATCTTTTGAGAGAATTCAAAGTTCTGTCCCCCAGACTCTGAATTAGCAGGGAGTAATACAATGATGCCTCATGACCCTTCCCAAAAGCAGCAATTACCACTCCCAGAGTATCCGCCGCTTTAGGGGGGTGCGTGCCACTCCCAAAAACAGTGCAGAGTAGGTGGCGAAGCTGTAAATGCTTATAAAACTGAGATCTGGGAATGCCAAAATGTTGAAACCAAATTTTCAAAAGGCCTCAATACTCCACCCTCATATAGGTCACCGAGTGCATTAACCCCCCTCACAATCCAGTCTGACCAACAGAAAGGGGACTTATTAATACATAGTTTAGGGTTCAGCTATATGCTTGAGGCTAAGTTTAAATAAATATCCGAATTAAACACTCTGAACACTTTTGTCCATATCGAGTGTAAATGCAAAATAACAGGGTGCGACTTAACCTCTCCGGCTAGTTTGATCAAAAGGCTTTGCAGTGGCGAAATAGGGGCAAGAACTTCCTTTTCAATACAAAACCAGAGAGGGGCTCTCTCAATGAGCCAAATGTCTGAGACTGAGCACATAGTAATAAAACAAATTCTTGGGTAGGCCTAGCCCACCTTTGTCAATCGGCCTATGCAACTTATTGAAATTTAACCTGGGACGCTTACCATTCCAAATAAAGGATTTCGCTATGCTATCAAATTGCTTGAAATAAGAGAGGGGGACATCTACAGGGAGAGACTGTAGCAGGTAGTAGAATTTTGGAATACAATTCATTTTAATAACATTAACCTTCCCAATCATCGATAAATGTAATGAAGCCCACCTGTCCACATCATTCGAAAACATCTTAATTAAGGGATCAAAATTAACTCTGACTAAAACAGACAAATTTGCTGGGAATAAAATTCCCAAATACTTAATTCCCTGTTTGGGCCACTGGAAGGCGCCCAGCTGAAAAGCCGTTACTGGACAGTATGCTGTCAAAGCCAAAGCTTCGGATTTAGACCAATTGACTTTGTATCCTGAGAACTTGGAAAAGGAATTAATAATTCTGTGGAGGCAAGGAATAAATCTAGTAGGGTCGGAGATGAATAATAAAATATCATCTGCGTAAAGCAGAAGCTTATGCGCCACACCTCCCGCAATCACCCCTGAAAAATCATCCTCCTTTCTTATCGTGGCTGCTAATGGTTCAAGGGCAAGACAGAACAATAATGGGGAAAGAGGGCAACCCTGCCGGGTGCCCCTATCCAGAGTAAAAAATCTGAAATTAATCCGTTTGCTTGTACCGCCACTACTGGGTGTCTATAAAGTAACTTAATCCAACCAATAAAAGTATTCCCGAACCCATACATTTCCAAAATCTTAAAAAGATGATCCCATTCTATCATACCAAATGCCTTTTCGGCGTCAAGTGAGATGGCAGCGACCAGAGTCTGATCATTCACCACTGACCACATGATATTGATGAAACGCCTAATGTTATCAGAAGAGCTACGGCCCTGAATAAACCCCACCTGATCTATATGTGTAAGTGATGTCATAACTTTACTTAATCGATTAGCCAGAATTTTTGACACATTTTTTACGTCTAACTGGATCAGGGAAATTGGACGGTAACTTTTACACTCGCTTGGATCTTTGTCCTTTTTAAGAATCAGACTGATCCGGGCTTGTGTCATGGTTGGCGGAAGATTTCCATTCTTTAATGATTCCGTATAAACTTCTAACAAAATTGGAGCCAGTTCTGTAGCATAAGATTTGAAAAACTCAGCAGCAAAGCCGACAGGCCCCAGAGCCTTGCCTATAGGCAGGACCTTAATTACCTCATCAAGCTCCTCCAAGTTTTTCTTAGAATCAAGTGAACTCCTTTGCTCAGTCGTCAGTTTAGGAAGATCTAATGGTTCCACAAAGTTCCTAATATCCTCATCAGTAGACGAAGACGTGGAACTATAAAGATCAAAGTAGAATTCTTTAAAAGTATTATTAATATCAATGGCCGAGGTAAATATTTCACCACCAGCAGATTTCACTGAGGGAATGGCAGAAAAAGACTCTCTCTGCTTTATATGTCTAGCCAAAAGTTTTTCTGCTTTGTCCCCCGACTCAAAGTATGACTGTCTTGCCCTGAATAACCAAAACTCCACTTTCCACTACAAAATAGTATTATATCTATATTTCAATCGGGTCAATTCTCTGAGTACATGAGATGACATACGGTGCTTCAGCTCTGCCTCGGCACTTTTAATATTTCCTTCCAACTCTATGGATTTATTGGTGAATGAGGCATACTGTATGATCCGACCCCTAAGAACCGCCTCTTAAGTGCCTCCCAAGCCACGCCCACAGAGAATACTGAGGACCAGTTGGTCTCCATATAGACAATGATTTCAGCCTTTAGCATTTGTTGGAAATCAGAATTTTGCAAAAGGGACACATTAAGGCACCAATTATATGATTTATTTTTCTCTATATGTGGCAACATCTCTAAACTCACCAGGGCATGATCTGAGACTAAGATATTTCCAATTGAGCAATCAACAACAGATGAAATGAGGGATTTGGATATAAAAACAAAAAACAAAACAAACAACAAAAAAAAAATCTATTCTAGAATAAATCTGATGAAAAAAATGTATAGTCCCTACCAGATGGGTTCAAAAGTCTCCAAATATCTGTAAGACCAAGATTTTTACACATCCTGTGAAGCGTCAATGTTGCTGTAGGGGGCTTACACAATTTTGCTTCACTATAATCAAGGACTGAATCCATCAAAAGATTAAAGTCTCCTCCCAAAATTTTATCATGAGGGGTGCCAGCGGCTTGCAACATCCCTTCAAGATCTATAAAAAAGCCCTGATCATCAGTGTTAGGTGCGTAAATATTAGCCAAAATCAACCTTTGCCCCTAAATTTCAGCTAAAACAATAATGACTCTCCCTAATTTATCTTTAATCTGTTTGAGACATTTGAATTGTAGATATTTATTAATCAATATAATGACTCCCTTGCTCTTACTTGAGCCAGCACTAAAGAAAACATATCCACCCCATATCTTCCCACATTTTTCAGCTTCCTGCGGGGAAAGATGTGTTTCTTGAAGAAACACTATATCATATTTCTTATCCTTCAGAAAAGTAATAACCTTCCTTCTTTTTATGGGGTGCCCCAACCTATTCACATTCCATGTGGAGAGAGACAATCCACTCATATTAACATTTGACATTTTGATATAGTAGAAAAAATAAAATGTGTGTCATAAACAAAATTATACAGACCACATTCCCCTAACATTAACTAACTCAGCTAACTATGTAACCACTTTCCCCTATGTAACTAACTCAGAGAATTTTATTTCCATCACCGTAATCGATCGACGTATTACAGCGAGATCCTCCAAGTCAGCAAGAGACTTACATGTTGGACAACTGATGCTGGAACTCCTCTCCCACCACGCCATCCAAATTGAGTCCCCGGTCTGTAGGCCTGTCGTGGCTTTCATCCTGAACACGTAAGTGTCTCCAGTGCCCAAGGATTTTGACTTTTTTGCCGTGTTTTGCCTCAAAGAGCAAATGTGTAACTGGGTGTATCAAATTTCACCAGATTATAACATGAAAATAATAAAACATTTAGCAAAGTGCACAGAGCTCGTCGCTCACACGTCTGCTTCTTGCATGGTGTCACGTGACCCCTCCACGATCATATTTTTTTATCAAGAAAATTCACACTGGATCATAATTTCTTTTTTTCTAGTAAGACCTTTGATATTAGGGCAAACATCATATTCTTGGTAATAATTTTTGTATTGTTTTCCTGTAAAAACATCTAAAAATCCTTAAAACAAAATCAATTTGATTTATCTTGTTTTAGAAACAACACTGCATAAGATATTTAGGTTTTTCAGAGAATGTATTTTTAACATGTGTATATTGTCTTACTGTACTGGCAGAGTTTTTATAGTCAAAACAAGTGAAAAAATGTACCAGGGCTGAAGAAGTAATCCAAAGTGTTTAGAATACGTGACTGACCTGGAGTAATCTAATGAAATACATTACAAATTACATTTTACAGCAAGTATTCTGTAATCTGTAGTGGAGTAAATTTCAAAAGTAACCCTCCCAACCCTGCATACATGTATGTATTACATAGTATTTAGAGGCAAAATTCAGCAAATATAATCATGTAAGATTAGTCGTATGAACAAAAAAACATAAAGACTGATCACAATTCCTTTTTAATCTATCAACAGCCTCGGGTTACATCCATTCAAAGAATACAATAGTAACATATTCCTGTCGTAATTTCGTAACTTTCACGCAGCATTCCAATCTTCATTTGCACAGATTATTGGAGTAAGACCTTTGAGTTTGTTTTGTGTAGAGTTTACTATAGTTACAATATGCTTCTCATCTTCATAGAAACAGAACAAGCCGCTCATCTCATCTCGTCTCTCCTCTGAATGTTATCATTACCCGTGTACGGTAACCTATCAGAGCCAGACATGTTTGGCATTACACGAATGGGAAAATCAAGTGAGCCTGAAGCGCGTTGTGTTCACAATTCACGTTATTAGTATCCTTGAATCTTTTAACTATATTGTGCACTTTAGAGGGTGAAATCCCCAAATCCTTCCAATTTGTCTTTGAGGAACACTGTTCTCAATGTGCTGGATTATTTGCTTAAGCATTTTTTGGCAAATTGACAAGTCTTGAACAATCCTTGCTCTTGTAGGACTAGGCTGTTTTTGGAGGCTACTTATACAGTATACAGCACTATGACACAATTGCCTCAATTGTTTAACATCTCCTGTTTCACATCGCCTTGTTATTTAAACTCGTCAAATTGTTATTAGTCTTAAATTGCCCCTGTCTCAGCTTTTTTGGAGCGTGTTGCAATCATCTGATTTGAAATTACTGTACATTAAAAAAAAAAAAATAATTCAGAAGGTTCATATTATCATATTATGTTTAGTTGTGGTGCTTTCAATATAGCAAAGGGTGAATATAATTTACAAATCACTCCTTTTTGTTTTAATTAGCATTTTTCATACTGTCCCAACTTTTTCGGAATTGGGGTTGTACAGCACAACTGCGATATTGCTTTTATACAACAGTTCAACAAACAAGTAAATTAATAAATAGGGAAACACTAGGGACTGTCCAAAAAAATGCTCGTTTTGGGGAAATACTTTCTTATGCCACATGATTCAGGATTGGAGAAACAAGGACGTGTGTGTGTAAGAGAGAGAGAGAGAGAGAGAGAGAGAGACTGAGCGTGTTTGATTACCTGCATCTGTTCCAGATGACTTTAAAGAAACCTGCACACTGACTCACTTTTGCTGCCACCTGCTGGCTTAAATATTTAATGTTACAGGGATGAATGAAAATTCACACTAATCTAGCTGCTCTTACACATCAACACTGCTATTACACATTTGGAATGTCACGAACACAAGTGGAGTGATTTAAACAGTAAAGTGTCCCTGTGTGAGCTATAAGCACTCTTGGAATACTTTTTTTCTAGGGCAAATGTTTTCCTAAAAATGTATGTCCACATATGTGGACAGTGAGACTAAGTTGTGAAATTTTAAATAATACCAAGCTATAGAAAGTCAGCTTTTTTTAATCAAATTGTTTATTATATTTCCAGGAGTGTTGGTTATTTATGTTTTTGAGACGTTACAGACATTACATCAGAAAAATTCAGATTCAAAGTACTGGCCAGTATCATCCAATCACTGCCAACTATGCTAAAATACAATTATTCATTATAAATTCTGAATCTATGTAGTGATTAAAATTGTCCCATGTCTGCCAAACATATTGAGCAGTCCAAACATCATTTGCAGCCTGAAACTGAACTTTTGATAGGATGTTTGGATTGAATGCACTTAGCTGCATAAAGAGCTATAGGATGCGCCCTTTCTCCTTTGCTCCCTGTTTAGTGAATGACTTAACCTCCAGTGTGCTATCTGTCTGCACTGGTCTCAAAACAGCTCAAAATGCATCTTCAATGTAAAAACTTAACAAGGTTTCTTACCAGATGTAGTTTTATTGGCATTTCTCCCAAAGACAAACTCTGTTATGTGTTGCGTATAGTGAAGCCAAAATACATATCCCATGCATGTGTGTGTGGGGTCACAAAAGGTTATATTTATTAAAAGTAATAAAATAATTTAGCTATTCAATTTATAGAAGAGCATAAGTACATACATTCCTGTGAACATTTGTTCCCTATCTGTCACTCACTCGACATTGGTGTCGATGTAGTGACACTAGGGGTCACTCTTGGGAGCCCGAGACACCTCTAGTCTTTGATAAAAGGCCAATGAAAATTGGCGAGTGGTATTTGCATGCCACTCCCCCGAACATACGGGTATAAAAGGAGCTGGTATGCAACCACTCATTCAGATTTTCTCTTCGGAGCCGAACGGTCATGCTCATTGAGCTGAATACTACTGTTCATTCACCTGCTGGATCTGACGGCGCATTTCAGCGGCTTCTTCCTCCTCTGCACTGGTGCACTGCAGAGAATGCCCCTGGGTGCTTCGGCAGAAAAAACTAGAGAGTATATTTTATGAAAGAGCATTTTTCCCCTCTAAAAGAGTATATATTTCTCTAAAAGAGCGCACACACGGAACGTCTTTTTAAAGACGTTTAAAGATAGGCTAACCTATCTTCCGCTAGTTCGTTTCCCTACTGGCAAACTGCGTCTTCCTTGGGCAGAGCCCCTCAGTCTCCATGTTGTAGTAACTCCTCCCCCATTGGGCAGGATCTACCTTGAAGGCTCTCCACATGGTTGGAAAGACCATGTGATGTATTCTTCCACTTAAATATCCCCCCCTCTCTTGGGGCGAGGTGTGGTCTCCGCGGTGTCCTCCCCTTGGGAGGGACAGCCCCCGATTAGACCTGGCGGCCCAGTCAGATAATCCCCCTTCTTTTTTAGGGAGTGGAAAAAGAGAAGGGGAAGGAGGCCACGACTGCGTTAAGCCTGTCTCTATCTCTGGGTAGTCGACTTGTCCCCAAAAAGGGCCGTTTGACACTCATAACTGTGTTGGGGGAGGTTACGTGTCGACCTGGTGCGCTGGCTATGAGGCACACAGCAAGTCTGCCCACCACACACCGCCAGTTCACGTAACACAGTTCAGCCTTGTGGCGTTTTGTATAGGGACCCCTAGTGTCACTACATCGACACCAACGTCGAGTGAGTGACAGATAGGGAACGTCGTGGTTACTGGTGTAACCTCCGTTCCCTGATGGAGGGAACGAGATGTTGGTCCCTCCTGCCACAACGCTGAACTACCCGCTGAAATGGCCGGACCTTATATCGGCTCCTCAGCGTAAAACCTGAATAAGTGGTTGCATACCAGCTCCTTTTATACCCGTATGTTCGGGGGAGTGGCATGCAAATACCACTCGCCAATTTTCATTGGCCTTTTATCAAAGACCAGAGGTGTCTCGGGCTCCCAAGAGTGACCCCTAGTGTCACTACATCGACACCAACGTCTCGTTCCCTCCATCAGGGAACGGAGGTTACACCAGTAACCACGACGATTTTTTAAATGTTCAGCAGTAACCTTTTCAAAGGAAAAATAGATAAATAATTAAAGTGTGTAAATAATATTTTTTTCTTTAAATGCTCTAGGAAAATATTGCACCATTTTCTGAGAATGTTCCATGCCTTGCCAAACACTAAATTCCATATCTAATATTCAACACTCATTCTATAGTACAATAATGAGATTGGAGAGGCAGAGATCAATCTATGACTATACACAGCTCTACTAATTATGTTTTAATGGCTGGTATAGGATCACCACAAAGGGCTGCATGTTCTGTTGAGGTGCACTGCAAGCTAAACTTGAGATCTATCATCAATGTTCTGTTAAAGCATTGAAACATTAGTTAGGGAAGGGATTAGCTGTAGGTTTATGCGTGTGGGCAGCTTTACAGGTTCACACATCAAACTTGAATGTGAACACACATAATTTTCACTCTCTCTACACACAACTCACCAGCACCATGTCTCTGAGAATGTAATTGCTGCTGTATTTTTGGTATGTAGGAACATGTAGTAGTCTTAGTTTCCAGCTTTTTGTGTTTACTGTAAATGTAGCAGTATTTTTTCACAGTGTATGGTGCAGTGGGCTCATAACTGCCTGTGCACATTGATGATGATGATGATGATGTGCCCACTGCAGTAGCAGCCTATCAGAACGCTACTTTATTACCTGCAGCACCATAAAGATGAGAAAGAGGGGGAATGCAGCAAAAAGTGCCACATAAACATGCAATCTGGTAACATACTCATTCCCGCATCCAACAAACAAGCAGGAAAGCCCACTCCAGCAGGACTGAAATGGAAGAGAAGAAAGTACATTTAATGCTCCCCCAGGATACTGCTGCTGTGTAGATGGAAAGACCCACCAAAAGTAATTTCATTTTCACATGTGAAACAGACATTTTATTACATGGTACATTTTCATAGACTCTCTGACACATTAACCACATTAAATCTGCACATTATACAGATCTCAGTAGTCACGTGAAATGTATTCCACTTTCTGAGGCTATGGATAATCAGCCGTTTTGAAATCGGAATAAGTTTGAGCTTCCATTTCATGGAAATTTATATAAGCAAAGCATGCCAATGTACAATGGTGTAAATCTGGAAGAAGGGCATTTTAAAAATCTGTCATTTAATCTCTGTAAGTAATGCAATTGCAGAGTATACAAATATCAGTGTTAATCTAATAGCACCTCATTGTATTTCAGTTTGATATAATTTTGATTAAGCAAACTGTCCTGTAAAATGGCAGTCATAAAATAGTTTTAAAGGGTGTTTTCCTTTGGGATTTTCCCTTCTCTCAGACTGTGAGACTGCAGTGGGGAATGTATCAAGAAGAGTTTAGCTGCAAGGACAAAGAGCACATCCGTTAATTAGGTTCTGCTCCCGAGAGTGGCAGCACACTAATCTGCTCTAATTGCTTTCCAGTTATAGTTTCACTGGCCGTGCACTTGCTGTCTATGGCGTTGGAGTCTCATAAGGAGTCAGTCTGAATGAATTAATTGAGCATATACACTGATGAGCAAAAACATTATGACCACCTGCCTAATATGCTGTTGGTCCTCCACGTGCCGCAAAACAGCACTGACCCACCGAGGCATGGACTCTACAAGACCCCTGAAGGTGTCCTGTGGTATCTGGCACCAAGACATTAGCAGCAGCTCCTTCAAGTCCCGAAAGTTGCGAGCTGGAGCCGCCATGGATCGGACTTGTTGGTCCAGCACCACAGATGCTCAATCGGATTGAGATCTGGGCAATTTGGAGGCCAGGGCAACACCTTGAACTCTTCATCATGTTCCTCAAACCATTCCAGAACAATGTGTGCAGTGTGGCAGAGCGCTTTATCCTGCGGAAAGAGGACACTGCCATCAGGGAAGGTAGGTGTAAAGTTGAAATCCATACGAATGGCCGGACCCAGGGTTTCCAGCAGACCAGTGCATCACACTCCCTCTACTGGCTTGTCATCTTCCCACAGTGCATCCTGGTGCCATGACTTCCCCAGGTAAACTGCGCACACGAACTTGGCTGTCCATGAGATGTAAAAGACTATGGGACTCATTGGACCAGGCGACCTTCCACTGCTCCAAGGTCCAGTTCCGATGCTGGTCTGCTCATTGTAGGCGCTTTTGACAGTGGACAGGGGTCATCGTGGGCACTCTGACCAGTCTGTGGCTACGCAGCCCCATACGCAGCAGGGTGCGATGCACTGTGTGTTGGGACACATTCCTCCCATGACCATCATTAAAATTTTCTGTGACTTGTGCCACAGTAGACCTTCTGTCAGTTTGGACCAGAAGGAATAGCCTTTGTTGCCCTCATGCAACGATGAGCCTTGGGCGCTCAACACCCCATCAACATTTTGTGGTTTGTCCCTCTTCAGACCACTGTCAGTAGGTACTCACCACTGCTGACTGGGAGAACCCCACAAACCTTGCCATTTCAGAGATGCTCTGACCCAGTCTTCTGACCACAAGGGCGTAGATTGTACTTGCTTGTTTTGATTATTGGGGGGTTACCTTCCCCCCACCCCCCCCAGAATCTATGCCACTGTCTGGCCATAACAATTTCGACAAGGTCTTTACTCCTGCCCATTTTTCCAGCATTTAACACGTTGACTATGAGAACTGATTGTGCGCTTACCATCAAATCTACACAGACCTTGGCTGAGTTCGGAATGGCATACTACTCATACTGCTCTTAACACTTCTGCCATATGTGTCTATGGCAGAAATAGTATAGGTATAGTATAGAGTAGTATGGTAGTATGCAAATCCAAACTTAGCCCTTGACATGTGGCCTTTTTAGGAGATGATCAGTGTTATTTGCTCCACCTGTGAGTGGTCATAATGTTTTGACTCTTCGGTGTATGTCATTTCTTCTGGGCTGAAGTTGTGATATAGAATCTGCTTTCAAGTTCTGCTCAGTTGCAACAGGACTTCTTCAGTCTTATGTGTTAAAAGGTTTTTATTGGGCTGTCGATTTAACACTAATTCAGTGTGATTAGTTGTATAAAAAAATAGCACGTAAAAGAATAGCATAATTAATCATGCCCCCAGACCATATTAAGGAATTTTCCTTTCATCAGAGCAGTCCAAGCTTGAAATACCACCTTCTGTTTTTGCAACTGCACAGGCAATGAACTGCATGGTTGCTAGGGTGTTCTGGCTTGTTGCTAGATTGTTCTAAGAATTGTTCTAATGAATTACTGTAATTTAGTTACTTTTAGTACAAAAGTTACAAAAGCTGTGTAACACTATACATCATAAATTATTTTAATCAGATTGTAGATATTGACTTTCAATTAAAATAATTACTTCAAAGCACATTACTTGGGTTACACATCTAAAATAATATTATTTCTGTAAATACATTTAAAACATGAATTATGTTTATATTTAGAGCCAATTTAAGGGAGAAACGTGTGGTGCTGAGTGAATGATTTGCATCCGACAATGAACAAGTGTGAAATACAGGTATTATTTTAAATCTGTTGTGTGGAAAAACTTCTGTGCAAAGTGTTTTAGAAAGTAACTTAAAAGTAATTAGTTACATGGTAACTTTTTTGATGAAGTAATCAGTAAAGCTAGTAATCTGATTATCAATCTTAGATAGATAGATAGATAGATAGATGAAAGAGAGGCTGTTCAGTAAAATAAATATGATCCCCTGACACAGTTGTCAGCATAGCACTCATAGTGATTTAGTGTTTCAATAATGTAAATTCATGCTGACAGAAAAGATGGTCTCCAAAGAAGCAGACAACACAACTCAAACAGACACACACACACTTTAATTTATGTTTAATTGAATTAAATTGAAGCAGCTCAACAGTAGAACATACAAGCTCTGCTTCAAGCCAGCATATGAATCCTTAATGGGATGCAACACTGTTAACTGACAAAAGTCTTCATATTTATAGATGTCCATGCATACTGATACATGCAAATGCAACTGTGGCATGCCTGTTATAATGGCTCTATAAATAAGAATGCATGCTTGGGTGTATGTTATCACCTGGGAGGCAGCACAGGGAGGGGTAAGAATAATTAAGATGCATTATTCATAATAGCATGTCTCATTAGCTGCTATCTTATCAAGCTGTCATGCTCCATTACATTTACATTGGAGTTCTGAGGGTGCTTGAGTGGTTGTGTTTGATTTCACAGTATTATGCAAGTCAAGCATGCTTGCAACTTTAAAAGCCACACATGACTATCTATTTTATATCTCTGACTGCATTAATAATGCAGAGATGTGCAAAACCCTCAAATCATGACTGAGGCCCCAGGAAAGAATTAAATTAAACATATGATTGGATTGATCTGTGGATCAACCATATTAAAAATATATGAAGAGAGCTATTCATATATTAAACATTCAGATCCCAAATTCCTGCCCAACAAAAGCTGCAGTTTTCACATCCTCCTGTTTCACTTTCTAGGCCATTTCTAGTCATTTTCTAGAGTGCTCTGGGTGACTGTTGGCCATTACTAAGGTGTTCTGGGTGGTTGCTAGTTTGTTCTAGGTGGTTGCTAGGTTGTTCTATGTAGGTTATTACAACATTGCTTAGAGTTTGTTAGGGTGGTGGTGGGGGGAAGGGGACCTAGGACATTGCTAGGTGGTTTCTATTTTTTCTAGGCGACAAAACGATATCAATATTTATTGGGAAAAATACATTTTTGATATCGATGATAGACTTTTGAGTAATTTTCAATATTTAGCCTATGTTCTACATCTAGACAATCGGATCAGGTACGTGTCGCTAAAAACGCAAGCAGTTTGGCAGAGTTATACACACAACTAGCCAACTGAATCACAGTCATGAAATCAGCCGGTTAGGAAGAATTAGCTGGCAGCCCTGTTGCCATGGAAACCGGCAATGAGGCTCTAGCTAGCAGCTAGCTATCCGGCTAATTTAATATTGTTGTGTACCTAACAAAACAGCACTGACAATGCACACAACAGCTATCGACTTAATACATCGACAACTCCGACATCAACACCATTGCTGTTTATTTATGTACAATTTAGTTTTTTCATGATCCATAGCGCTGTCACAGGCATGAAAGTGTTTCTTCTTATTGTGATGTTTATTTGGTGGTTGGCAATCCAGCTTTTGGTGCATTACTGCCACCTACTTAGCTGGAGTGTGGAGCGTCACAAGAAAGTCTTTCTGTGGAGTCAAACGTCAGCTGAAGATAATGAAATTGGTGGAATTTCACTGAAAAAAGGTCACACACACACACACACACACACACACACACACACACACCTTATGTAGGATTAAATACTAAACTGAGTATACTTTAAAATAAGCTTACCCTCTGGAGTCTACTTGTAAATAAACAAGTTATGTTTAATTCATTCTTGAGGTCCAACAAACATGTAGAATGCAGTTCCGCCCCCTTAATGGTGTGAAATGTATATCGGGATAAATATTGATATTGAATGACTTATTTGGGGCCATATCGCCCAGCCCTGTAAGATTAATGATTAATGTCTTTGAGTCCATCCTAGATTAACTGCAGAAGTTCACACAGATGCATTTTCCTTTGTTAGTTGGCTGATGAATACTTTTGTTGGCAGTTAAATGATAGTCTATGTATTCCATTTCAAGAGTGTGGTCCATCAATAGACAAAGGTGATGCAGGCAGAGATCAATGAGGTGCATCGCAGTTCAACCGGCAGGTCATTTCAGTGAGGTTCGGTGGGGTCCATCCTAAGTCCAAGGTTCAGGCAGTAGCATATGAAGTATCCGATGTCTTACAGTTGGAGTTGGCATCAGTTCATCCTCTGAAGTCCATCGTAAAAGACTGAAGTGATGTCTGGCTAGCACCGGCTGCATTTAGTCATCATCACTCAGAGACACATAGCAGTGGAGTCCGACACTAAGCAGGAACGGAGCTGGATCTGGCCAGCTCTGGTTACCTCAGGATATGAATCCTGAGGTTGAGACATGGAAACAATTAGAATAATATTAGCATAGATGTCATTCAATTTTATTCAGAGTTATAGATCATGATAGATGTTTCTAGTTCATTCAGACCTAACTAAAGCAGCCTAATTGTGAGTTGATGGATAAATTAGGTGTATGCCTGGCTAAATAGATTAGTCTTTAGTCCAGACTTAAACTGAGTGAGTGTGTCTGTGTCCCGAACTGTGATAGGGAGACTATTCCATAGTTTAGGAGCCAAATAGGAAAAGGATCTACCTCCTTTTGTGGATTTTGATATTCTAAGAACTATTAAAAGGCCAGAATTTTGTGAATTTGGAATGCCCAATTCTAAATGTTCTCTAGGTCCTCATGGAGGTGTAGTGACTCCGCGTCTGAGACCGTCAATCAGTGCATCTTATCACATGGCTTGTTGAGCGTGTTACTGCAGAGACATAACGCATGTGTACTCAAATTATATTTTAACGGCTTATTTTTAGAGGTTTTTGGTCCAATAATTAGTACCTCTGTTTTGTCGGAATTGAGTAGAAGGACATTTCTGGCCATCCAGTCTTTGATTTCATTGATATACTCAATGAAATCATTAATTTGTAGAATTGTGAATTTTCATTGGGTTTAGAAGAAATATAAAGTTGGGTATTGTCGGCATAACAGTGGAAACTTATTCCATGATTACTGATAATATCTCCCAGGGGAAGCATGAATAAGGAGAAAAGCAGAGGCCCAAAAACTTATCCCTGTGGCACTCCATACTTTTGATTTAACAATTCCTCATTTACACATACAAAGTGGTAGTAGTCTGATAAATAGGACCTAAACCATGCTAATACAAGTCCACTAATGCCAACATAATTCTCTAGCCTATTCAAGAAATGTAATAATGCTATTGGTAATGATGATGAAGAAGACGATGATGAGGATAAGAACCCAAGTGCAATTTAATAATAAACATGAAATCCAATAAACCCTAACATAAACATGAACCAAAAACAAAACATTGACTTGACTCGACTTTTACATGGCATGACTATGAACCAACCTACATCAACAATACTTGACCAAAGACAATGGAAAACATGAGGGTTTAAATACATGGACATGGGAGAACACATGACAAAGATAACCAATAAACAGACAGAACTGATAACAAGATAATAAACCAATAAACCAATGAAAACAAGACACATGAACATGGAGGGAAAACATGAAATCACATGACTTGAGACACATGACATGAAACAGGAAATAACTTTCAAAATAAAAGACATGAAAAAAATGAATCAACAAAATACACATGACAAGAGAATGTTGTGATCTATCGTGTCAAAGGCAGCACTAAGATCTAAAAGCACTAGAAGATAAACGCAGCCACGATCAGTTGATAAGAGCAAGTCATTTGTAACTCTGATAAGTGCAGTCTCTGTACTGTGATGGGCCTAAATCCTGACTGAAATTGTTCATATATACCATTTCTCTGTAGACATGAACATAGTTGGGAGGGCAATACATTTTCTAGTATTTTTTACATAAACAGGAGATTTGAAATCGGTTTGTAATTAGCCAATTCTCCAGGATCAAGCTGTGGCTTCTTAATAAGCGGTTTGATAACTGCCATTTTAAAGTTTCTTGGGGCATGTCCTAAGGATAGCGAGGAGTTAATAATATGAAGAAGAGGTTCTGAGATTATAGGGAATACCTCTTTTAAGAGCTTAGTTGGTATTGTATCTAACATACATGTTGTGACTTTAGATTTTTTTGATAAGTTTTGTTAGCTCTTCATGACCTATGACAGCAAAGGACTGAAGTTGCGAGGAAGATTATGAGACACTGTTTTCTGAGGTGCTGTGACAGTTGATTGCATAGTTCCAGTTTTATTTCTAATTATTTAAATTTTATCAGTAAAGGTCAGAAAAGTCATTACTATTGTGCTGCGAAGGAATATCTGGTTCAGTCGATGCTTTATTCCTAATCAGTTTAGCCACAGTACTGAATAAACACCTAGGATTGTTGTGGTTATTTTCTATGAGTTTGTTAAAATATGCTGACCTGGCAACTTTTAGTGCCTGTCTGTAGCTACAGACACTATCCTTCCATGCACCGCAAAATACCTCTAATTTTTATATTCTTCCACTTGCGCTCTATTTTCCGAGCTGCTCTCTTGAGAGCATGAGTGTGATCATTGTACCATGGTGCGGGGCTTTTTTCTTGAATTTTTTTAATCGAAGTGGGGCGACACTATCAAGAGTTCTAGAAATGACAGTATTTATATTTTATGTTATTACATCAAGTTCTTCTAGACCAGGGGTTTTCAAAGTGTGGGCACACCTCTCCAGGGGACTTGCGGAGAGTGGTACATTTTTTTATTAAATAATTCATATGTATATATATATATATATATATATATATATACACTGGTGGCCAAAAGTTTGGAATAATGTACAGATTTTGCTCTTATGGAAATTGGTACTTTTATTCACCAAAGTGGTATACAACTGATCGCAATGTATAGTCAGGACATTAATAACGTGAAAAATTACTATTACAATTTGAAATTTTAAACTACTTCAAAAAGTTCTCATCAAAAAATCCTCCACGTGCAACAATGACAGCTTTGCAGATCCTTGGCATTCTAGCTGTCAGTTTGTACAGATACTCAGGTGACATTTCACCCCACGCTTCCTGTAGCACTTGCCATAGATGTGGCTGTCTTGTCTGGCACTTCTCACACACCATACAGTCTTGCTGATCCCACAAAAGCTCAATGGGGTTAAGATCCATAACACTCTTTTCCAATTATCTGTTGTCCAATGTATATGTTTCTTTGCCCACTCTAACATTTTTTTTGTTTTTCTGTTTCAAAAGTGGTTTTTTCTTTGCAATTCTTCCAACAAGGCCTGCGCCCCTGAGTCTTCTCTTTACTTTTGTACATGAAACTGGTGTTGAGCAGGTAGAATTCAATGAAGCTGTCAGCTGAGGACATGTAAGGTGTCTATTTCTCAAACTAGAGACTCGGATGTACTTATCCTCTTGTTTAGTTGTACATCTGGCCTTCCACCTCTCTTTCTGTCCTTGTTTGAGCAAGTTGTCATTTGTCTCTCAAGACTGTAGTGTACACCTTTGTATGAAATCTTCAGTTTTTTGGCAATTTCAAGCATTGTATAGCCTTCATTCCTCAAAACAATGATTGACTGACGAGTTTCTAGAGAAAGCTGTTTTTTTGTTGTTGTTTTTTTGCCATTTTTGACCTAATATTGACCTTAAGACATGTCAGTCTATTGCATACTGTGGTAACTCAAAAACAAACTTTAATTTAATGAACCAAATAGATTTCAACTGTGTTTGTTATAATGGCAAGTGATTTTCTAGTACCAAATTAGCAATTTAGCATGATTACTCAAGGATAAATTGTTGGAGTGATGGCTGCTGGAAATGGGGCCTGTCTAGATTTGATTAAAAATGACTTTTTTCAAATAGTGATGGTGCTGTTTTTTTTTTTACATCAGTAACGTCCTGACTATACTTTGTGATCAGCTAAATGCCACTTTGGTGAATTAAAGTACCAATTTCCTTCCGAAACAGCAAAATCTGTACATTATTGCAAACTGTTTGCTGCCAGTTTATGTATGTGTATTGAGTTTAACTATTATGTTATATTTAAACATCATTTAAACAGTTCTGAAAATAATAGGCAAAAAATAAATAAATAATATATATATATATATATATATATATATATATATATAAAATCTTTGTGAAGATATTTTTCAAGCCCGCCAATAAAGAGATGTGACGTATTAATCTGTAACTACAAAGGAGCGGTTTCTGAGACGACCAAATTAGAATCCTTCAGTTTCAGGGGTAAAACCCAAAAGATGACAATACGATGAGCAGTATTTAAGTTTAGGATTTACATGGACAGGATCAGTTGACGCACCATGACCTTTATGTGCCATCAGGAGATTTTAGCTAATGACAGCATACGACCTGCTAAACTTCGCAGACAGCTTGACACCAAGTATGCTGAGGTAGCGGGAAAACCTCCTGAGTTTTTCCAAAGAAAACTTCAAGCCTTTCAAGGTCAGAAAAATATTGTTGGAGAATTTGTCAAATTAAATGTAAAGGCCACTGAAGCTTCATATCACGTTGCACTGCATATTGCCAAGGCAGACAAAGCACATAACATCGGAGAGACATTGATTCTTCCGGCAGCCAAAGATATGTGTTCCTTGATGGTAGGAGAGGCAGTTTCTAAGCTTGATTCTATTCCACTCTCTGACAACACAGTGGGTCGGTGCATCTCTGACATGGCACAGAATGTGAAGAAGCAAGTATTAGACAGCATCAGGCACAGCCAATTTTTTGCACTCCAGATCAATGAATCTACTGATGTGGCCAGCTGTGCACAGCTGTTAATATATGTGAGGTACGTGAAAAACATGTACATTCAAGAAGAGTTTCTATTCAGTAGTCCTTTGCCCACCCAAACACACACACACTCACAAACACACACACGTTGGTGCGGCTATCCTTATGAGGACTCTCCATAGATAATGTCAAACAATTGTCTGACAATCCGTTCGGGGGTGGGGGGGGGGGGCTCAGCCAAAAAGTGTCACAAGTACACTTTTTGGCTTACTGAGTATCTGAGGCAATTCTGGAAATTATTAGTGAAGCTATCTTTAGTGTTTGAAAGAATAGTTCTACCTGAATAACAGTGTGGTGTATATTGAGTAACATTAGCTGATTGCAGTAAACAAGAGATGAGGTAATGATCTGAGATGTCAACACTCTGTGGTACAATTTCTATAGTATCAACATCAACATATGACAGGATTAAATATGATTATATGTATGTGTAAGGGGGTTTAGTGGAAAGGAGGAGGCGAGAACCGGCTTGACAACTTAAATAATAATTTAATAAACAATTTAAACAAAACACACAACCAAAAACCACACAGTACAGCTGTCTGCAATTCTCTCTCTCTCTCGAACTGTCGTCCCTGGCCGCCTTTATCCCTCGCGCACCCCATCAGGCTGATTGGGGACCGGGTGTGTCTCATTCCAGCCCGGCCCCGCCCTCCTCGGCTCTACAGTATGATTATGGTGATGAGTTGATCCTGTCACATTTTGTCTGACTCCAAGAGAGTTGAGAATATTGATAAATGCTAATCCCAATGTGTCATTTTCATTATCTATGTGAATACTGAAGTTACCAATAATTAATGCTTTATCTACATTAGCTACTAGATCTGGTAGAATATTTGTGAATTCACCAAGGAAATCTGAGTATGGTCCAGGTGATCTATATACTGTAGCAAGTGCAAAAGATGACAGATATTTTTAGGGGTTCAAGTGCTTAGCACTGAAATCCTATTGTAATTGTTAAGATTTGTATTATTATTATTAGGGGTTAAAGCGCTAAGCGCTGAAACCCTATTGTAATTGTTACGATTTTTAGGGGTTCAAGTGCTTAGTGCTGAAACCCTATTGTAATTGTTAAGATTTTTATTAGAGGTTCAAGTGCTTAGCGCTGAAACCCTGTTGTAATTGTTAAGATTTTTATTATTAGGGGTTCAAGCGCTTAGCACTGAATTTATTACTCGCTACTCAGAAACACGGACTCGGCCAAATCGGTCAATAGGAGGCGCTACAGCGATCAAAAAAGCGAAACTGCTCATAACTCCTAGATCGTTTGTCATAGACTCAAGTTCTTTATACTAATTGAATCCTTGGCTCAAACAAAACAAAATGTATATCTCTGATTTCATTTCCGCCTATAAAGATTTTCCGCCATCTTGGATTTTTCATAAAACCTACTTTTGCGAACTAGTCCTAGGCTTTTCGTCCGATCAGGACAAAATCAGTGCCAAATGATTCTATGGAGTCTCAATATCAAAATTTATCAAAAAAACTTTGGACTCGAGCTAGCTACGGTATGCGAAAACATCTGAAGTAGGATTGGCCAGTTTTACGTAAATGGCTATAATTCTTGAAGGAAATTAGATATCTTCACCAAACTTGGCATGCTTATGTAACAGGTCAATCTTTGGTCACCCAGGAAAGTTGGTGCAGTTTTGCCACATGGTGGCGCTATAATACCAAAAAACCAATTGGCTGTAACTATGAAACTGTTAATCCTATTGACTTCAAAATTTGCATACATTGTCTTTGTCTCAGCTGCCATAATTGTCTATATGGACATTCACGTATGTTGAAAAACATGGCTGCCATCGGCCAATCAAATTTCAGCAGATATTACACAAGGTTAACAATGACCGATCGGAACGAAACTTGGTGGACCTATTTGACTCTTGGTCTGAGAGGGTTGTGCAAAGTTTTTAAAACATCGGCCACTAGGTGGTGCTATCACGATATTTGTAGGTGTTAATGGTTGTATATAATGCAGTGTTGTGAAAAAACACAAGTAATATATATCACTGATAGCTCTTCTCATTCTAAACAACTGAGCCTCAAGAAGCATTGGTGTCTGTCAAACCATTCGGTAAATATTTCGAATAATGTTAAAAACCTACTTTTGCGAACTAGTCCTAGGTTTTTCACCCGATCAGAACCAAACCAGTGCAGAAATATACTCTGGAGTCTGATTACCAATAATTATAAAAAAAAGTTGAAATTTCGACTCACGGTCGCTAAGGGGTGCCAAAATGTTCGAAAAGGGCAGGCCATTTTTACTAAAATGGCTATGACGCCCGAACAAAATGAGATATTTTCACCAAACTCGGTACACATGTGTATGAGCTCAATCTGAGGTCACACGGAGTTTGGTGACACTATAACAGGAAAAAAAACATGAAAAAAGCTCTAACTACGCAACCGTTAGTCTGATGAAAATCGGCATGCAGTGTCTTTGTCCAAGGTGCCATGACTGTCTATGAGGACATTGGTGTATCTCAAAAAACCTGGCCGCCATCAGCCAATGAAGTTTGAGCACCTATTAGACAAGGTTACCGGAGGCCAATCGGCACAAAACTCGGTGGGCCTGTTCGAATCCTGGCCCTAGAGGTCTGTGAGAAATTTGAAAGTAATCGGCCAATGGATGGTGCTAACGAGTTTTACGCCTCTGTAATCACGTGGTGTTTCACACATACACACAATGGCTTTGTCCCAATTCAAAGGCTGCATCCTTCGAAGGACTCAGACTTCAAAGGCCATGCCTTCGAAGTCCGCGAAGGTCGGACTGAGCATTGTTAATTGGGACAGTCTAGCCTATGGAGGACTGTTCTTGTCGCCTAACAACTGTGACAGCTGCCGAGTGACTGTAACGTTTGTACTAGTCTTTTTTGAAAGTTATATTAAACTGTCTGAACACAAAACAGGGTTCACAAACTGTCTAAATATTTTCACCATGGTCCATTTCTGTATATAATAAAGAGTATAAACTATATATAATCGCATCTTAGTAAGATATAAGTCAACATTTGAACCACTTTACATTTGTATCATTAGATATTTGAGTAAGTTGAAACCCAATACTTACGTTTAAAAGTGTAATTTGGCAATTTCTCTCAAAAAAATCCTGCCATCACTGGTGCGCAATGAATTCTGGGGTAGGCAAGGCCACGAAGGATCCATCTGTTGTATCCTTCATTTCACGGGAAACGAAGGATGCATTTGGAGGCCGCATCTGAAGGAGCCTTCGAATTGGGACAGCATTTGTCATGCAGCAGTGAAGCAATCGGCCTTCAAATGCGACCTTTGAAGGTTGCAGCCTCTGAATTGGGATGCTGCTACAATTCATATAATTTGTTCATATATTCATATAAATCTCCTCATACTGAACAACTTTGCCTCAAGAACCACTGCTGTCAATCAAATTGTTCATTAAATATTCACGATTATGTAAAAAACCTATTTTGTGAACTAGTCCTAGGTTTTTTGCTCAACATCAGTAAAACCAATGCAGTACAATTCTCTGGACTCTCTAGGTCAATATTTATAAAAAAAAAAAATTTTTACTTTACCCTTTGCGTAGCTATAACAGTGTCATTTAAAAAATGGGTGTGGCCAAGTGTACAAATAAGCCCATAATTCCTAAACAAAAACTCAGAACTTCACGAAATTAGGTGAGCACATGCGACATATGATTCTAAACAAGTATGCAGACTTTTCTGGAGATCGGACCATAGGTGGCGCTATGAGTTTAAAAAGCTTTAAAAACCATGTATTTCCTTACTAAACTGCCTGTATTGGCTGTAAATGGTCTATTCCATCTATGATCTAGGTGGTTACATGCTTGCTAAATAAAACATAATACCTTTTTATGCATGTGCTTAAAGGCATTAAACCACTTGAACCCCGTTAATTGCTGCTCGCAGCTATATTTTTATTTATATCTGACCGTGTCAAATTAAGCATTATTAGTTCAAAAGACTTAAACTTATATCCTGTCCTCTGAATAACACCAAAAACGTCACTGTAAATTTTAGCAACACCTTCTCCTCGACCCTTCAGGTGAGGCTCATGTTCATAACAATAACTTGGGGGAGTAGATGCATTTAAATTTATATATTCATCCAGTTTAAGCCAGGTTTCAGTCAAACAGAGCGCATCCAAACTATGATCTGTAATAATTCCATTTACAATTAGTGTTTTGGTAGAAAGAAATCTAATGTTTAGTAGCCCTATGTGATGAGGAGGATGTAGGTTATCACACAAATGCTTGGTGCTAGAATGCTCTAGGCAGTTGTTAGAATGCTCTAGTTGGTTACTAGGGCATTGATATGGTGTTTTGGGTGGTTACTCAAGTATTCTTGGTGGCTGCTAGGTGTTTGCTAAGTTGTTCTGTATTTTCTTTGCATTATTCAAGGTCTGAAAACACAGCATATTTTTTTGTTATTTTGACCAGTTGTCATTTTCTGCAAACAAATGCTGTAAATGACAATATTTTTATTTAGAATTTGGGAGAAAAGTTGTCAGTACTTTATAGAATAAAACAAAGATGTTCATTTTACTCAAACACATACCTATAAATAGTAAATCCAGAGAAATTTTTTCCAGAGCTATAATTACATACTTTAAATATATAGAAAAATGCTGAGGCAATTAGTATGTTTTTTCCTCCTTAGTACAGTTATTTACACTTACATACATATGTGAAGTATTCATTTACCAGCTTGATTATGTCAGTGTTTTGAGGTGAATATTTGAGTAAATCTATGCAGCTGATTTTATCTGTATGTCTCTTATTACTGTGATCTCTTAAAAGATGTAACCATTGTGTAATTGAAATTTGGTCTTGATTTTTCCAATTGAGCAATTTAGTTTTCTTGGCGATAGCTAGAGACAGAAGGAGGTTAGGGTTTGGCAGATGTTCACATATTATACATTAAAATCCTAAGGCCTTGGCTAAAAAGCTGCAACAGTCTCTCTTTTACTTGTATTTCTTTCTCTTCACCTCTCTCTCACTCCCATTCCCTCTTTTCTCTTTGTCTTTTTATGTGGCGCTGATTAAATAAATCCTTGGAAATCCATATTGTTCAACAGCTTTGTTCTACAATTGCATAATTGTCAGGCAGCACGACACTCATTTCCAGCAGCAATCAGGCAGAATGATACATGGCTCGACAATGACTCGAGTGCAATGTGGAGCAGAAATCTGCATCTTAAACATGAGGTTTGAACATTAAGACATGAATTCAAGGCAGTGTTGTTGGGTCTGGTCTGAAAGCCTGTCTGACAGTGTGTGCACTGTCTTAACCATCATACAGGGAAAATAAAATTTCCCAACAGAGGATTTTTTGGCAAAAGAGAGCTTACAGTAACATTGCATTGTGTACCAGACACGCAAAGACAGATTGAAAACAAATTGAAATGACCATGCAAACAATACGCTCAGGAAATACAATTTTCAAGATGTTTAGTCTAAACGTGCTTTTTAGAACAGTTTTATTAGACAACAACATTTACAATACTGGCATACTAATAAAATAAAATACAATAAAATAAAAAATATAGAATAAAGAAGACAAACAAACCAGGCAGTACTCACCAACTAAAGTGTGTCATACACAAAGTTTTTTTTTAAGTTTCCCAATTCACATCTAACCTGAAGGTCTACATTGCAGCAGAATGGAAGGATTTCTTTTCCCCTCTCCAGTTTACAGTGTTTTTCCTTATTGTGACTTTCTTCCAGCTCTTTCAATATCCTCAAATAAGCTCCCCTACACTGGTCACTAGTGAGCATCATTCATAACTGTGGCAATTGCCACAGTTCTCACAGACATCCTTAATCATGCTCATCGGATGGAAATCATGTAGTTTCTCAGCAATATTGCAAAATATTTCTCACAATGAAAATGGCAACCGTTATTAATCACCAGGAACTCTCTGCCTAGAAGGCTGAGGCACTCAGTTATAGATCTCCACTTTATTAAAAAAGAGCTGGAATCTAACAAATTGCTGCTACCAGCACCTACAAAGTTAGAGAATAGAAAATTGAGAAAGGAGAGAAAGTGAAAACAGCAAAGAAAAAAGTTAACCTGAACTGTGTGTTGGAAGAAAACCAAGAAAGATTCCGATTCCTCAGGCATTTGACGGGGAAGTAGGTGGTGTAAATACACTGTAAAAAGTGAAAAATAGAGAAAACTTGAAATATCATGGATTATGAAAGATTTTTTCTCAACTTTTGGCAAAGTTACTCACACAGCTAAAATGCTTAGTTCTAGATTTTTGAGTCCTCTCAAGAGTAACTGTGCTCTGTAATTCAGATGTCTATTTCATCAAATTTGTCATTACACGGGAACGTTTCATTTGTCTTTTCGGTCCCACTTTATATTAGGTGTCTTTAACTACTGTGTACTAACATTAAAATAGATACAATTCAATGTATGTAATGTGTAACTACATGTTGTTCTGCAAAATTCTCACAAGATTCCCATTTGTTGATGCTGAAGTTGAGAAAAAGGTAGGTTTAGGGGTAAGGTTTGGTTTAGATTAGGGTTAGGGTTTAGGGTAAGGTTAGGTAAGGTGACATGGCATGGAGCAGGTTGAGGTGTTGGGGCAAAAGATGGAGCTAGCTCAGCGACCATGATAAGGAACTCTGGCTTGGCGGCCATGATGTGAAACTCTGGCTCGGTGGCCATGACGTGGAATGCTGGCTCGGCGGCCATGTCGTGGAACTCTGGCTTGGCATCCACCTCCCCCACAGTGAACATGGAACCAATAATCTGCAGGGCGAGGTCGATATACTGATCCAGGCTCTGGGTACTCTGATTGCCTAGCATCAGAAAAGAGATGGGCTCATTCAGTCCAAATCAGAAACAGTCCTTGAGGGCCACCTCATTGAAATCCACCTGGCAGGCCAGATCGCAGAAATCCTCCACATAATGCTCCAGGGGATGATTCCCCTGACATAGGCAGAGGAGCTGGATTGCTGGGTTCATATTTTGGGTCAAGTATTCTGTAACAATGCTGTTGGTAATGATGATGATGTAGACGAGGATAAGAACCCAAGTGCAGTTTATTAATAAACGTGAAATCCAATAAACCCTAACATAAACATGAACCAAAAAAAAAAAAAAAGAAAACCATGAACTTGACTTGACTTGACTTGACTTGACTTGACTTTTAAATGGCATGACTATGAACCAACCTACATCAACAATACTTGACCAAGGACAATGGAAAACATGAGGGTTTAAATACATGGACATGGGAGAACACATGACAAAGATAACCAATAAACAGACAGAACTGATAACAAGATAATAAACCAATAAACCAATGAAAACAAGACACATGAACATGGAGGGAAAACATGAAATCACATGACTAGGGATACATGACATGAAACAGGAAATAACTTACAAAATAAAAGACATGAAAAACTTGAATCAACAAAATACACATGACAAGAGAATGTTGTGATCTATCGTGTCAAAGGCAGCACTAAGATCTAAAAGCACTAGAAGATAAACGCAGCCACGATCAGTTGATAAGAGCAAGTCATTTGTAACTCTGATAAGTGCAGTCTCTGTACTGTGATGGGCCTAAATCCTGACTGAAATTGTTCATATATACCATTTCTCTGTAGACATGAACATAGTTGGGAGGGCACTACCTTTTCTAGTATTTTCAACATAAACGGGAGATTTGAAATCGGTCTGTAACTAGCCAATTCTCCAGGATCAAGCTGTGGCTTCTTAATAAGCGGTTTGATAACTGCCATTTTAAAGTTTCTTGGGACATGTCCTAAGGATAGCGAGGAGTTAATAATATTAAGAAGAGATTCTGAAATTACAGGGAATACCACTTTTAAGAGCTTAGTTTGATTTGTATCTTTTGATTTTTTGATAAGTTTTGTTAGCCCTTCATGACCTATGACAGCAAAGGATTGAAGTTGCTCACGGGGGAAATTATGAGACACTTTTGAGGTGCTGTTACAGTTGATTGCATAGTTCTAATTTTATTTCTGATTATTTACATTTTATCAGTAAAGAAATTCATGAAGTCATTATTATTGTGCTGCGAAGGAATATCTGGTTCAGTCGATGCTTTATTCCTAAAGAAAAAAAAAACCCACCTCTGTTGCATTTCATATATACATTTTACGATTAGTATCCCGCTGAACAAACTTCAAAGTGTTTTCAGAATGGAAGCATATGCTATAGGTGTATGAAGACAAAACTGTCCTTAAACACACTTCTTATTGTGTTCTGTTGACATTTCAATTACAGTATTTGTTGCTTTTCCCCCTCCCTTTCATAGACTAAAGAAATTGAAAGCTGTGTTAGTCATTATATACAGAGTTATTATTATATTTTAATTTAGTTTTTATTTCTACTTAATTTTTAATTTGTCCATTCAATTTAGTTAAGTTTTATCTAAAATTATGGGTGAAACACATTTACTGTAATTAATTCAATACACTGAATGTGTATACAACATTTAATAAATGGTAATATTAAAACATTTAATAATGCCCACAAAATTAAATACAACAATATAAAATAAAAACAGAAAAGATCAGATACCATTAAAATTTTATTTTTATACTACTACACTTCACACTTTTCAGTCCTCCTGCTGTGTCCAGGTGTAGCCTACTTGCCTAAAGTCAATATAAAATTTTTATGACAACCTCTCCTTGGGCTGATGATTTGTTCTTTTCACATTACATTTAGTATGGATAATAGGCGAATAGATACTTCTCCCCTCACTTGTGTTTGTCATTGTATTTTCTGACTTTTTTTGCCATTGAAACGCAAGTGCCAGCCTTACAGGTAACATACAGAGGATGAGCTAAAATATGTGACGGACTGAGTTGTAGCGCAATTTCCATCATGTTCTATTTCATCCGTCATATTAGTTTAAACCCAGCAAACACAGAATGTTCCCCTAACGTTAGCGTATGGTTCCTGTTTGGTTATTTTTATCTTAATGTTCTAAGAATGTCCTCTTTAGGTTCATTATTTTATAACCATAAACTAATGTTCCCAGAACATTGCAGGGTGGTTTTTGTGGCATAACCTAAAAATAACTTATACAGAACGTTCTCTAATCATTATTTTTAGGCTTTATATTTCGTTCACATTTATTTTTTATTCTTTTCATAATATTTTATTATTTTTCAAAGAGGTTGATAGACAAAGAAGACTGACATAAGTGCAGTACAGCCAGGTGTAAAGTAAAAGATGACGGAATATGGAAATTGATCACATTCAAATGAACAGATGTGGAAAGCATATACAATATGTGGGACAGTTCACCCAAAAATGAATATTCTCTCATCATTTACTCACCCTCATGCCATCCCAGATGTGTATGACTTTCTTTCTTCTGCTGAACACTAACAAAAATTTTTAGAAGAATATTTCAGCTTTGTAGGTCCATACAAAGCAAGTGAATGGGTACCAAAATTTTGAAGCTCCAAAAGCCAGCATAAACGTAATCCATAAGACTCCAATGGTTAAATCCATGTTTTCAGAAGCTATATGATAAGTGTGGGTGAGAAAATGATCAATGTTTAAGTACTTTTGTACTATTAGTCTCCACTTTCACTTTTACATTCTTCTTCTTTTGATTTTGGTGATTTACATTGTTCATGCATATCACCACCTGCTGGGCAGGGAGGAGAATTTATGGTAAAACCTGACTTAAATATTGAGTGTAGTTCCAGCCAGGTCTCCTAAGCAACCAAATTGGCTCAGTTGCTAGGGAGGGTAGAGTCACATGGGGTAACCTCCTCTTGGTCGTTATAATGTGGTTCTTACTCTCGGTAGGGTGTGTGGTGAGTTGTGCGTGGATGCCGCGGAGAATAACATGAAGCCACCACACGCGCTATGCGGTAACGCGCTCAACAAGCCACGTGATAAGATATGCAGATTGACTGTCTCAGACACAGAGGCAACTGAGATTTCGTCCTCCGCCACCCAGATTGAGGCAAGTCACTATGCCACCACGAGGACTTAGAGCGCATTGGGAATTGGGCATTCCAAATTGGGGAGAAAAGGGGAGAAAAATAAAACAAAAACATATTGAGTGTAGTTAATGTGTAGTTAAAGTTAGACCTACACATAAGAGTGGAATTTTATAAAATGTTCTTCACACAACATTATCAAATGGCTCCAGTAGACTTGAAATGTAGTGGACAAGTGTTATAGACAACTTTTATGGTGCTTTTATGTGCTTTTGGAGCTTGAAAGTCACAATCACATTCCTCTCATACCTCAATCTTGTGTGTGACGGATATAAAAAGTCATACTCATTTGGATCGAGGAGGGTGAGTAAATGATGACAAATTGTAGATTATGTTGAGCTGTTATATATTAACATTGCTCTTGCAAGCTCTATCACTTTTGTATTTATAATATTTTTGGATGTTCTATAAGTTTATAAACATAGTTAAAATGTTTGCTAATTTATGTAACACAGAAAGTATACATAAAATAACAGAACAATGTAGGCCTACTGATAAAAGTTCATTTTAAGATTGTAATAATAAGATTAAATTCAGAAAATATGATATGTGCAAAAATAATCTAGTTTTAAATAGGGGCATGGCCCCAAACAATTGAGAACCACTTCTCTAATGTTTATTTTATCAGGAAAATGCCACAATATCAACAAGTCACGTAAAAATCATTTTGCATAAATGTAGTTATAGTAACATGTTTCTTTGAGACCAGGCTGCAAAGAACATATATTGTGCTCTTTATATTCAGTCCATAGAAAATGATTGAATTCTTTAATTTTGTCTTCTTGACTCTCAGATTGGTTTTGTTGTTACATAAACTGCGGTGCTTTGCCATGCGATTCTCAAGAGGTCAAGTGAGGTGGATGTGTGTGTGACAGGATTTAACCATGAAGATGAAACACAGGCATGTGGGTGAAATAAGTTTGTCAGTGTGTCATATGTGTCTCATGCATGCATCTGGCACAGATGTGTTTGACAGGGCAGGGATTCATTTCTAAATACAAGCGCAGATGTTGCTCTGTGAATGGTGATCAGTGATACCTGCATACTTGAGAACAGCACAAGTGAGTGCTGCAGATCTAGGCCTGGGCGGATTGTCTCCACTGTCTGACCCCATTTTGCTTATTAAATGTTATACATTGATAAGATCAAAGTGTATTAAGTCTTTATCCTGTGGTAATATAGAAGTATATTAAATTCATATAAATTATTTCAGTCAAATCTGTGAGGTGAGGTGTGATCAGTAATTTTTACCTCATGAAAAAGATTATAAAGAAATGTATAGCACCAAACCAAAGTTAAACGACCCATGACCCATCTCAAGCTTTCAAACAATACTTTCAACTACACAGTTATTGAAAGTGTTGTTTGAAAGCTTGAGATGGGTCATAAAGGCCAACAGCTTTTAAGTTTATATTAGAACCACAATTTTGAATGCCAGGACACACTTCTTAATTACAATTCCATTTAACTTGTCTAGGCTTGTGGAGACTGATCACACTGTGAATTCACCAACAGTAGGTCGAAGATTCTTTGGCTGAAACTAGTCAGTGCTCTCCGAAAATTTAACCACTGCCCCCAGTTGCCAAAGATGGAAGTGTTGCTGAATGTATGGCCACGTATGAGCTCCAATTTCCATGTGAAATATCACAGAGTAGCACCAAAAACAAGTCGTTTTTGGTTTTAAATTATGTAATACTGTCAACAGGAATGCATATTTTATTAACCATAAAATGAAACAAAACCCCAACGCTAAACCTAATGAATCATGCTCATCCCCTTACAAAAAATCTAAACTAGCCACAAACTTGCCACAAATTTGCAGCAAATTTGCTGCTTGTTATTTTCACATGCAAATTAATTTATGATTTGCTGCAAATATTTGCCAGAAGTTTGCAGCTCTTCATCAGTAGTGGTGAACCTCCGGCAAACCTTTGGCAACAATGGAAAATTTCCCGCAAGTTTCATTTGCATGTGAAAATTATCAGTGACTAATTTGCGGCAAGTTTTTGGCAAATTTGCCATGAACTCTCGATTTTCATAAGGGTGATTATGTGAATGGGATTACTTCCTGGTTTCAATGTTGGACCAAAACCCACGTCTCTGAGGCTGCTTGCACAATGGTACTAGTAGTGCCACAGAATATAGTAAACGCATTTGAATTGATGCAAAAATATCTAATGTGAGAAGACGCTTGCCAGTAACTCAGCAGAGTGGGTTCGATGTCAGGGTACTGTATGTTTGAGCATCATAACCAGTCCAACATAGCAAGATTAGCTCAACCAATTGCAATTGGTTTGACCAACCACTGAAAGATGGGGGAGTGTTTGGGAAACCTGTTTGAAAATGGCCATTATATTTGCAATTCCGTTTGGTGAGGCTAGGGGTGCAGATATAACACTTATCCTTTAACATAACATAACATAACATTTTACTTAAGTTGTGCAAAAGTTTACTTAAAGTTTTACTCTAATATAAACTTTGGTTTTACTATAGTACTTCGGATCCTAAATACATAACCTAGATACAGCCAGAAAACTTTGCCTAATCATAAATGAATGCAAAATCCCTCTGTACATGAAAAACGATTACCTTAGAATTTAATAAGTTTTACATTTGTTTCTTGCTCATTTGCACATTTTCTCCTTGCAGGCTGAATACACTTGGCCTTTACAATATGCCACTTAAGAGACATTTACCATTTGTCAGATGTGTCCTAACATTTATTTGTGTGAATGTGGTTTAGACGCAGGTTTCGATGGTAATTATGCTCAGAGTCCCTTTAATTAGTGAACTGCCATTTAACACACTGTACAGAATGAAGTGTGTTAGGCTTTGTTTTTTAATCAGCAAGCATTCAGAGGACATTGGCATTAATATCTCTGCTTCAGGCCCTCTGTCAGGGTCATGAGCCAACCTTTCTTTATGAACTCATACAAATTAGAGAGGAACATGCAATCTTTTTCTTTATTGCAGGCAGGCTTTTACGGTTAAATTCACAATGGATATAAGTGTTCCTTTCAGATTTGTCCTGAGCGATTTAAAGACGAGTTCTTAAGATGCTTCCAATAAATGCTTTTGAGCAGAAACATGAAAACATGTTCATGAGTGGGTGAACCATTGGACCTTAGTCAGAGTGGTGCCATATTTATTTTTAGACGAGAATGAAAACAAGGCTGTGAGGGATAGAAGAATAGTCTATTCAATGCATTGTACTGTTGTTTAAATTGGTGTTCATTCATCTGACGAAACATTAAAAATACTTATTTCTAAAAAACTTCCAGGATCTTTATATGCTATAATACAGACTGTCACGTCAGACACTCTTTACTATTATTCTGACAGTTCACCTTCTTAAAATAAAGTAGCGATCCTAATTGACCTAAGAAGGAATGTTTTTTTACGATTAAATGTTAGGAATTGTGAGAAACTGAGTTTAAATGTATTTGGCTAAGGTGTATGTAAACTTCTGACTTCAACTGTATCAAATAACCCTCATTTATTATTTTCTTAAGCTTATGTTGGTTAAACAATATTACCAGTTGAGAATTAAAAGTAAATAAATGACACGTCCTAGGTTAAGTGAACAAACTGGTATTACAGTTACGACATGTCAGTGTTAACAAAGTGTCAGTGAAAACCTTAAATTAAAGGTTCAAAGTGCCTATGTGGTTCAGCATGGCAATACAAACTACCAGCTTCTGTATACTACAGTATTATATTCCATTCAAGTCAAGTAAAAATTTCCGCTTTACAAACTACAGAATTACTGTACTATAACTAAAATGGGCCTAAAAAAACCAAACAATAATTTATTAAATATATAATGTTTGAGGAGGAGGAACATGGACGCCATGCGAGGTCCGGATGTGTGAACGTCGAGCTCTGCGCACTTTCTAGTTTTAATACTATTAATGTCATAAACCAGTGAGATTCGATACACTCTGTTCCATAACTGTTCTAGGAGGACAATTTGTCAAAGAATTCAAAATCCTCGGGCTCTGGAGACATTAAAAGACACTTACATGCTCAAGCTGACACCCCCGAGCAGCAGGCCATGGACCAGGGAGCCGATTTGGTTGGGGAACTGCGGGAAGTTCGGCGAGAAATGTTGAACATGTCGGCAATGCTGATGTAGTTTGTTGTTGACTAGGAGGATCTTGCTGTAATACATCGATCGATCACTGCCATGGAGACGAAATTGAGCGGCTTTTTTTTTTTTTTTTTTGCTGGTTCCGCCTAGCGGCTGGAGTTTGTTTTGTGGAGGAACACACCTTCGGGACAGTTCTGTGGATGAATCTACATGTTCTTTATGTTTATTCCGCCTATTGGCTGGAGTTTATTTTATAGATTATCTTTTGTTGTATAATTCTCTCTCACAAAATTTTTATAGAAACATGCTGGACTTGAGCAGTCCGACAGCAAAGTTGTCACAGGGGCTCTCATAGGCATACATGGACTGTTTGAGTTTAGAGGGATGGACGTCAGTTGGCGCTGTCATGCGTGGGGTTAATGCGCATGTTTTTCTTTTTTCTGTTTATTTGGTTTGGGGTTTGATTGTTGCATTAATGTGGGAATGTGGTCTTTATAATTTTTGTTCCCTGTCTGTCACTCACTCAAAGTTGTGTCAATGTAGTGACACTAGGGGTTTGCTCTTGAGAGCCCCAGTCACCTTTGCTTTATTCAGAAAAGGCCAATGAAAATTGGCAAGTGGAATTTGCATGCTACTCTCTGCCCCGGACATACGGGTATATAATGAGATGGCGTGCACCACTCATTTAGACTTGTTCTTCGGAGCCAAGCACATGTGTGTGTGTGTTCATCCTTTCACCTTATTCCTTGCTGCTGGAATTTATGGCACATATCAGCAGTCGCCCTCGCATGGTCGAGTGTTGAGCTTCCCCTGTGTGCTTCGGTGGCTGAGTCCACAGGTCTTAAAAGAGTATATTCCAAAAGAGTATATTTTCTAAAGGAGCTCACACAAATGATTGGCGTCTTTCACCTTTGTGCTACTGGGTGCGACCGTTATCTCTCCCCACCGGATGGCCATGAGATCTGTCTCGAGTGCTTGGGTCGCCAGCACGGCGAGGCAGCATTCGTGGAGGGATCATGTTCTCACTGCGAGAACATGCCCATGAGAACGTTGCGGTCATGGCTCTCTTCCTTCTTTGTGAAGCAGAGAGCCACCATGGCTGCTTCCCGACCCGGTCCGTCTTGCGTTGAAACTCAGGCAGCTGCGTCGGTGAGCGCCGCGGGCGATCTGGACATGGATATGGGAGCGTTTCCGCCGGCTCAATCCCCGTGGACCTCCCAGCCCCAGCATGCTCGTTCTGCCCGGTAGAGCTCATGAGCGGGGTAGGCGGTCCGCCTCAGGGTGGATTTAATATCTCGTTCGGGGCTCATAACGAGGATGAGTTATCAGTTGCAGCATCGGAGGATGGGTTTCTGCTTTTGGAAGTGGACGAATTTTCTGAGCTCCTGCTCTTGGGCGGTAGAGCTCAGGATGAGGTGGATGCTAAGTTGGCAGCCGTGCTTGCCCGGGTGGCCGTGAATATCAGGCTGGAGTGGAACCCTCCACCCTGCCCTGAGCGTTCACAGCTAGATGACTGGTTTCTGGGCTCGGAGCGCGACTCACGGCCGAGCCCTGCCCCAGTGCCCTTCTTCCCGGAAGTACACGAGGAGCTCGAGAAGTTGTGGAAGGCACCTTTCTCTGCCCGTACACGCTTCGCCGGCTCGACCACCCTAACTACCCTCAACGGCGGAGCGGCTAAGGGATATATCGAGCTTCCCCGGGTAGAGCGCGCTGTCACGTTGCATTTATGCCCGCAGGGCGCAGCCACCTGGAGGAACCAACCAAGGCTCCCTTCCAAGGTGTGTAAGTTTTCTTTGTCACTCGTAGCGAAGCCTTACAATGCCACGGGTCAGGCTGTTTCCGCTCTGCACGCCATGGCCATCCTGCAGGTCCACCAGGCCAAGGCGCTGAAAGATCTGCACGAGGGTAGGACCGACCCAGGGCTTATGCAGGAAATTACGCCGGACGATGTCCACCTTGGTGGTCCAAGAGCAGCACGTGTGGCTTAACCTTGCGGAAATGCGTGACACCGAGAAAGTCCGCATTCTCGATGCGGCCATGTCCCAAAGGGGGCTCTTTGGCGACACTGTCGAGGATTTTGCCCACCAGTTCTCGACGGTGAAGAAGCAGACGGAGGCCATCAAACACATCCTGCCGTGTTGCGGCTCGGCTGCCTATAGGCCTCCGAAGTCCCATGCCCTGACTGCCTCTCGCCAGGGCCGTCCTCCTGCGGTGCCAGCCCCAGCAACCCCACCATCGGAGTCTGTATGCCGGTCTTTGAGAAGAAGATCCTCACGCAGGAAGGCGGAACCACCTGCCCACCAGCCAGCCGGCAAGATCCCCAGATGGGCTTCGAGGCAGTCCTGAGACAGGTGACCCAGGGATGAGGCAGCGCTCATTGACAACCCCTGGGTCAGCACGAGGTGAGTATCCCAACATCGCCGGATCCCAATATACTTCGGACGCCAGCTCCGGCACCCAAATTGTCAATAAAAGAGCAGTTTCTTCATTCCCTGTGTCATTCTCCAATGCTCAGCCCCTCCGGCCCTTGCACCCACGACGGCCAGGCGCTGAATGTCTTTCCTGTCAGGGAGCAGAACAAGAGTATCTCGCGTTCCCTTGTTTTCCATCAAAAGAAATTCGGCAAACTGGTAAGTATGGGGGTTCTTGGGGCCGCTCGCACGCCCGCCTCAGCCACCGGTCACCGTTGCGGGCTTGTGGAGCAGCACGCCTCCCCTGGATGATCCTCCCAGTGGGTGTCTGCTCTGCCAATCACCAACCCTGGGTGTGATAAATCCAATCGTCCCCCTGGTGCCGTTAGCGCAAAGGCTGGAAGCCTGGTTAGCGCTTTCCAGCCCATCGTGATGGCTCATCTGACATCTGTACGACATCAGGATTGGTTCGCTGCCATTGACCTGAAGGACATGTACTTTCACGTATCGATCCTTCCTCGACACAGACTCTTTCTTCGTTTTGCCTTCGAGGAACGAGCATACCAGTACTCCCTTTCGGTCTGTCCCTGTCTCCTCATGTCTTTACCAAGGTCGAAGAGGCTGCTCTGGCCCCGCTTAGGGAGAAGGGCATTCGCATTCTCAATTATATTGATGACTGGCTGATCCTAGCTCACTCGCGAGATCTATTGTGTGCGCACAGGGACCTTGTGTTTCGGCACCTCGACCGACTGGGGTTTCAGGTCAACTGGGAAAAGGGCAAGCTCTTCCCGGCACAGAGCATCTCTTTTCTCGGTATGGAGTTGGACTCGGTCACCCTGATGGCACGCCTTACGAACGAGCGTGCACAGTCGGTGCCGGCATGCCTGAAAGCCTTCACGCAGAAGGTAGCGGTCCCAGTGAAACAATTTCAGAGGCTCCTGGGGCATATGGCATCCTCGGCAGTGTTACTCCCCCTCAGGTTAATGCATATGAGACCGCTCCAGCACTGACTACAGACTCGAGTCCCGAGGTGGGCATGGCGCCACAGCACCCAGTGCGTGGCTATCATGCCTCAGTGCCATCAAACATTCAGTCCTTGGTCAGACCTGGCATTTCTACGGGCACGGGTTCCCTTAGAGCAGGTCTCGAGGCACTTCGTGGTCATGACAGATGCCTCGAATTCGGGCTGGGGCACTGTGTGCAACAGGCAGGCAGTATCGGGGCTCTGGACAGGGCCCCGCCTGCAATGGCACATCAACTGCCTAGAGTTGCTGGCCCTGCGGAGGCTTCAGCCGTTGATTTAGGGCAAGCACGTGTTGATCCGGATGGACTGCTAGGGTGGGATATGCTCACATTGCAACAGCAGATGTTGAAGTCTCTGCGAGCCACTTACCTTCCGGCGTCCTCAACTATGCAGCGGATGCGCTCTCATGGCAGGTAATGCTCCACGGAGAATGGAGATTCCACCCCTGCACAGTCCAGCTGATTTTGGAGAGATTTGGAGAGGCGCAGGTGGACCTGTACACCTCCCGAGAGTCCTCTCACTGCCCCCTTTGGTACTTCCTGTCCGAGGCTCCCCTCGGCATGGATGCCTTGGTGCACAGCTGGCCTCGGGGGCTGTGCAAGTACGCGTTTCCCCCAGTGAGCCTCATTGCACAGATGTTGTGCAAAGTCAAAGAGGAGGACGGGCAACAAGTCCTGATGGTTACGCCATACTGGCCCAACCGGACTTGGTTTTCAGACCTGATACTCCTGGCAGTAGCCCCTCCCTGGTGCGTTCCCCTGAGACAGGACCTTCTCACTCAGGGGCAGGGCACGCTCTGGCATCTGCGGCCAGACCTCTGGAATCTCCATGTCTGGCTCCTGGAGGGGACACGGAGGACCTAGCAGGCCTTCCACCAGCGGTGGTAGACATGATCACTCAGGCCAGAGCCCCCTCCATGAGACATCTGTATGCTCAGAAGTGGCATCTCTTCGTGAATTGGTGTTCTTCCCGCAGGAAAGATCCACGGAGATGTGCAGTCGTGTCTGTGTTGTCCTTTCTACAAGAGGGACTGGAGAGACGGCTGTCTCCCTCTACCCTGAAGGTGTACGTGGCTGCTATTGCAGCATATCATGATACACTGGATGGGAGACCCTCTTGACAGCACAACCTGATCACCAGGTTCCTCAAAGGCGTGAGGAGACCGAATCCCCCTAGACTGTTCCTGATTCCCTCTTGGGATCCCTGAATACGGCCCTCCTGGTGTTGCTCACTTCTATCATGAGGGTGGGGAACCTGCAGGCGCTCTCTGTCACCAGCGAATGCCTGGAGTTTGGGCCAGCACACTCTCACGTGATCTTGAGACCCCGGCCTGGTTACGTGCCCAAAGTTCCCACCACTCCCTTTCGGGATCAGGTGGTGAACCTGCAAGCGCTCCCTTCAGAGGAGGAAGACCCGGCCTTGTCGTTGCTGTGTCCAGTTCGTGACCTGCACATCTATCTGGACCGCACGCAGAGCTTTAGACACTCGGAGCAACTCTATGTCTGCTTTGGAGGGCAGCAGAAGGGGAAAGCTGTCTCAAAACAGAGGTTGTCCCATTGGATTGTGGATGCCATTTCTCTGGCTTACCAATCACAAAACCTGCCGTGCCCTTTGGGAGTTCGGGCACACTCCACCAAAGGTGTTGTGTCCTCCTGGGCACTGGCGAGGGGTGCCTCTCTAGCAGACATATACAGAGCAGTGGGTTGGGCTACACCCAATACCTTTGCGAGGTTCTACAACCTGCGCATAGAACCGGTTTCGACCCGAGTGTTATGGGGTAACAACAGGTAGGCCGGGTGGCCAGTCGGGTGTATCGCTTGCATTGCGCCTTTCCCCTCTTGAGGTGATAATGTGTGCTATCTTGTCCACAACAGTTCCCCGTAACTGGTGAACACTGGATGCCTCTTTAATTCCTTAAGCACTATTTGGTGGCAAACTCGGCGGAGGAGTGATGCCGCCAGGCCCAGTACTCGTGGTATGCCTCTTTTCAGGTGAGCCTGTGTACCTGGGCTGAGTTCCCCCCTCGGTAATCCCGTATGATGCGTTTCCACTGTTCGGTTTCCCCTCAGGTGAACCCTGTGTCTCCTCTCGTCAGAGCTCTGCTCTGCCTCGGCCACTGTTGCTGTGTACCCTCTCCGTAGATAGGGTACTCCCCAGTGGCATCATTCTATATGTGAATTTCCCCGTCGGTAAGTCCATGTGAGGTATTCTCCACATGTTAACCTCCCTCCAGTAGGATGTGGTCTCTGTAGTGGTCTCTCCCTCCTGGAGAGGGAAGAGCACTTCCCCAGCGCTATTCTAGCAGGTGCTCGGCGGGAAATTACTTAATACAAAAATCAGGAAAGGCCACCGCCTGTAGCTTCCTCGGGTAAGTGCCTCCTCCCTCCTCCCAGCACAGCCTTACTTAACTCACTGGAAGGTCACGACGTGGTCGAGAACTCACTGCGAGGACCATGTCTGCTCCTCCATACCTCGTGACACGGTTCAGCACCTGTGGCGTTTCATATAGGAACCCCAAGTGTCACTACATCGACACAATGTCGAGTGAGTGACAGACAAGGAACGTCTTGGTTACTGGTGTAACCTCTGTTCCCTGATGGAGGGAACGAGACATTGTGTCCCTCCTGCCGCAGTGCTGAACCGACCGCTGACATGGCCAGGACTCTCTCTCGGCTCCTCAGCACAACTCTGAATGAGTGGTGCACGGCATCTCCTTTTATACCTGTATTTCCGGGGCGGAGAGTGGCATGCAAATTCCACTCAGCAATTTTTATTGGCCTTTTCTGAATAAAGCAAAGGTGATTGGGGCTCACAAGAGCGAACCCCTAGTCATCGACACAATGTCTCGTTCCCTCCATCAGGTAACAGAGGTTACACCAGTAACCAAGATGTTTTTGACACACTTTTTTTTCCTATTATGTCAAATGTTAATATGAGTGGATTGTCTCTCTCCACATGGAATGTGAATGGGTTGGGGCACCCCATAAAATGAAGGAAGGTTATTTCTCTTCTTAAGCGTAATAAATATGATATAGTGTTTCTTCAAGAAACACATCTTTCCCTGCAAGAAGCTGAAAAATTTGGGAAGATATGGGGTGGACATTTTTCTTTAGTGCTGGCTCGAATAAGAGCAGAGGAGTCATTACACAGACAAGTAAGCATCTACAATTCAAATGTCTCAAACAGATTAAAGATAAATTAGGAAGAGTCATTATTGTTTTAGCAGAAATGCAGGGGCAAAGTCTTATTTTGGCTAATATTTACACACCTAACGTTTATGATCATGCTTTTTTATAGATCTTGAAGGGATGTTGCAAGCCGCTGGCACCCCTCATGATATAATATTGGGAGGATATTTTAATATTTTGATGGACTCATCTTTTGATGGACTCAAAAGTGTGTAAGCCCCCTAGAGCAACATTGACACTTCACAGGATGTGTAAAAAATCTTGGCCTTACAGATATTTGGAGACTTTTGAAACTATTTGGTAGGGACTATAAATCTTATGGACTGATGATTTTTTTTATTCTAGAATAGTTTTTTTTTATTATATCTAAGTCCCTCATTTCATCTGTTGTTTATTTCTCAATGGGAAACATTTTAGTCTCAGATCATGCCCTGGTGAGTTTAGAGGTGTTGCCACATATGGAGAAGAGGAAATCATGTAGTTGGCACTTTAATGTATCCCTTTTGCAAAATCCTGAATTCCAACAAATGTTAAAGGCTGAAATCAATGTTTATATGGAGACCAACTGGTCCTCAGTATCCTCTGTGGGTGTGGCTTGGGAGACACTTAAGGCAGTTCTTAGGGGCTGGATCATACAGTATGCCTCATTCACCAATAAATCCAAAAGCACAAGAACTCGTGGAGTTAGATGGGAATATTAAAAGTGCAGAGGCAAAGCTGAAGTGCTGAATGTCATCTGATGGCCTCAGAGAATTTACCAGATTGAAATACAGATATAATACTATTTTGTAGCAGAAAGTGGAGTTTTGGCTATTCTGGGCAAGACAGTTATACTTTGAGTCGGGGGACAAAGCAGGAAAACTTCTGGCTAGATATTTAAAACAGAGAGAGTCTTTTTCTACCATTCGTGAAATCTGCTGGTGGTGAAACATTTACCTCAGCCATTGATATTAATAATGCTTTTAAAGAATTCTATATTGATCTCTATAGTTCCACGTCTTCATCTACTGATGAGGATATTAGAAACTTTGTGGAACCATTAGAACTTCCTAAACTGACGACTGAGCAAAAAAATTCTCTTGATTCTGAGATAACCTTGGAGGATTTTGGCGAGGTAATTAAGACCTTGCCTACAGGCAATTTTTTGAATTTTTTTAGATCTTATGCTACAGAATTGGCTCCACTTTTGATAGAAATTTATATGGAATCATTAAAGAATGGAAAGCTTCCACCAACCATGACGCAAGCCCGGATCAGTCTGATTCTTAAGAAGGACAAAGATCCAAGCGAGTCTAAGAGTTACCATCCAATTTCCCTGATCCAGTTAGACGTTAAAATATTGTCAAAAATTTTGGCTAACCGATTAAGTTATGACATCTCTTATATATATATAGATCAGGTGGGGTTTATTAGGGGCCGTAGCTCTTCTGATAACATTAGGCATTACATCAATATCATGTGGTCAGTGGCAAATGATCAGACTCCAGTCGCTGCCGTCTCACTTGACACCGAAAAGGCATTTGATATGGTAGAATGGGATTATCTTTTTAAGATTTTAGAAATATATGGGTTCGGGAATACTTTTATTGGATGGATTAAGTTACTTTCTAGACACCCGATAGCGGCGGTACAAAAAATTGATTAATTTCAGATTATTTTACTTTGGATAGGGGCACCTGGCAGGGTTGCCCTCTTTCCCTATTATTGTTCTGTCTTGCCCTGGAACTATTAGCAGCCGCAATAAGAAAGGAGCATGATTTTCCAGGGGTGGTAGCAGGAGGTATGGTGCATAAGCTTTTGCTTTACGCAGATGATATTTTATTATTTGTCTCCAACCCTACTAGATCTCTGCCTTGCCTCCACAGAATTATTTATTCCTTTTCTAAATTCTCAGGATACAGAGTTAATTGGTCTAAATCCAAAGCTTTGGCTCTGACAGCGTACTGCCCGGTAACGGCTTTTCAGCTGGGCGCCTTCCAGTGACCCAAACAGGGCATTAAGTATTTAGGCATTTTATTCCCAGCAAATTTGTGTGATTTAGTTAGAGTTAATTTTGAGCCTTTAATAAAAAGTTGTCGGGCTTTACTGGTTGTTTAGAACAGTGTTACTATCAGAAATAATTAATAATTATTTCTGTAGTTATTAATCAATGTTTAAATTAATTAATTGGATCTAACTCATTAAAACCTCATATGGGACTCCAGTAAATGTAGTGTGCTACGTTTAGGAGCAAGTTTGGTTATTAGCAATAATTAGTAATTATCAAAGATAATTATTAATGATTAAAATCAATAGAACATTGATGAGAATCAATGTTAGCTTTTTTTGATCCTTTAAATCAACAATTATCAAAGATAATCGTTAATTGTTAACATCGATGAAACATTAATTAAAATTAACACTAGCTTATTGATCATTCAAATTCAATCAAAGATAATTATCAATTATCAAAAATCAGTTGAATATTAATAAGGATTAACATTGACGGGGCACCACCCTGGAGTTAGGGACTAATAACCAAATAGTAAAACAGTCTCAATATTAGATTGTTTTCTTAGGAAAATCAACATCCGAAGAATATCGATTTTTGGGAAAAAAAACAATGAATGAATGTTTGAATCCGAGCACTGACATCCTGTCAGCATGACACAGGCGTATGCAAAACAAACCAAAACACTTCTCTTTGTAATATAACAAAGTTTATTTATGCTGTAATCTCAATTAATAATTAATACAATGCAGTCAATAAACTTCCTACTTACAACTACAAACTAAACAGTGATATGATTAGATATGGAAATAAAAATAATCCTATAACACATAAGGTGTGTGTGTGTGTGTGTGTGTGTGTGTCAGTGTGGTTAGTGAGAGAGAGAGAGAGAGAGAGAGAGAGAGAGAGTTATTAAGTGACAGCCCGAAAGCTGATTTCGCGATAGCTGGAGATAAAGCAGCCGTGTTCATCACTCAGAGACACGGTTTTACGAGCAGGGCTCATAAAAGTCCTGCGTTATTTGACTCTTTAATGGATGAACTCAGTTTCTGTCTCACCCGCGATGGCGAAAATGCACAACAATCCAATTTGGTTGGACCACAATACAGCAAAACAAATTTGTGATAATACCCTGAGTATTAATAATGAGCAGACATGGCGGTCCGTAAACTGTACAAGCAAAAGCCTTGAAACACAAGAATAACACGCTATAATATTCTATCTCTGCCCAGACGTAACCTCTTGAACTTGAATCGCATGAGGATGCAGGTGGAATGTGTTTTCCTCCGTCCTTTAACTTTGACCCGGTTCCTTGAGGCTCGTGTGATGACGGGAGGCCGTTTCCTCGTGCTGTCGGCGGGCGGTACGGCTGTTGATTGTTGGCGGGCGGTACGGCTGTTGATTGTCGGCGGGCGGTACGGCTGTTGATTGTCGGCGGACGGTACGGCTGTTGATTCTCGGCGGGCTGGCGGAGAACTCAGAAATGTCGACTTGATTGAAGATGGAAGAGAAATCTTTAATCTCTTCACTTCTGTAGGCAAACGGATGAAGATGCGAATTGCTCGGCGGTCTCCTTCGGATCCGTTAGAGTGTTTGGTTGAACACAGAGTAATCTCAACTCGTCCAGCAAGATGGAGATTGTATGGCTCCAGTTTCAAGTCGGACATTACTCCCTTGTGCCACGAGGTTGCACCGGAGAGCAGCAAAAAGCTACATCCGTATTCGGTGAAGTCGCAGGAAGCGAATTCTTTTAGCATTTCAGAATTATTTGAACTCCTGATGATGTTTGAGGGATGTTCTGTTGTGTGCCTCATCCAATAGGAGTTGAGAGCTTGATCCTTTAGTGAGCAAGGCTTCCTGGATTTGTAGTCTGTTTTGGACTCCCTTTGTTTGATTTTGGCGCAATTTTTATCAGTAAAATTTATGACATGGAATGTGTGGAGGCTGAGTTAGGTTTTACGACTGTTAGGCCTGCCTTTGTCCTCTATCTGAATACATGAGGCCCAACAAAGTTTTTCGAGCGATATGGGCAGGTGGGCTTCATTACATTTATCTATGATTGGGAAGGTTAATGCCCCTCCCTGGTTTTGTATTGAACAGGAAATTCTTGCCCCTATTTCACCATTGCAAATCCTTTCTATCAAACTAAACAGAGAAGTTAAGTTACACCCCGTTATCTCGCATTTGCAGTCGGTACAGCATATGGCTGAAACCAAAATTATGTATTAATAAGTCCCCTTTCTGCTAGTCAGAGTGGAATGTGAGGGAGGTTAATACACTCGGTGACCTATATGAGAGTGGAGTGTTGAGATCCTTTGAAAATTTTATTCAACATTTTGGGATTCCCAGATCTCAGTTCTCAGCTGCGCCACCTGCTCTGTACTATTTTTGGGAGTAGCATACCCCCCCCCCAAAATGGCAGATACTCTGGAAGTGGTGATTACTGCTTTTGGAAAAGGTCATGAGGCATCAGTGTATTACTCCCTGCTAATTCAGAGGCTGGAGGACAGAGCTTTAACTTCTCTCAAGAGATTATGGGAGAAAGATTTAAACTTGGTATTGGGGGAGGGAGTGTGGGCTAGGGTCTGCAATTAGAGATGTAAGGGTGCGCATTATGCAATTCAAGATTTTACATAGATTCTATTGGACCCCCTCTAGATTGGCTTGGTCTTAAAGACACACCCACCTGATGGCGATGGCTATCCGAAGATGGAGACACAACCCATGTTTTTTGGAGGTGGGTTAATATCCAATAATTTTTGTTGAAGGTTCAGAGTTTTATGTGTGATGTATTGGGCACTAAAATTTAATTTTGCCTCAGACTCTGTATTTTAGGGCTGTCATCAGTATAGGGAATAAACACATAAAAAATTGGGTCCTAACCAATGTTATGATTGGCAGACAAATTGTTTTAAGGGGATTGAAGTCGGCTGAAGCGCCCTCATTTCAAGAATGGTGCACGGAGATGGGGAGGGTGGCGGCTTTCGAGGAAGCGTCGTGTAGTAGGCTGGGGAATTGGGATTTGTTTGATGGGAAATGGGGTAGCTATTTGGTGTTTTTGGAGGGCTCTCGGGGAGGGAGAATTTTAGTTCCCTATCTGTCACTCACTCGACGTTGTGTCGATGTAGTGACACTAGGGGTCACTCTTGGGAGCCCGAAACACCTCTGGTCTTTGATAAAATGCCAATTTAAATTGGCGAGTTGTATTTGCATACCACTCCCCAAAGATACGGGTATAAAAGGAGCTGGTATGCAACCACTCATTCAGATTTTCTCTTCGGAGCCGAACGGTCGATGTTCACTGAGCTGACTGTTCATTCTCCTCTGCTGGATCTAACGGCTCATTTCAGTGGCTTCTCCCTCTTCTGCACTGGTGCACTGCAGAGAACGCCCCTGGGTGCTTCGGCAGAAATAAGAGAGTATATTTCTCTAAAAGAGTATATTTCTCTAAAAGAGTGGCACACACTGAATGTCTTTTCGCATCTTTTTAAAGATGCCTTTCTATTTGTGTGTTATTCCTGGTTGCGGTCGTTATCTCTCAACTTCTGATGGTCACGATCACTGTCTTTCGTGTCTGGGCGCGACCCATGCGGAGATAGTGTTCGTGGATGGATCATGTACTCATTGTGAGATCATGACCATGGCAACATTGCTGTCGCAGCTTGCCTTCATAAGAAAGCAAGCCACCCTAGTGGCTCCCCACCTCGGTCCTTCTACCTATGAGTATGAGGCCAGCGCGGGCGATTTGGGGACCCCAATGGGACCACCTCCGCCGGGTATCCCCCCATGGACCTCCCTTTCCCCAGCACGCTCATCTGCCCCGATCGGGCTTCGGGATGAGTCTGCCGGCTCGTCTCATGGCGAGTTCGACCTCTTGTTCAGAGCCCGCGAAGCTGACAAGGTCCTCCCATTTGGCCTGTCCTTGTCCCCTCGCATCTTCACGAAGGTCACAGAGGCAGCCCTTGCCCCGCTAAGGGAAGTGGGCATCCGCATCCTCAATTATCTCAACGACTGGCTAATCCAAGCTCACTCTCGGGATGTGTTGTGTGTGCACAGGCACCTGGTGCTCACGCACCTCAGCTGACTTGGGCTTTGGGTCAACTGGGAAAAGAGCAATCTCTCCCCGGTTCAGAGCATCTCTTTTCTCGGTTTGGAGTTGGACTCAGTCTCGATGACTGCGCGCCTCATAAACGAGCATGCACAGTCGGTGCTTAACTTTCTGAAGGCATATGGCATCCTCAGTTGTGGCCACACCGCTCGGGTTGATGCATATGAGACTGCTTCAGCACTGGCATCAGACTTGAGTCCCGAGATGGGCATGGCGCCGCGGGACACATCGCGTGGTCGTCACGCCAATATGTCACTACCTTTTCAGCCCTTGGACCGACTTTGCATTTCTACGGGCAGGGGTTCCGCTAGAGCAGGTCTCCAGGCGCGTTGTGGTTATGACGGACGCCTCCAAGATGGGCTGGGGCACCGTATGCAATGGGCACACAGCCACCGGCTCCTGGACTGGCCCGTGGTTGCTTTGGCACATCAACTGCCTCGAGATGTTGGCAGTACTACTCGCCCTGCGGAGGTTCCGGCCGTTGATCCAGGGCAAGCACGTGTTGGTCCGGAAGGACAACACAGTGATGATAGTGTACATCAACCATCAAGGCGGTCTACGCTCCCGTTGCATGTCACAACTCGCCCGCCGTCTGCTCCTCTGGAATCAGCAGTGCCTCAAGTTGCTGCGAGACATTCACATCCTGGGCGACCTCAACACCGTGGCGGACGCGCTGTCACGACAGGCTACGCTCAGGGGAGAGTGGAGACTCCACCCCCAGGTGGTCCAGCTGATTTGGAGTCGATTCGGTCGAGCACAGGTTGACCTGTTTGCCTCCCGGGAATCCTCCCACTGCCCGCTTTGATACACCCTGACCGAAGCACCCCTCGGTATAGACACGCTGGCACACAGCTGGCCCCCAGGATTACGCAAATATGTGTTTCCCCCAGTGAGCCTACTTGCACAGACCCTGTGCAAGGTCAGGGAGGACGAGGAGCAGGTCATCCTAGTAGCACCCTACTGGCCCACCCAGACGTGGTTCTTGGACCTCGTGGCGAATTCCCCTGAGGAAGGACCTTCTTTCTCAGGGACAGGGCACCATCTGGCACCCACGACCAGACCTCTGGAATCTCCACGCCTAGCCCTTGGACGGGACGTGGAAGACCTAAGTGGCCTACCACCCGCGATGGTAGACACGATCACTCAGACTAGGGTTCCCTGTACGAGGCGCCTGTATGCCTTGAAGTGGCGTCTGTTCGCTAAGTGGTGTTCTTCCCGACTCGAAGACCCCCAGAGATGTGCAGTCGGATCAGTGCTTTCCTTCCTGCAGGAGAGGCTGGAGGGATGGCTGTCCCCCTCCACCTTGAAGGTGTATGTGGCCGCCATTTTTTTGAATTAGTACTGACATGCCCGACCCTTGAATGCAAACCGGAGGAAGGGCCTGTGTCGAGGTAGAATTGAGATGTGAAAGTATGCGTCCTTCAGGTCTACCGCCGCTAACCAATCTTGATGCCGGATGCTCACCAGAATGTGTTTTTGCGTCAGCATCTTGAACGGGAGTCTGTGTAAAGCCCGGTTCAGTACTCGTAGGTCCAAGATTGGCCGCAACCCACCGCCTTTTTTCAGTACGATGAAGTAGGGGCTGTGAAACCCCTTCTTCATCTTGGCCAGAGGGACAGGTTCTATCACACCCTTCCATAGGAGGGTGGCAATCTCCGCACGCAAGGTAGCAGCGTTTTCGTCTTTCACCGAGGTGAAGTGGATACCGCTGAACCTGGGCGCACGTCTTGTGAACTGAATCGCATAACCGAGTTGCACGGTCCGGACCAGCCATCGTGACAGGTTGGAAAGCGCAAATCACGCATCCAAGTTCCGCGTGAGGGTGACCAAACGGACAACCTCGTCAGACGTACCGGCAGGTGGAGCCTCGCGGCTGGGCGGAGCTCGAGATTCCAAACCATGTTGTGGCCGTGCCGAGTCCAGGGACATCGAAGCACTTACCTGGCTCCTTGTGACCACCCCCGAACAGCCTGGGATGGGGGAGGAAGAGGCCTGTCCTCGCAACCCGTGGAGACTGTCACATCGGGGGCACATGTGTGCCACAGCTGGGCACGCAGGGGCAGGGAGACCGCCAATGGAGCGCCAATCCTGGAAGGGCAAAAAGGTGGACAGTGGCCGTGATGACGACCGTGCACACCGGGTATGTGACCTAGGGAAGGAGGAAACCGCTCTTTTGCTGAACTTTTGGGTACCGCAGCCACAGAAAACAGCGGTTCCACTGAAACTCTTTCAGAGGCTCCTGGGGCATATGGCATCCTCAGCGGTGGCCACCCCGCTCGGGTTGATGCATATGAGACCGCTTCAGCACTGGCTTCAGACTCGAGTCCCAAGATGGGCATGGCACCGCAGGACACATCGCGTGGTCATCACGCCGGTCTTTCACCGTCTTTTCAGCCCTTGGACCAACCTCTCATTTCTATGGGCCTCCTGGCATGTCGTGGTCCTGACAGATGCCTCCAAATGGGCTGGGGTGCTGTTTGCAATGGGCAAGCAGCCGCCAGCTTATGGACGGGCCCGCGACTGCTTTGGCACATCAAGTGCCTCGAGTTGATGGCAATTCTGCTCGCCCTGCAGAGGTTTCGGCCGTTGATCCAGGGCAAGCACGTGTTAGTTCAGACAAACAACACGGCAACAGTAGCATATGTTGCTGTGAGCCACTCACATCCCGGGCAACCTCAACACTACAGCGGACGTGCTGTCATGGCAGGTTACCCTCAGGGGAGAGTGTAGACTCCACCCTCAAGTGGTCCAGCTGATTTGGAGTCGATTCGGACAGGCACAGGTAGACCTGTTCACCTCTCAAGAATCTTCCCACTGCCCGCTCTGGTACGCCCTGACCGAGGCACCCCTCGGCATAGACGTACTGGCACACAGCTGGCCTCCTGGTCTACGCAAATATGCGTTTACCCCAGTGAGCCTACTTGCACAGACTCTGTGCAAGGTCATCCTGGTAGCACCCTGCTGGCCCACCCAGACATGGTTCTTGGACCTCATGCACCTCAGGACAGCCCCCCCCCCCCCCGGTGAATTCCCCTGAGGAAGGACCTTCTTTCCCAGGGACGGGGCACCATCTAGCACCCATGACCAGACCTCTGAAATCTCCATGTCTGGCTCCTGGATGGGACGTGGAAGACCTAAGCGGTCTACCACCCACGGTGGTAGACACGATCACTCAGGCTAGGGCCCCCTCTACAAGGCGCCTGTATGCCTTTAAGTGGCGTCTGTTCGCTAAGTGGTATTCATCCCGACGGGAAGACCCCCAGAGATGTGCATTCGGATCAGTGCTTTCCTTCCTGCAGGAGAGGTTGGAAGGGCGGCTGTAGTGGCATGCAATACAAGTGGATAAGCCCAGGATAGCCGGCCGGGTGTATCGCTTGCACATAGTGCCTTTCACCTCTTCTGAGCTGAAGACGCGCGCCATTAATTCCCAGTAGTGTTCACAAACTATGTTCCCTGGTTGACTTCCTCCGAACCCTGTGGCAGTCGAGTGTTCGGAGAGACTCACTGCCGGCCCAGTACACATGCTAACTAAGAGCCCTGTTCTGGGGTAGGTGCTCAGCATGTGGCAGTTCCCTGTAAGGTAACCCCATGCGATGAATATCTTCTGCTAATTCGTTTCCCTGTTGGCAAACTGCATCTTCCTTGGGCAGAGCCCCTCTGCCACAGTCTCCATGTTTGTAGTAACTCCTCCCCATTGGGTAGAATCTGCCATGAGACTCTCCACATGGTCGGCAAGACCATGTTATGTATTTTTTCCACTTAAATATCCCCCCTCTCTTGGGCGAGGTGTGGTCCCTTGGGAGGGACTCCCCCCGATTAGACCTGGCGGCCCAGTCGGATAATCCCCCTTCTTTTTTATGGAGTGGAAAAAAAGAAGGGGCAAAGAGGCCACGACTGGGTTAGCCTGTCTCTATCTTTTGGGTATTCGACATGTCCCCAAAGGGCCGTTCGACACTCATAACTATGTTGGGGGAGGTTACGTGTCGGCTTGGTGCGCTGGCTACGAGGCACACAGTGGTCTGCCCATCACACATAGCCAGTTCACGTAACACAGTTCAGCCAGTTGTGGCATTTCGTATAGGGACCCCTAGTGTCACTACATCGACACAACGTCGAGTGAGTGACAGATAGGGAACATCCTGGTTACTTGCATAACCTCTGTTCCCTGATGGAGGGAATGAGATATTGTGTCCCTCCTGCCACAACGCTGAACTACCCACTGAAATGGCCGGACCTTGTCTCGGCTCCTCAGCATAAAACCTGAATGAATGGTTGCATACCAGCTCCTTTTATACCCGTATGTCCGGGGGAGTGGCATGCAAATACCACTCCCCAATTTTCATTGGCCTTTTATCAAAGACCAGAGGTGTTTCGGGCTCCCAAGAGTGACCCCTAGTGTCACTATATTGACACAACGTCTCATTCCGTCCATCAGGGAACGGAGGTTACGCAAGTAACTAGGACATTTTTGTCTTATACTGACTTGTTTTTCATTTATAGTCTGCATTGTACATGGTGCTGGATGCCCCATTTGACTACACATTTGTGAGTATTAGTAATGTTTGCAGTACCTTTGAGATGATGTAATTTACAAGGGGCATTAACTGTTATGTTTTGAGCAATTGGACATGGCAACTTTGGAATGGATAGGTATAGAATTGTTTGTTCTTTGCCTTTAAATACTTAGCTTTAATGAGATAAAAATGTATTATGTAACAGTTGTATATTCTATCACTGTTTTCCAGCCATTGAAAAATGTTTGCCCACTACATTGAGGAGTTCAAAGCCTTCCTGAGAGGTGATTTCCAGCCTGTATTTAGGTTGAGAAAAAGGAGGTTTGAAGAAATCTCTCAAGCAAAAGCATATATTTGTTAAGCAGATGGTCAAAAATGGCATGTTATCAAGACACACTAGGTAATCTTATGCTGCATTTTTTCAATAACAGGAAGATACTTTCCATCACATACAGGTTAATTTAGTGTGTAGTAACTTCGTTTAAAGTTAATTATGTCATTTTCTGTTATGACATGTTTTTTTTTTTTTATTTTATTTTTTTTACCATGGGTGAGATTAGTATTCCTTTGAATTAGGTGTGATACTGTTTGAGAAATTGCTTATTCACGCTAAGTTGTTTAGAAGCTCTGAATCAAGTAAATCAATTTAATTAGTAATTAATTTGATTAATGATTCTGTGTTTTGATGCGCTCATAGAGCCACACACTTGTGACACCTACTGGTGAAATCACATGACTTGATCAGTGTGATATATGCTTAGAAGCATTGGAATCAAAACAAATTGTTACGGTCTCAAAGCTTTATGAAGCATGTTTTTAAAGTGCTCATTACTTGTTAAAGTTTGCTAATGCCTAACCTTGTGATTGCTTTAGGGAGACATCAGTTTGATCATTATTTTCTATTAAGAGTAGGAAAGCAATGACTCAAAGCAGCAAGTAGTCACTCCTTTTCAGCCAATTTCCATGCTATTACATTACATTAACGGCTATTAATGTTTGCACCAGAAGTGCTTTTATACCATCTCCAGTATTGTCCAATGTTTGTCAAATCCAGTCTTGTGAAAATTAGCTGGAAAATACTTAAGAATGTTGCAGATTGCAACAGTCAGTTCACTTTCATGTGTTTACATATGGCTCTTTACCTTTCCAATGTGGCAGATGCACTGACGTATCACGGTCCATAAGAACAACTGCTAATTCAGCATTTCCACACATAGGCTTCTAACTATGGGTGTAGTGGTGACTGAAAAGGTGGGCACACTTTAAATTTATCAAGGCACTGGGTACACCGAACACCATAGTATACTATGTAATATACAGTTCTATCTGAAAAACGTGCAGACTTTGTAAAGTTGACATTAAATTTATTTGATTAAATGATATTGAACCACAGAATATATTTTCTCTTTTGGCATAAGTGCCATCTGGTGGTCCGATGAGGTTACTACATGACCCGTCAGATCATGCCGGAGATAGGAGGCAGGGGGTGAGGAGGCTACCCCAAAAGGAGAAACCAGATACTACCTCCAAAGAAAGGAGTTCAAGATGAGTTACGAACCAGGTCTTTGTGGCTGAAGTTCCGTTCTGGAAAAGAGAAAAGGAGATGTGATAACTGAATATACAATGGTGCATGAATTATGCCAGTGTTTCCCAACCTTTTTTCTGCTACGGCACACTTTTTACAACTACAAAATTCTACGGCACACCACTATCCCACATAGGCTAACCATCATCAATATTTTTCCTTTTCAAGAACTTGTCCATGTTTTCTGTCCATCTTAGTAGCGTGTTTACTTGTAATGTTTGAAATTCGGCTATGCAAAAAAACAAAACAAAAAAAAAAAAGTCACATAGGTAGGCTACGCTGTGTGAGGTCACAGGTGGTAAGAGCGCTAAATGGGTAATGAAAAACAACAAATTTGCTTCTTTTCTAATTTGTAGATTTGTTCTTGCAATGCCACAACAAATTACAGGGATGCAAACTCATGAGGGGCGAAAAAAGTAAGACAATCACTGGTCCACGAACATTTTGCTGGGGATATTTTTTTAAAAGAATAAGCTAAAAGCACCAATTCCAGCTATTTTAGTGATTCAAGTTTATTCAAGTTTACAATTGTGCAGAATTAGCTGCGAAATAAAGAGCTTGCTTCTGTTTCACAAATTTGTTCAATTTTATTAACGGATTAGTTCAGTGACCCCTCCTGGAAATGTCACTAGGTGGTGACAAATGAGCGTCTTATGTGCTATGAGTGAGTCAGTGAATCATTTTGAGTCGTTCATGACCGAAATCTACCAAGAGACTCTATAGTGTTTAAGCATTAAAAGAACAAAGCAGAATAGTCTTCCTTCAGTCTGAGCATTATTTTTCATCCAAAAAGACAACAATAATAGTCTAATAATAGTGAGTTTCAATAAAGTCCTTAACTTCTCCTTTATTAAAACTTGCATGGCTACAAATCTACTGACTTCAGTATAAGAATTATAAACACAAAGCAGATCTATGGTATCCTTTTCCTACAGTAGCCTATTTAAACTGCTGAGCATGGCTTTTATTAGAAAAGACCACAATAATAGACAAATAATAATGAGTTTCAATAACGTTCTTTCGTCATTGTAAAGTGCATTTCACTTGAGTTTAGTCGAGGTGTCAACGTTCCGTTCAGTGCCAGCGTCAAGCGCCACATTGCCCTCCACATGACAAGAGTTGCAGAAAGCGTCACAGAGGGGCGATTTTATGAGTTTGCCACGTAAAAAGCAGGTAGTGTGCACAATAAACATTGAAAACATGTATTTGGAAGAGAGAGAAAAAGCTTGCAGTTGCTTTGATAGCAGAAAGTAATAAAAGGACTCGTTTATGTTTAGGTCTAAGCATTTTCTTGGTGAATTTAAATTAGTTCAATAACTGGGGTCTCTGATATTCGTAAACGATAAGGTAATATTTAATTAAAAGAAATTATGAGACATTCAATGTCTCTTCACAAATTTGGCCAGTTTTAAATATTTCTTGTTGCTTAGTACTCTCAAGGACATTATTGGTGAAGCAAAAACGTGTGTGTGTCACTTCATAGACTTCAATGTATTCTGCAGCGCTGACGCAAGTCACGTGAAAGACCCTTAACGCATATAAATATGTCACTTTTGCACATTAATCATTGCTCTTCACAATCACAAAAGTGACCGATTATGGTTTCAAAATGGCGAATTTCTCCGAAAGGTGGGGGGTTTGGATCCCTGAATTTTTATTTTTTTTCATGCATTTATGTTTTGGAATTTGATAATTTTCCATGGCACACCTGACAATCTTTCATGGCACACTAGTGTGCTGTGGCACAGTGGTTGGGAAACACTGAATTATGCAATATCCCAAGCATGGTTGTGTGATACATTAGCAATAGGATAAGCGACAGGATAAGCCATGCTTGCACTTGCTGATGACCCTTATGAGAAATGGGCATGGTCTTGCTTGAGGATAGCCAAGCTTGCATATGAACGTTAATTGTGTGATATATATCAGAGGATGGACAATGTTTTGTTTGATCCCAATGATGGGGCGACATTGTTGTGCAATCCCTTTGCTGAAGATAATGAATGTATGGTATGAGCCCTCCGGTGAGGGTGATATTGCAGAAAGACTGATGACATATGATTATGAACCTTCCGACAAGGGTGACCGTTGCTTGTGCGATATCTTTGCCAGAGGATGAACATGTGCATAAAGCCCTACGATAAGGGTGGCGTTGTTGTGCAATATCCTTTGTTGAAAGATAAATAACGTTTGATTATGAGCCCTTCGACAAGGGCGAACATTGTTTGTGGAATATCTTTGCCAAAAGATGAACAACGTAGCATAAAGCCCTACGGTAAGTGTGATGTTCTTGTGTACTACCCTTTGTTGAAAGATAAACAACGTTTGATTATGAGCCCTCCGATGAGGGCGGACATTGTTTGTAGAATATATTTGCCAAAAGATGAACAATGTAGCATAAAGCTCTGTTAAGGGTGACATTGTTATGCTATACCTTTTGTCGAAAGATGAACAACATTTACGCATGAGCCCTTTGATAAGGGCGAGCTAGGCTTGTGCAGTACCTATGTGAAGAAAACCATGCTTGGGATTGTGGAAGCCCTGGTGAGAAGGGCTGATATGATTGTATGATATCCTTTCAGGAGGATAGAAATGCTTGAATTTTATAATTGTGTGATATGGAATGTGTGGATTTAACGGTGAGTGGCCCCAGGCCGCCATCAGATAGGCATGAATCTTAAGATTGATGGAGAGTTGAGCATGTATGATGACTTGAGGGTTGGGTCGAATATATTTCTGGTATGATGAGGAAGGCCAGCGGACAAGCATCTTGATTGTGGATTCTGATAGTCCTTGATAAGCAGCGATTGTTGCTGCATCAATTCTGAATAAGTGCCCCGAGAGACTCAGGGGGTGGGGCGGGAGAGGGACCACAATATTTGAGGGGTTAGATGCGAAATGTGAACTAGTTTGCAGATATTTAACCATGGAGGTGTAGGGGCAGAAGGAGCTGGAGATTTTAGATATTATTATGCTACGACCGTACCCTGAGTGTCTGTTTTGGAGTGTTTGAGAAAAAGGGAGAAATGAGTGTTGGCTGGGCGAGTCCTTTCTGCATGAGTTTTAGCGGAACCTAAAAGGGGGAGGAGTGAGGGGCTTAGTCCGGCAGAAGGTCAGAAAGGTACAGGCAGTGGACAGGAAGTATGCTGGCGGAGGGACATGGTCAATGAAACACCGGAAATGAGATTGAGCGATTGAATTGAAAAACCTGGGAATGTGCTCAGCTGAGAGGATGAAGTGCAGTTGATGCTCTGCCATGCTTAGTAGGGGCATAATGAGCCTGGAGGAGGACCGGCCTTATAGATGATCATGACAGCAGCGTTGTTGCAAAAATGATGACACGTTTGTGTGCCCAGACGGGAACCCATAATACGCTTGTGACGACCATATGGTAAATTTCAAAGATGCGGATGCAGGGTAGCGGAGCACGAGAGTCAGACATTCGTCTGGCCATTTCCCTGTGAACCATGTTCCTATAAATTAGCCTCCAGGACCTACAGAGGGAACGCATCAGTGAAAAAGGACATGCCGTCTGAGGTTTCTGGGTTTTCGTTATGGAATAGGGAAATTCCATTCCAGTGATTTAGTAACGGGGACCAAAATTGGAGGTCTGATCAGCAGCCATCACCAATACGTGTTATCGACGGAATGAGCTAGAGTGAGGAGGTGAGAGATGGAGCGGCCTTGATGAATGATGCGCATGGCGAAATAAGGTGACCAAAAGGGACAGGAGATTGCATATGGGAACTGAAATTGGCTGTAGGAAGGAAATACAAACTAATGATCTGTCTAATTTATAGAGAGGTGGGGAAGCTTGCATCTTGGGGGAATCGAGTGCGGTGCCGGAAAATTCCAGAGATGTAGAGGGGCTTATGGTTTTTTCACTGGAAAGGGAATTCCCAGCTTGTGAGAAAACTTGTTTAAACATCCAGAGTGGAACTGCAAGTGGCACAGGAATAGAGGAGCAGAGATTCAGAGTGGGTGCGTACGAACGGGAGCTTAAAATGTTGGAAGGATCCAGCATAAGCTTTCCAACAGTTCTGACTGTCTGCTTTGGTGAGGAGGGCGCCGTGCCCAGCCTTGGATGGGGCTGGTATGTAGATGCAAAAGATGTGACGTTTGAAGCCAAAGCTCCTGATAAAGCCCGTAAAACCAGAAACACGACGCATGGTCCATGACATGTAAAGCTTCAGTCGACTGAATATTTGGTATCTGCTTCGCAAGAAGGGCTCATCCAGCACAGGTTTTATCCAAGGTTGAACAAACCTTACTTACCAGCTGCCCTGACCACAAATGTATTTATAGTGAACTCAGTGGAGAGCAAAATGCATTGGTAACTAAAAATAAAAATGTAATGCGTTTAGACAAACATAGTTGTAGAACTAATGTAGAAAGTATTATAAGGGATCTTATGTCTTACCAGCAGATACAGAAAATTAACTGTAGTGGAATTGAAATAATGAGCTTTAGAATTTCGAACACTGTGAAAAAAACTAATCCGGCACAGATTTTATCCAACGAGTAAACAAAACCTTACTTACCTGCTACTAAATGTAACTGCCCCAACAACGAGCACATTAAAAGTGAACGGAGCAAAGACTGAAATGTATTGATACTTAAAATAAAAATGTAATGCATTTAGACAAACGTAGTTGTAAAACTAATGTAGAAAGCATTATGAGGAAGCTTATGTCTTACATAACATTAATAAAGCCCAAATGCTTGAATTGATTGAAATGTGATAAAAGAATAAATGATTTATGGAGATCCATATAATACAAATCTCTGCACTGTAATGATGCCTGAATGAGTAATAAAACATAAATATAACTGTGGAATAGGAATTAGACCCCTGTTTGACTTGATCATATAAGGCAGCAAAATGCATTACACTTATGAAATGTGTTGTTGATATACAGAAATGTAATGAGCAGAGCCTACCACTAGGTGTCAGAGGCACGCAACAACAAGTTGTGCTTCCTTATTTGGAGAACGCGGAAGTAGATGCATGAAGTAAGAAACACTTTGTGATTTAATGTGCGATAGGGGCAACCAACAAAACAAGGCCTCATCTTAAATTAATGGAGTAATAAGACCCCGTACGCTAAGTACTTATGCATCATGACATGCATGAATAATAGATCTTGATTCCCCGATAGGGGTACACTCGGGCATGCAACACGGTTAATTAATCATGCATTGTGAACCTTAAACTCAGATGGCACGGCCGTCACATTGTGAAACGCGTGATCACCTTCCATGAACTATGAGCTCTGAATGCTCTACTGAAATGAAATAATACCACTTGAATTTGATATTGATGCAGATGAGGGTTATGATGAACAGACAACATTGGCAGAAGAAATCTTAAAACCCATAAACAATCCTCTAAGTGCATTTGATGAAGATGATTGAGAACTTTTTGATTGGGACCAGCTGCTGCCTTGATGCAATGATTTTGGCGAGGAGCGTGCACCTTCCAGCACCGGGTTCTGCATTCTGGTTGTGGTAGATGAGTGAGGGAGGTCTCCTACGTGACTGAGATCTGGATGGAGATCCGGATTTGCTTATTGTTTACGCCCCATACATTTGAAGCTGAATAGAAAGTTGAGATGGAGCGGTGGCTTCGTCGGGGAGGGAAGGCGATCTTCCCAAGATGTTATGTATGAGCTGGTTCACCTGTGGCCTGGAGAGATTGGGGTTGACGGAGATGTCTGGTTAACATTTCTATTATCATTCCAAGAGGGCCGCGATCCCACTGAGACTCCGGAAATTGCAGCCACGTGTGGCGGCGAGGAGCTGCTGATCCTGGATGTAAGGTAAGGAGCAAGTGACTAAATCCATGTGCAGAGCTGGGTATTATCTCATCGGGGAATGAGCTGACTCAACGTCAGACATAGTAAGCTGTAGCAAGAATTGCCGTGTTGGCACACTGAAACTGCAAAAAGGTAGATTAAAAGCAGGCTTTTAAAGCAATGGCTGATGTATGACTGGCTAGGAGCTAATAATATGGGCATCACTTTATAATAACTTTGATAAATAAACTAAATATGTACATAAACTAATGCATAATAATTTGTAAAAAATTGTATAATATGAGTATATTAAAGTTTTATTTGTGTAACACAATGTGCTTTGTTTTGTCTGTTTTGTAGTGAATTTGTTTTCCTACTAATAAATTGGAATGATCTGGTATAATCAGGAAAAACCTCCACTGTCAGAAATAACAGGCAGCAAAAGTGGCATTTGACATAATTACGGGAAAAACAGTTCAGTCATGCCAACTCTCGGAAGGATTTATTATGTGAATGTCGGTATGACATATTGATGAAATATTGGTCTTGGTGGACTAGATTTGCTACGCTGCTGCTGCAGAGCAAGTACGGAAGACTTGCTACTGCTAGAAAAACACATACATAGTTAGCATGTGGACATGCTGCTTCTGCTGCACATTGAGACAAAATGCAAGACATGCTGCATCGAGCATGTGTTACATGCTGCTGCACAGATAGACATAAACAATCCCACAGCAAAGCAGAGAAGCTGCACAAAGGCATAACACATACCACCCCCCACCCCCCCCAACCAAGCAGATCTATCACCAAGATAAATGTACTGCTGCTTCTCTGAAAAGCCATGTGCACAGAGTGTATGCTAGCTAGGTGTGCCTAGCTAGCATACACTAATGAACTACATTTCCATGTGTGCCCCGACCTGATTAGCCGAATAGCTTAAATGCTAGGGACCTAACTTATAATGTGTACCTGAGCTAGGAAAGCCCAAATATTATTTAACTAGTGACTTAAACTAGCTATGTGTGGATTTATTTAATCTAATGATCTAAGAGAGCTATGTAAGCCAGACAGATTTGGCTAAGGCTTACCTTATTAAGACATGCTTCTATGTGTCATAGCCAAAGCAGACCTGTGATAAAAATGAACCCCCAGTAAACCACCTCATCAAATTGAGTTTTCAGAGAAAAAACTCTCAGTGTGCTGCAGAGAAACCAGCATAACTGCAGAATTGAGCAATTTAAATAAAAGATAAGGAGAGAGACACAAGATGATTGCTACCCAATTACAAGTCAGAAAACCAATTAGCTTATGCCATGCGAGCCGATTGTCACATGTGAGTGAGCAATTGGCTAACAATTACAAGTCAAAGAACCTGTCAGCTTGTACCACATAGAGTTGCATGGCTGAACTTTGGTCATTTAACTTGGCCACCATCTGCGAAAAGCATCAAAATACAGTACAGGTGCGGTCAGTATTTTCACGAAGTTTGATAGTTGTGTTTAAATGCGTAAATATGTTCATGTTTAGTAGCGAAGTACATTTACAGCATAGATTATGACTCTTGCACAGCTTGTACATCAGCATTTCACTGTAAATGTGAAATGTCCTGACTCTTCCTGAAACGGAACATACAGTGCTGATAGAAAGTCATCATACCTTGTCAAAATCCTTATCATTTGTCACATTACACCCTGAAAATTTTAATAAATTCAATCTAACCTTTTCCAGCTGTATATGCACATTAAAACCTTCAACATCAAAGTTAAAATAACATGTAAAAAAATTCTGAACAATTATTAAAAATGAGTAAAATACCTGGTTTGGATAAGTGATCAGCCCCCGAAGAGTAACCATTACAAACTTTCTCAGGTGCAACCAATCATCTTTCAGCTCACATACCTGGATAACTGTTCCCCACCTGACATCAATTGTAGTGGTTTTGATTACTTCAGAATAAAAACCACCAATAGTTCACCGTCATTGGAAAGGTGCTTTCAAAAGGGCTCCAGGATAAAATTGTGGAAAGGTACAGGTTAGAAGGATACAAAAAAGATTTCAAAGGTTTCTATCCTAGTTCAAAGGTACCATTCGGAGCATTATTCAGAAGTGGAAAGCGCATGGCACCACCAAAACCTTGCCTTGATCGGGCCGTCCAACCAAACTGGATGACTGTGCTAGGAGGATATTGATCAGGGAAGCTATCAAGAGGCCAAAGGCAACTTTAAAGGATTTACAAGCCCGTATGACTGAAATTGATTGGTCTGTGCATGTGACAACAATCTCCCGAGCTTTACACAAAGTTGGCCTCTATGGCAGGGTGGCAAGAAAGAAGCCTCTTCTGAAAAAGAGCAACAGTAATTCTTGTTTGCACTTGGATGATTTTCTATGGTCAGATGAGACAAAAATGTAACTTTTTTGACTGAACTCCAAGCGCTATATTTGGAGAAAACCAAACACAGCACACCACCCAGAACATACCATACCTACTATGAAGCATGGTGGTGGCAACATTATGTTGTGGGGGTGTTTATCTTCAGCAGGGATTGGGCAATTGGTCAGGATTGAAGGGAAAATGGATGCTGCCATGTACACCCAAATACTTGAGGAAAATCTGTGGCCCCCTGCTCGACAACTGAAGATGGGAGGGTGGTTTACCTTTCAGCAAGACAATGACCCTAAACACACCACCAAAAAAAAAAAAAAAAACAACGCAGTGGCTTAAGGATAGGAAGGTCAAAGTCATTAAGTGGCCAAGTCAGAGCCCTGGCCTAAATCCAATAGAAAACCTGTGGATGGGCTTGAAGAGAGCAGTTCATCACTGTTCACCCCGCAATTTGACTTAACTCAAACAACTCTGCAAGGAAGAATGGGCAAATATCCCCAATCAAGGCGTGCAAAGCTAGAAGAGATCTATCCAAACAGACTGATGGCTGTCATTAAAGCAAAAGATAGCTCTATTAAGTATTAAATCCAAGAGTATGATCACTTTTCAAACCCTGTTATCATAGTTTTCATCTTTTATAAATTTTTGGAACTGTTGCCTTTTTTCATTTTTTGATTGTTGTAAGGGAAAAGTTGTAAATAAAGAAAGAAATATATTTTTTTTAATCAGTTTTTATTTCAGGCTGTAAGACTAAAAAAAATTAAAAATAAATAAATAAATAAATGGACGGACGGAAATGGCTTGTTTATGAGAGAGGTCCATGGAGAATGGCCAGACTGGTTTGAGCTGACAGAAAGGCTACGGTAATTCAGATAACCACTCTGTACAATTGTAGTGAGCAGAATAGCATTTTAGAATGCACAATACATCGAACCTTGAGGCAGATAGGCTACAACAGCAGAAGAGCACATCGGGAACTTTATTAGGACCATAGTGTTTCTAGTAAAGTGCTCAGTGTAGGAACAGTATGTGTGTTAGGAATTAAATTAAACTGTCCACATTCTACGACATTATTATGTAGGAATTTCGGTTAATGTAGATGTACACGGTACGGATTAAAGTGCCGCATACCTCCATCATTATGTACGGAAATTTATAATGGAATTAGCCATGTTCGACAACCATTATAAGATAAATGACAAATAATTAGATTATTTGTCTGAATACAGTTCTCCACCATTAAAATCATAATACAACATATCATTGTATATGCTCACAATTTCAATTGTAAGGAATTAGTTTTAATAAGGGAATTATGATTAATTCACTTATTGGAGTGATATTATTCTCATGGCTTATTGAAAATAATATCACACATTTTCGGTATGAGCTTTGCGGCAAGATCTTTTAAAATCAAGTGATGTCTTGCAACTCCCGTAACAATTGTGAACCGTAGAGCAGAGAGTGAGAGGCTTCCTCGGGACTTCGTGTCCCGATCTTCCTTGGACTCTACATTGCACGGAGGCTGCAAGCCACGAGGGCAAGTGCATGGAGGAATGAGGAACTGCAGAGGAAGTGAAGAGTGGAGAAGAGAGCCAAAGAAGAGAGAAAACGTCCTGGTTACTTTCGTAACCTCCATTCCTGATGGAGGGAACGAGACGTTGTGTCGATGTAGTGACGTTAGGGGTCACTCTTGGGAGCCCCAAACACCTTTTTTGGAATAAAGGCCAGTGGAAATTGGCGAGTGGAATTTGCATGCCACTTCCCCGGACATACAGGTATAAAATGAGCTGGCTCTCAACCACTCATTCAGGTTTTATGCTGAGGAGCCGAGACAAGGTCACGGACATTTCAGCGGGTAGTTCAGTATTGTGGCAAGAGGGACACAACATCTCATTCCCTCCATCAGGGAACGGAGGTTACGAAAGTAACCAGAACGTTGCCCATCTGTCACTCACTCGACATTGTGTCGATGTAGTGACACTAGGGGTCCCTATATGAAATGCCACAATAAGCTGAACTGAGCATTGAACGGTCTTTTGGGAACAAGTCAACTTGCCCAACAAATAGGGACAGGCTAGCACAGCCGTGGCCTCTTTTCCTCTTTTTTCTCCCCAGAAAGAGTGGAATTTTGTTTACCGGCTGGGGGCCATAAGTGTCTACGTTGGGGGGGTGTCACTCCCAAGGGGAAGACACCGCAGAGACCACGGGGGGGGGGGGGCATTTTGAGTGGAAATACGCCACATGGTCTTAACAAGTCTTGTTGAAAGTATGTCATGTGGAGAAGTCCCATGGTAGGTCTTACCTGAGGGGGGAGGAACTCTACAAACATGGTGACCGAGGGCAGAGGACCCTCTGCCCAAGGAAGACGCAGTTTACCAACAGGGAAACGATTTAGCGGCAGATATTTCACATGGCGTCACCTATGGGGAACCAGCGCATGTGGAGCACCTACCCCCGTACAGGGCTTAGTTGGCACATGTACTGGGCCGGCAGCGAGTTTCTCCACAAACTCGCCTGCCACAGGGCTAAGGAGGAAAGTCATCCAGGGATCACAACTTGTGAACACGACTGGGAGTCATAAGCACATGTCTTCACCTCAAGGGAGGGGAAAGGCACTATGCACAAGCGGTACACTCGGCCAGCTGTCCCCGACTTGAGGCTGACTCCAGAAGAGGAGACGGCGGGCGAGTTGTGACATGCAATGGGAGCGTAGGCCGCCTTGGCGGTTGATGTACGCTACTGTCGCTGTGTTTTCCATCCAGACCAACACATGCTTGCCCTGGATCAATGGCGCCTCCGCAGGGCGAGCAGTACTGCCAACAACTCGAGGCAGTTGATGTGCCAAAGCAGCTGCGGGCCAGTCCAAGAGCCGGCGGCTGCGTGCCTGTTGCATACGGCGCCCCAGCCCGTCTTGGAGGCGTCCGTCGCAACCGCGACATGCCTGGAGACCTGCTCTAGGGGAACCCCTGCCCATAGAAATGCTAGGTCGGTCCAAGGGCTGAAGAGGTGGTGACAGATCGGCGTGATGACCATCTCGGGACTCGAGTCTGAAGCCAGTGCTGAAGCGGTCTCATATGCATCAACCCGAGCGGTGTGGCCACTGCTGAGGATGCCATATGCCCCAGGAGCGCTCGTTCGTGAGGCGCACCATCACCGAGACTGAGTCCAACTCCAAGCCGAGAAAAGAGATGCTCTGAACCGGGGAGAGCTTTCTCTTTTCCCAGTTGATCCAAAGCCCCAGCCGGCTGAGATCCCTGTGCGCACATAACATATCCTGAGAGCAAGCTAGGATTAGCCAGTCATCAAGATAGTTGAGAATGCGGACGCCCACTTCCCTTAGCAGGGCAAGGGCTGCCTCTGCGACCTTCATGAAAACGCGAGGAGACATGGACAGGCCGAAGGGGAGGACCTTGTACTGGTATGCCCGACCCTCAAAAGCAAACCACAGGAATGGTCTGTGTCAAGGTAAAGAAGTACACGTCCTTCAGATCTACCGCCGCGAACCAATCTTGATGCCAAATGCTCGCTAGAATGCGTTTTTGTGTCTGCATCTTGAACGGGAGTCTGTACAAAGCCCGGTTCAGTACTCGCAGGTTTAAGATTGGCCACAACCCACCGCCTTTCTTCGGTATGATGAAGTAGGGGCTGTAAAACCCTTTTTCATCTCGGCTGGAGGGACAGGCTCAATCACACCCTTCCGTAGAAGGGTAGCGATCTCCGCACGCAAGGTAGCGGCGTTCTCGCCCTTCACCGAGGTGAAGCGGATGCCGCTGAACCTGGGTGGGCACCTGGCGAACTGTATCGTGTAGCGTTGGACGCTCTGGGTCAGCCATCACAACGGGTTGGGAAGCGCAAGCCACACATCCAAGCTCTGGGCGAGGGGGACCAAGGGGACAATCTCGTTGGACGTACCGGCGGGTAGGGCCTCGCAGCGGGGCGGAACCTGAGGTGCCACGTCGAGAGGGCACTTACCTGGCTCCTGATACCCACCACAGGACCGGCCGGGGAGGGGGGAGGAGGAATATCGTCCCCGCAGTCCATCAGAACCAACCTAGTGTGGGTGTGTTTGTGCCACAGCTGGGTGCGCAGGGGTGGGGGGACACCCCTGGAGCGCCATACCTGCCATAAAGGAACGGTGGCCAGTGGTCTTTATAACGACGGCCGTGAGCACAGGATATGTAACCCAGGCAATGAGGATACTGCTCCTTTTCTGAACGTGTTGGTGCCCTTCGGGCATGCGGCGAATCAATGAAAAGGCAAAGGATTCTCCTCACGGCCCTCCACCGGGAAATGGAGTGGTCTGCTTTCCATCTCTTGGCCTGCAGCAGGTCTCCACATGCCTGGGTCACCCGTCTCAGGGGCGCTTTGAAGTCTTCCTCGGGTTCTTGGCAGCCGGCCATGAGACAGGTGGCGTATGCTTCCTGCGAGTGGCTCCACACCGGGGCCGGGCCATGGGGGCGGGCTGCGGCAGAGCCGGTGTTATTGCGGCAGGAGGACGCCCTTGGCGATGAGCAGAAAAGGTGCGAGGTCTTGAACCGCAACGAGTCCTCAACGTTGTCGCTGAACAGGCTAACCTGGGAAACGGGGCGTCAAGGAACCGTACCTTGTCAGCTTCCCACATATTGACGAAGTTGAGCCATAGGTGGTGCTCCTGGACTACCAGGGTGGACACTGCCTGCCCGAGAGTCCGCGCCGTGACCTTCGTTGCCCGGAGAGTGAGGTCAGTTGCAGAGAGCAGCTCCTGCATCAATCCTGGGTCAGAAATACCCTCGTGCAGTTCTCTTAGCGCCTTGGCTTGGTGCACTTGCAGGGAGAGCCATGGCGTGCAGGGCAGAGGCGGCCTGTCCAGCAGCACCGCAGGCCTTAGTTGCCAGAGACAACGTAACCCTACAGGCGCTGGATGGGGGTCTCAGGCAGAGTGCCAAGTGGCGGAGTGCCAAGTGGTGGCATTTTGCAGGCACAAGTGCACCGCAACCACCTTATCCACCTAGGGAATCGCCGAGTACCCCCTGGCAGTCTCAACATCGAGGGTAGTGAGAGCGGAGGAGCTCAGAGGTCGGGTCCGGGCAGTGAAAGGTGCCCACCACGACCTCGTGGGCTCCTCATGCACCTCTGGGAAGAAATGGACTGGGGAGGGGCGTGGCCGTGAGTGGCGCTCCGGGCTCAGGAACCAATCGTCAGGCCGCGAGGGTTCAGGGGGGGTGGAGGGTTCCACTCCAGCCTGACACACGCAGCCGCCAGGGCAAGCATGGCTGCCAGCTTTGCGTCAGGCTGCGACAGGGCGACCACACCCGAAGGTGGGAGCCCAGTCGAGTACTCCCTGTCAGACTGGACAGCCCGCTCTCCGATGCTGCAATCAAGAGCTCATCCACTTCGTGAGTGCTGAAACGAGATCGCGAACTCGCCCTGAGATGAGCCGGCGGTCTCATCCCAGCGGAGCAAACAAGCGTACTGGGGAATGGGAGCTCCGTGGGGAGTTACCTGGCGGAGTGGCTCCCATTGGGGTCCCCAAATTGCCCCCAGTGCTAACCGACATGGCCTCAAACCCATAGGTAGAAGGACCGAGGCGGGGAGCCACTGGGGTGGTCTTTCCATCTAACGAAGGAAAAACCGCGACTGCAACATTGCCATGGTCATGCTCTCGCAGTGAGAACATGACCCGTCCACGAACACTGTCTCCGCTTGGGCAGCGCCCAAGCACGTAAGACCGCGATCGTGGCCATCAGAAGCAGAGAGGTAACGACCGCAACCAGGAAATACACACAAATGGAGAGACATCTTTAAAAAGACGCTCTCCATTAATGCCACTCTTTTAGAAGGGAAAATATACTCTTTTAGCTGCTGAAGCGCCCAGGGGCTTTCTCTGCACTTCACCAGTGCAAGAGGAGGAAAAGCCGCTGTAATGCGCCGTAAGTCCAACAGCTTTTCGAGGTGAATGGATCGGCAGAGTAATTCAGCTCGCTGAACACAACCGCTCGGCACCGAAGAGAAAATCTGAATGAGTGGTTGCGAGCCAGCTCCTTTTATACCTGTATGTCCGGAGGAGTGGCATGCAAATTCCACTTGCCAATTCCCATTGGCCTTTTTTCAAAATCGGAGGTGTTTGGGGCTCCCAGGAGTGACCCCTAGTGTCACTACATCGACAAAACATAGAGTGAGTGACAGATGGGGAACTCTCCTTGTAGGAAAGTTTTGAGCTGAATGTTTAATAATGAACTATTATATCTTGGATACAACTGAATATATCAAAAATTAATTAACATAAACATTCCTGAAATGCAGAAAGAATTTCAACAATAGTAAACATGAGGTGTTTTATCCTGAATAGTTACCATTCTTAGTAAAAATGACATGAATAACACAAGATTAAAGATAATTGTCATGTATTCCCTGTTTTTGTCTAGACTTTTATGTTGAAATTCTTGTTTTGTTCCCCGTTCCTGTTTCCTGTGTTACTTTTGTAGTTTTATTTCATGATTGGTTCTCCCTGATTGTTACCCCTTGTTTTCCCTTGTGTATTTAAGCCCTTGTTTCCCCTGGTTAGTCAGTCTTCGCATGTTTTGTTTGATGCTCTGTGCTTGGTTCACTGTGTTTTGTTTTCTTATATTCTGAGTTTCTTTGTTTATTTTTGTGTTAATAAAGCTGCGTTTAGATCCTCATTCCTCTCCTGCCTTGTCACAATAATAATCATTGATTTGTCAGTTATAAGTGATTACAAATCACTACACATATTTTAAAAGGTACATCAGGCTATAATCATTAATTTGTCAGTTATAAAGTGATCACAGGTCATAAAGTCATTTTCAGAATTATCTAGCAAGGCTAGGTATTGTGTACATTTTGGGTTCAAATGTATTCTGTAAATTTTATAAGGTTAACTGAGCAAAGTATTGTGACTTTGTGTGAAATGTTCCTGGATTAAGATGAGATGTCCTAGTATTAGAATCGTAGAAACACAAGGGTCTTCAGCTATGTGTCTTGGTAATGTGTTGTTCTAATTAGAGGAATAAAATGTATAAGAGCACACTAAGTAAATTCATTTGACTTTTACAGCCCAAATGTTACAGCACTTCACAAGTTTTTACTGATTTTTACTGTGCTTCATATTCCCAATACATTTACATTTAGCAGTTCCTGTTTTTCCTGGGAATTAAACCCATGACCTAAGTGTTTCTAGTTCCATGCTCTACCAGTTGAGATACAAGAATATTTAAATATTACATTGAACAAAATTTTTAAAACCACAAAGTGTGGAGGTTTGTTGTAGTTGGGAGGCATGAGGAGTTTTCAGTGACTCACTGTTTGTGGTTGGGTGGAGGTCAAATGTGCAGGACGCTTAGGAAGGTGGGCAGCTTCAGGCTCCAGCACCCTCATGGCCCAGGAGACACAGAAGATGTAGGAGTGGGCTGCTGGGAAGAGGCTGGTTAGAGGCTGTGGGTGGGGAGATCCCAGAGGAACGTTGTTCATAGCGATTGACTTTTGGGGCTGTTGGACCCTGAAAGGAAGTCACAACTTTTAGATAAAGTGTAACTGTTAATGAACATAATAGTGTAACTGTAAATGAACATATTAGTAACAGGAAAATTATTATGCAACTATCAGACATGTTCTTCATTTTGTACAAGTTGAATCTAAACTGAATGCATGCATTACAATGACCAAAAACTGCAAACATTTAGTGGGATAAATAAATGCATAATGCAGAGCTAATGAACCACAGAACTAATGCACAGAGTGGTCCATTGATTCAAAACAAAACAACCCCAAGGAAAGATTATGCACAATGTCCCTCCTCATCCTAAAACCATTTCTTTTCTTGTTTATCTCTGTGTCTATGCACTCATACCACCAAACACCCACTATCTGATTCAAGGGTGGATGACTGCACAAGAGCACTCATACATGCTCTAGAGACAGCAGCATTTGCATGAAACATGGCCACAGAATGAACTGAACTCTTAATGTAACACATAAAGCAGAGGCTTGTCAGGCAGTCAAGATATGAAATTCCGTTCAACCACATAAGATCTATCCATATCATGCACAATGTTTTCAGAGGAGATGGTATTGACTGTTATCTAGGCATACATCACTTTATAAGACCCCTCTTCTGGAAGATACTTAATATCCATAAAATCAGCTGCACACACAAAGACTTCTTTGTTGCATTTATTTCTAATTTAACACAGTTGGATAGAAAAAATTAACATACATTTCAGATTTTTTAGTATTTGGTATGTGCCGTATGCACTTAAGCTGCCATGGTCAATTTCACAAATTTGCTTTAAATGTGATTATTGACCTACAAATAGAGCAGAATCTTAAATGTTTCTTATTAAATGTCATTATACAAAATCCTAAACTTTGTTGATTTCCAAGTTTAAATCCCAGATCTTCAATGTGGACTTCTGAAATCCACTGCAAATCTGATTAAAAATCCCATCTCTAAAATTCACTGTCCACACTGTCATTGTAAACTATGAAATAGAATCAGTTTATTCAGATAATGTTGTAAATATCCTATGAATGGACACGGTTTCAATAGTAATGATGGCATGTACAGAATATCTTTAATTGTGGAAACTACTCACTAGTTTACTCATTTACCTTATATAACATAGTGAATATCATATGTTAGGGTAAATGAGTGAATTCAGACATACAGTAGCTAGACACTACTGTACTTTGTGCGGCAAAAATATCTGATTTTTACTGCTGGTCTAAACGAAGCCCAAACTTGTTTCTTTGTCCATTTTTTAAAGTAAATGTCAAAATATTATTCAAATACATTTTTTTTTTTTTTTTAAAGCAAAACTATTTAAACCTTTTGAGCAACCCAAGTGCCTGGTGCGAACATTCTTGCTGTTTGTTGTCATTATTGTTTTGACAGTATTTATTTTTTTATTCTTTTCTCATCACTTTTAACATTTTTATAAATAATTTGACTGTTTAATAAAAATTCTAATTCAATTTATTGAAATTCTTTTAAATAGACTATGCCATTTCCCAGTTTTCTGTTCTGCAGCTATGTAACCAGACAAATAATATTTTATTCATCCCTATTTCTGCTCCTCCAATCATCTCCAGTCAAAACAAAGTACGCAGGCAACCCCAGTTGTGTCTGCAGTCACCTCTCAATCCCTTACAGAGAAATCTAAGGGAATGAGATTTTTTTCCCCTAAAATAATTGAAAACTGTATATATAATTGCACATATTGGGAAAATATAGCATATAGTAAGTCAGTCTATCCACTGGCAGCCTATTACAACTTTCAGAATCTTAAATGATGTTTTCACAGTTTATATATATATATATATATATATATATATATATATATATATATATATATATATATATATATATATATTAGATAGATCCATCTTCCATACATCTCTGTAGATAAAGGCACCTTGGAACTATTAACTCAGCAGGGAGTCCCGACAGTCAAGTGATTAACACTGCTTTTACACTGCCATCTCCTGCTGGCAGACGCTAAAGCGCGCTTTGTCTCACTCCACCTGGCTAGTGACTATGTTAATGAAGCTCACACCTAAAAAATCACTGGAAAAATCGGCTAAAGTTGTTTGCTTTGTTGATTGGTTGGTTGCTTTGTTGATTGGCTGGTTGGTTGCTTGCTTGGTTGGTAGCTTGGTTGTTTGGTTATTTATGGTTTTATTACACTGGGGGCAGTGGTGGCTCAGCAGTTAAGGCTCTGGGTTACTGATCAGAAGGTTGGGGGTTTGAGCCCCAGCACTGCCAAGATGCCACTGTTGACATTGTTGAGCAAGGCCCTTGACCCTATCTGCTACAGGGGTACCATATCATGGCTGACCCTGCTCTCTGTCCCCAGCTTAGCTGGGATATGTGATTTCATGTGTGATAAATATATATACATATTTTTTTTAAGTTAGTTGTTTGGTTAATTGGTTGCTTGGTTGATTCTTACAGCCAGGGTAATTCAAGCGCAGCTCAATAGCCCACAGCACAGAGACAAACATTTCAAGAACATTAAATAATGTTTTATGCATTATTAACATAACATACTCTACACGATTGCCAATGCATTGCAAGCACAGACCCCTGTTCACCCCAAAAAAAAAAAAAACAAAAGAAAAATATAATATATATATGTATATATATATATATATATATATATATATATATATATACAGTATATATATATATATTTTAAAGATTTACACATTTCAGTTTTACAACAAAATTCCATCAAATTGAATTGTATAATTTTAAACAAAATTAAATTAATACAACTTAAATATTTCGTTTTTATTTTATTTAAAGACATTTTAATTCTTAAAATGATTGTTTTGAGTAATACAAATTCAAATTCAATGAATTCAAATGAACTTTTAATAAGACCCTGCTGTTTCCCAATTTTCTGCTCTGCAGTTATGCAACCAGACACATAATCTTTTATTAATCCCTACTTCTGCTCCTTCAATCATCTCCAACCCTCCAGTTAAAAAAGTACACAAACAACCCCAATTTTGCAGTCACCTCTCAAACCATCACAGGGAAATCTGAGGGATTGCCTTGCTGTCAGAACATGGCTCCTTCTTTCTGTGCTCTCTCTCTCTCTCTCTGTGTGTTTCTGGAGAAAACTTGTGTTTTTGAGGTAATGTGAGGAGTGCATCTCTGTAGATAAAGGCACCTTTTTTACAACAATACATTTAAACAGACTCCCTCATGCTGCTTTTGTGACAGAATAGTTTTCAAACATGCACTGATGGACAGTGTTTACTGTCACCCTTCTCACCAGATATACCTGCCCAATCTTTTTTGCAGCAGACTCACAATAAAACTATCAACATCTTGCTGTTGAACTAATTAAACCCATTGCTCTGTCCTTACTGTCCCTTTTATTGCTAGGGAAGTTGAAAAGATGAAAGGAAATGGTTTGGTTTGGTAGTTGCTTTGTTGCTTGCTTGGTTCTTGCAGCCAGGATAATTCAAGTACAGCTTAATAGCCCTCAGCACAGAGACAGAGACATTTCAATGCATCTGTATCAATGGCATAGAGAGTCCATAATGAAACAATGTTGTATACAGCATTGCTAAAGGGTTCATGTCATGAGGAACACAATTTTCCTTGATATTTTGATATATAAGAGGTCATTCTACTATAAAACATACTGTAAATTTCAGAACTGAAAACTTAATCCCCCATGCAATTAAAGCATTTATTGAAACCAAGTTGCAAAAATGGCTCATTCTCTACTTCAGCGACTTCCCTATGTCACTAGGGGGCCTATTAATTCATGATCGCCTCTACAGCGATAAAACATCAATGCCTACTTTTCGTCATCACACCCTTGGCCCCGCCCACTGGCACTTCACTCGTACACACACAGAGAGAGAGAGCAGAACAAACAGGCCTAGTGTGGCCTTACTATTCCTGAACACCAAAGGGGACCCATCTGGGCTATTTTGAATTATTTTGTATTTGAACATGCTCTACACAGACATCTTTGACCGTTGTCATGTATCTCACCGCTTTTTAAAAGCCTGAGTGATCGTGTCTACCACCGTGGGTGGTAGACCACTTAGGTCTTCCGCGTCCCGTCCAGGGGCCAGACATGGAGATTCCAGAGGTCTGGTCGCGGGTGCCAGATGGTGCCCCATCCCTGAGAAAGAAGGTCCTTCCTCAGGGGAATTCACCGGGGGGTCCGAGAACCACGTCTGGGTGGGCCAATAGGGTGCTACCAGGACGACCTGCTCCTCGTCCTCCCTGACCTTGCACAGAGTCTGTGCAAGTAGGCTCACTAGGGGAAATGCATATTTGCACAGGCCAGGGGGCCAGCTGTGTGCCAGCACATCTATGCCGAGGAGGGCCTCGGTCATGGCATACCAGAGTGGGCAGTGGGAGGATTCTTGGGAGGCGAACAGGTCCACCTGTGCCTGTCCAAATCGACTCCAAATCAGCTGGACCACCTGAGGGTGGAGTCCCCACTCTCCCCTGAGAGTAACCTGCCATAACAGCATGTCCGCTGGTGTGTTGAGGTTGCCTGGGATGTGAGTGGCTCGCAGCGACTTGAAGTGCTGCTGGCTCCAGAGGAGGAGATGGCGGGCGAGTTGTGACATACAGTGAGAGCGCAGACCACCTTGGCGGTTGACATATGCTACTGTTGCCATGTTGTCTGTCCAAACTAACACGTGCTTGCCCTGGATCAATGGCCGAAACCTCTGCAGGGTGAGCAGAATTGCCAACAACTCGAGGCAGTTGATGTGCCAATGCAGTCGCGGGCCCGTCCACAAGCCAGCGGCTGCATGCCTGTTGCAAACAGTGCCCCAGCCCGTTTTGGAGGTGTCTGTCATGACCACGACGTGCCTGGAAACCTGTTTTAGGGGAACACCTTTCCCATAGAAACGAGAGGTCGGTCCAAGGGCTGAAAAGATGGTGACAGACCGGCTTGATGACCACGCAATGTGTCATGTGGCAACATGCACATCTCGGGACTTGAGACTGAAGCCAGTGCTGAAGCGGTCTCATATGCATCAACCCAAGCGAGGTGGCCACTGCTGAGGATGCCATATGCCCCAGGAGCCTCTGAAAGAATTTCAGTGGAACCGCTGTTTTCTGCTTGAACACCTTCAAACAGGCCAGCACTGACTGGGTGCGCTCGTTCGTGAGGCGCGCTGTCAAAGAGACTGGGTCCAACTTCAAACTGAGGAAAGAGATGCTCTGAACCGGGAGGAGCTTGCTCTTTTCCCAGTTGACCCGAAGCCCTAGTCGGCTGAGGTGTGAGAGCACCAAATCTCTGTGTGCACACAACATGTCCCGAGAGTGAGCTAGGATTAGCCAGTTGTCGAGATAATTGAGAATGCGAATGCCCACCTCCCTTAATGGGGCAAGGGCTTTCTCTGCGACCTTCGTGAAGATGCGAGGAGACAAGGACAGGCCGAAAGGGAGGACCTTGTACTGATACGCCTGACCCTCGAATGCAAACCGCAGGAAGGGTCTGTGTCGAGGTAGAATCGAGACGTGGAAGTACGCGTCCTTCAGGTCTACCACCGTGAACCAATCTTGATGCCGGACGCTCGCCAGAATGAGTTTTTGCATCAGCATCTTGAATGAGAGTCTGTGTAAAGCCCGGTTCAGTACTCGCAGGTCCAAGATTGGCCACAACCCACCGCCTTTTTTCGGTACGATGAAGTAGGGGCTGTAAAACTCCTTCATCATCTCGGCCGGAGGAACAGGTTCTATCGCACCCTTCCGTAAGAGGATAGCGATCTCCGCGCGCAAGGTAGTAGCATTTTCTTCCTTCACCAAGGTGAAGTGGATACCGCTGAACCTGGGCGGGCGCCTGGCGAACTGAATCTCGTAGCCGAGCCGGACGGTCTGGACCAGCCATCGCGAAGGATTAGAAAGTGCAAGCCATGCATCCAAGTTCCGCGCAAGGGGGACCAAGGGGACATCATCGTCAGACGTACCGGCAGGTGTGGCCTCACGGCGGGGCGGAGCTCGAGGTGCCACATCACGTCATGGCCGTGCTGAGTCTAGGGACATCGAAGCACTTACCTGGCTTCTTGTGACCACCCCTGGAACAGCCTTGGACGGGGGAGGAAAAGGCCTGTCCTCGTGACCCGTGGAGACTGTCACAGCGCCAATCCTGCAAGGAAAAACCCGTGGACGGTAGTCGTGATGACGACCGTGCACACCAGGTATGTGACCCAGCGAAGGAGGAAACCGCTCTTTTGCTGAAACGTTGGGTACCGCAGCCACTTGGGCATGCAGCAAAATCAAACAAAAAGGCAACAAAAGATTCTCCACCCAGCCCTCCACCGGGGGATGGAGTGGTCTTCTTACCAGCTCCGGATGAGTGGGTTTCTTCGACCCTGGGTCGCCCATCTCAGGGGCACTTTGACGACACTGTGACTGGGCAATCGTCCCTGAAGGGGGGAGCCCAGCTGAGGCTTCTGCGTCCAACTGGACAAGACCGCTCTCCAATGCTGCGCTCGAGAGCTCATCATCTTCGCGGGCTCTGAGCAAGAGGTCAGACTCGCCGTGAGATGAGCCGGCGGACTCATCCGGAAGTCCGATTGGGGCAGATGAGCGTGCTGGGGAATGGGAGGTCCGCGGGGGGGATACCCAGCAGAGGCGATCCCATTGGGGTCTCCAAATCACCCCCAGCGCTAGCCGCGCTGGCCTCAAACCCGTAGGTAGAAGGACCGAGGCGGGAAGCCACTGGGGTGGCTTTCTTATGAAAGCAAGCCGCGACCGCAACGTTGCCATGGTCATGTTCTCACAGTGAGAACATGAACCATCCACGAATGCTGCCTCCGTGTGGGTCATGCACAGACACAAAAGACAGCGATCATGACCATCCGAAGTTGAGAGGTAATGACCGCAACCAGGAATAACACACAATCGGAAAGGCATCTTTAAAAAGACGCATCTTTAAAAAGACGTTCTGTGTGTGCCGCTCTTTTAGAGAAATATACTCTTTTTGAGAAATAAACTCTTTCAGAAAATATACTCTCTTTTTCTGCCGAAGTGCCCAGGGGTGTTCTCTGCAGTGCACCAGTGCAGAGGAGGGAGAAGCCGCTAAAATGCGCCATCAGATCCAGCAGAGGTGAATGAACAGTAGAAATTCAGCTCAATGAGCATGACCGTCCGGCTCCGAAGAGAAAATCTGATATGTTATGAATGATATTATGATATTATGATAATATATTACTAAATTATGACTGTTTTGGATGATGAGCATTGTTAGGTGGTTGCTTGGGTGTTCTGGGTGGTTGCTATGGCATTGTTAGGCAAGTGGTGGGTGTTCAGGTTGCTAAAGTCAGCGGTTTAAAGCAGAAGAAAGGCCTTAGAAATCTGATATGGCAATTTATGCAAAACACATATATGAAATAAATGTTCATATATGTTTTTTACTGATATAAAAAAGTAACAATGTACATATATGAAACTTATATTTCAATATACTACAACATATATAACATATTTTCCCAAACAACGGAATATGTACCTGCATTAACTATAATTACATATACTGTTTATATGTTCATAAATACAGTCAAAATCTTTACACATCGTTACTAAATGGTCCTAAATAAAAATTGTTCTAAATACTAACACTAAATATAAAAGTAATTGTTCTAAATAGCAGGACAGACGTATAGCACGGATAGGGTATAAAGTCACAGGATTTAAGTGACTTATATTTAAATGAAATGAGCCCTGGTTTCAACATACAGCCTTTTTGATCAGCATAATTTTAGAAGACAAATAGCAAAGCAGAATTAAATTAAAAGCAAATCAGCACAAAATGAACAAATGTGATAGAGTTTCACAAGGTCAGCGGCTAAAATAAAGCTGAGTGTGTGCTTATTTGGGAATGATGAATAAGACAGTGTTATTTTGTCTGGAATAAGAAGAACTGAGCTGCTGGGTCTTTAAAAAGATATTTGCACATTGCCACTGACTCTCAAAGCTACTTGAGTTTCTTAAATATTGATTTTTCAAAGTAGAGCTTTGTTGTGTTGTGAACTTTGGTTAAACAGGAGACATGTTCACTGAATTCTTAAGCCGTCTGAAAGTGAGTGATGTATTCACACTGTAAATAAGGTAAAGGCAACACATTCAAGTTCATTCTTCAGTTCTGATAAAAAAGAACCACACATTTGGCAGCCTACTCTCATTACAAACACGTATTAGAGTGAACCTCAGTTAAGAGATGTACATTACTTCAGTAACTTTATTGTGCTTAAGAAATATTTTGTGCAATTTGTTCTTTACTCCTGTACTGCTGAAACAAAACGTTCGTACCCTTACTCAATTACAGTTAAAAGGGGGTAAAAATACTTGTTATTCCTCACAATTTTATATAGACCTTCAAAAGGTGACATATCATGGAATTTTTCTTACTCTTTTGAAATAAAAGAGTTTGATGTACTTTGTTGACATACTCTAACCTTCTCAACACAAAGCTGACTTGTATCTTAAATAATAATAATAATAATAAAAAATTAATAAAAAAAAAAAACAGATTAAAAAGTCATCACACATTTTAGCAAAAAACTAAATCAGTGTTTTCTGTTGTTTTCTGTCAACAGTGTTTGGTGTAATCTAATTACAAAGTAATTAGTTGCTATAATCTCATTACTTTTTAAGGCAAGTAGTGTAATGTATTATATTTTACATTCTGTAATCAGATTACAGTTACTGACTTTAATTTAAGGTAATTACTTTAAAGTACATGGGTTACACATTTTTAAAATGTGAACATATGTTTTTGTGACAGATGAAGGGTATGCGACAATGAACAAGAAAGAAGAATAGACATTATTTTGAGTGGAAAAACAAACTTTCCTATGAAGGTGTTTTAGAAGATAACTTTCAAGTAAAATAATAAGTAATGTGATTATTTTTTGATGGAGTAATCAGTAAAGTAATTGATAACAATTTTATATAATTTATCATTTGTAGTGGATTACTTTTTGAGTAAATTAACCAACACTGGTGGACAAAGACTACGGCATTCTTGTGGTATCATCTTTACCCAGACTGATCTCACAGTGAAATCAGAAAGAGTAGGTTGATTTTTCTTTTGCTGAAATCGGTCTGTGCTTACCAAAATTTGAAACACTGCCCCCAATGTCCAAAGTGGTAAGTATTGTTAGTCATATGGGCACATTTTCTGGATTAAATATCAGTGAGGGGCGCCAAAAGCGAGTTGTGAAGGGAATTGTTTTCAGCTGTACAGGCTGTAATACAGTGAAGAGGAAAGCATATTTTATAAACTGTAGCCCCAACCCAAACCCCAAAAGCTCAGTGGAGTAAAAATGTAATCTTAGAGGTAAAAATGCAACCTTCAAATCATGCACATCATTGATTGTACAAATGCAATTACTTCCTGGTTTTAACATGGGATCCGAATCTGGGTCTCCCATGCTGCTGACACAACAAGCTTCCAGATGCGCCACAAGGGAAGGTAAACACATTGGAGCCAGTGCAAAAATGTTTGATAGGAGATGGCACTTGTCAATAAGTCGGCATAATGTGTCTGATCCTAGGGTACCAGAACTCTTGGAAACAACGACTTCCTGTGTGATCATGTTGCCATAAACCTTTGATAAAACTTTGGTTGGTCGCTTTACAGGTGTATCTCAATAAATTAGAATGTCATGGAAAAGTTCATTTATTTCAGTAATTCAACTCAAATTGTGAAACTCGTGTATTAAATAAATTCAATGCACACAGACTGAAGTAGTTTAAGTCTTTGGTTCTTTTAATTGTGATGATTTTGGCTCACATTTAACAAAAACCCACCAATTCACTATCTCAACAAATTAGAATATGGTGACATGCCAATCAGCTAATCAACTCAAAACACCTGCAAAGGTTTCCTGAGCCTTCAAAATGGTCTCTCAGTTTGGTTCACTAGGCTACACAATCATGGGGAAGACTACTGATCTGACAGTTGTCCAGAAGACAATCATTGACACCCTTCACAAGGAGGGTAAGCCACAAACATTCATTGCCAAAGAAGCTGGCTGTTCACAGAGTGCTGTATCCAAGCATGTTAACAGAAAGTTGAGTGGAAGGAAAAAGTGTGGAAGAAAAAGATGCACAACCAACCGAGAGAACCACAGCCTTATGAGGATTGTCAAGCAAAATCAATTCAAGAATTTGGGTGAAGGCATCAAGAGCCACCACACACAGACGTGTCAAGGAATTTGGCTACAGTTGCCGTATTCCTCTTGTTAAGCCACTCCTGAACCACAGACAACGTCAGAGGCATCTAACCTGGACTAAGGAGAAGAAGAACTGGACTGTTGCCCAGTGGTCCAAAGTCCTCTTTTCAGATGAGAGCAAGTTTTGTATTTCATTTGGAAACCAAGGTCCTAGAGCCTGGAGGAAGGGTGGAGAAGCTCATAGCCCAAGTTGCTTGAAGTCCAGTGTTAAGTTTCCACAGTCTGTGATGATTTGGGGTGCAATGTCATCTGCTGGTGTTGGTCCATTGTGATTTTTGAAAACCAAAGTCACTGCACCCGTTTACCAAGAAATTTTGGGGCACTTCATGCTGCTGACCAGGTTTTTTAAAGATGCTGATTTCATTTTCCAGCAGGATTTGGCACCTGCCCACACTGCCAAAAGCACCAAAAGTTGGTTAAATGACCATGGTGTTGGTTTGCTTGACTGGCCAGCAAACTCACCAGACCTGAACCCCATAGAGAATCTATGGGGTATTGTCAAGAGGAAAATGAGAAACAAGAGACCAAAAAATGCAGATGAGCTGTAGGCCACTGTCAAAGAAACCTGGGCTTCCATACCAACTCAGCAGTGCCACAAACTGATCACCTCCATGCCATGCCGAATTGAGGCAGTAATTAAAGCAAAAGGAGCCATTACCAAGTATTGAGTACATATACAGTAAATGAACATACTTTCCAGAAGGCCAACAATTCACTAAAAATGTTTTTTTATTGGTCTTATGATGTATTATAATTTGTTGAGATAGTGAATTGGTGGGTTTTTGTTAAATGTGAGCCAAAATCATCACAATTAAAAGAACCAAAGACTTAAACTACTTCAGTCTGTGTGCATTGAATTTATTTAATACATGAGTTTCACAATTTGAGTTGAATTACTGAAATAAATGGACTTTTCCATGACATTCTAATTTATTGAGATGCACCTGTACATGTTGGTCAGCAATCTCTTCCTTTCTAAGTGGGTGGTTCTTAGCCAAAAAATGGACCAGACTTTATGCTGATAGTCAAATATCTAGCTAAAAATAAAAATTCTGTCAACATTTACCATAGCTCACCTTTGCACAGTGCATTAGAAAAGCTTGTTCTCGTGTTAAGTTTTTAAGTGTAAAGTAACTTAAATTTCAGGTTGTTTCTCACCAAACCAATCGTATGTCTTCAGAAGACTTGACATATGGTGAATGAGTTGCATGGACTACTTTTATGACACTGAGTCACTAATAATAGGTAATATGGATATTGGAACAACAAAATAGTTTGTATAATATTGATATTATACTGATTTGATATGAACAGATAGAGTCATAGTACTATTGAAGTAGGGCAGTTAACTGTATAATCAACATACCATTACCAGAACATTTTTACAGATCATTGCAAAATGTACTGCTATTTATCTCTGTCAGTATAAATCTTCTCTTCATGTGGATTAAGAATTAAAACCAAAGAAATCCATGTGAAATGGCAGTGTGATTAGTGCTCATTGGCTGGATTGAGAACACAGTATCAGAACTCTGTTTGGAGTGAATGTGACTGAGTTACCAGGATTATTGTCACAGGTGGGAGTGCGGTCTCACTACACAGAGAGGATGTGCTCCAACATGCATCTAAAATTAAGCTGCACTTAAAAGTGTTTGAATGTTATTGGATTAAATAGCAAACATATCAAACCAATGGGCATTTAGTTTAAAGATAGCACAAGCACACCATTTCGAGCAAAATATTGGAGAAAAAAAAAAAGTTTATTTTTAATTTTTTTATTTTTAGGTTTTTTAATGATAAAACAAAAGACATTGTTCAAAATGAAGACAAAAAATATTTGGACACTTTCAGGTTGTCAGACGTTAGTGGAACATTTCCATAGTTAATGTGATAAACTACCTGTGGTTACTGATTTAGTACATCCACAAATAATCACCTTAACACCAGTTGGTTATAAGTCATTGCAAAAATGGCTCAGAATAGTTAATAAAAGGTATAGTTTAATTTGTTTCAGATGCCACTTGGTTTGATAATGTATCTAATGTAATAACATTTATATATTTTTTTCAAAGTAAGGCTTAAGCATCCAAATAATTTTTAGGGCCACTGTATTGAGCTTTTTTGTGATTTTGAGTCCGGCTTTTGAAATATCCAATATTTTTTTCCCCTGTCCTTTCTCATCTGTCCTATAAATAATAAAAAAAGCCAAAAATGGAATAAAACATAAGGTTTGAAAGCCCCCAAAGGATGCCAAAACAAAACATTTGGCAAACTCTTGACATTTGGCTGTGCTAGAGGTGCCAAAATTAGGCTACCTACTGAAATTTGTTTTTAAAAAGTTGACCTGTTGAAGTCATTATAAAATTTGCACATAGTCTAAAACATTCCATATTTTAAATCATTAGTTTGCAACTTAACACATTTTCTTAACCATTTATAAAGTGGCTATTTATACATTATTGGTTGTTCTAATCTCCAAATGAACCAGATAAAGAGTTTGGTAATGAGATTAAAATAGATAGCAAGGTGGGATGGACTCTGTATTACATTCTGGTGGTAATTTACTCAACTGCAATTAATTTGCTCAAAAGTAATTCAGCATGTACAGACAGCACTTTATAAAATGAGTCTCAAAGTCAAGGTCACCCTTCACCTTTGTTATTACTCTACTTTTTGGGCATTAAAACAATATTGTATTAAGTGATTGAAAACCATGAAAACCATTTGAGCAGAGCAGAATATGTTCAGAATGAAATACTGGTGATTCGTGGGCGGAGAGGACAGGCATACAGCAACCTGGAAGGTAACCTCACTTCCCGACACGTGGGCAGAGACAAGCAACCAACAGATACACGAGACAGCACCAACTAGACAAAGAGAGCAAGGTTAGCCGCTTGACAGCACAAACAATAATCTAGCGAAGGCAGTGAGGGCACACAAGGATTAAGTAGGGAGTGAAATCAGAGTGGAACAGGTGTAGCTAGCACGCTAATCAGTGGCATGATCAGTGGCTCCCCGGGAACAATCAATGTTCTCATGGAAACACTGAGCATGCATGCCAGCTCCGCCTGCGAGACATGAGGGAGAGAGAAAAACAAAACAACAGAATAAACCGGCAAATTGATCAGAGCCGTGACAGGAACACTATAGTTCTAATAAAGTTCCCAACATGGTCTTCTGCTGTTGTAGCCCATCCGCCTCAAGGTTCGACATGTTGTGCATTCTAAGATGCTATTCTGCTCTCTACAATTTTACAGAGTGGTTATCTGAGTTACCGTAACCTTTCTGTCGGCTCAAACCAGTCTGGCCATTCTCTGTTGACCTCTCTCATCAACAGGGTGTTTCCCTCTGCAGAACTGCCACTCACTGGATGTTTTTTTGTTTTTGGCACCATTCTGAGTAAACTCTAGAGACTGTTGTGCATGAAAATCCCAGGAGATCAGTAATTACAGAAATATTCAAACCAGCCCGTCTGGCACCAACAATCATGCCACGGTCCAAATCACTGAGATTAATTTTTTTCTTTATTAGTGTATTAGAGTAGAGTGTTCCTAATAAAGTGCTAAGTGAGTGTATAATGTTAATGAATAGCTGCTTTTCCACTATCGGACCAGTGCGAGCTAGGGCTATCAACTGGCCAGCCAGGGGCAATAGCCTCGGACCTTGAGCTGCAAGACCAAAATCGATCTGCGTTCCCACCATTGGGCCAATAACCCCGCAGCGTTGCCACTAAATCCCACCCTTAATACGCTGCTCCAGTTCCAACGTCACACACCTCACCCATTTCACAAGCAAGAGTGAAGCTCAAGCTGAGGTATCGTGTTATCTAGTTATCTAGAATATCGAGTTTATATTGAATGTAAACATTAGCTAGCTAGCAAGATAAGTTAGTGTTGACAACTCACCGACTGTAACTGCCATGGTGTCCTGAGTGGTCTTTCCACAAACAGCGGGACAATGTCCCAGCACACAGTCTATGAAAGTTCACCGAATCATGGAAAGTAATTTCTTTGGGCACCGTTTTGTCCATTGTGCGTTTTAACAGATTTGTACTGTGCGTATGTATTTTTTTCCCAAACCTGTACCGTTGTGCACTGGATACATAACCTGGCAAGTTTGGCGAAACTCTGCCTTTGACATTGAACCCGCCTCAATCCCTGGTTGGCCTTGTTTGACCCAAGGGTAATCGGCGGGCCAAGGGCCATTGGCCGTTTGCCCCGGGATGGCCTAGAGGAGGCATGATGAAGGCCCGGAAGTGAAAGGGGGAATGCAACTGGTCCTGGCACGCACTAACACGCCCTCATTTGGCCACAGCTAATGTTGCCTATGAAGTTTGGGCTTAAAATCTGATGGTATGGGTAAGGTTAGGTCACGTGGTCTCTGGTATGGGTCAGGTTTGGACTTTATTTTAAGGTCTATGCAGACCTCTAGCTCATATGTGCCCATACGTTTAACAACACTTCCAGCTTCAGACAGTGAGGGCAGTGATTCAGATTTCAATAAGCATAGACCAATTTCAGAGGAAGAACTTTTGACCAACTGTCACCAAATTCACAATGCGATCAGTCTGGTTCCTAAAGGTAGGATAGGATCACAGGGTAGAATCACAATGCGATCGGTCTGGTTCCTTTTAAGATACCTTCTTTTGGCAAAATTCAAGGCATATGTCCTTTACAGACAACTTTTGAGAAACAGTCAGTTTCAAAACAATGGACCAATGTTTGGGCAGGATAAACATCTCAAGGGTATACATTAGTGACAGTATATGGGAGGTAATGCGCCTATACATGCGCCTTCTGTTTAATTCCATTGTGCTTTTTCTAGATTTAAATTGAAGAACTTGTCTCTTTAAGCCCTGTTCACACCGCAAACTACGTTGTCACTTGGTGTCACTAGACTCTGCGATCTGTGTCGCTGGTGGGTGTTCCTACTGCTGTCAATTTTATGTTATTGTTGGACTGCTCCAGCCAGCTCTAGACTACTGTATCTCGCACAATCACTGCCTGGAGATGGTGAGCTCCACTGTCTTCACTATCATTGGTAGTTGCTCCCAAATGTTGCTCGTCATTTGCATAAAGTTGAAATTTCCTCAACTTCGTCTTGTCGCTATGGTGACATCTGTCACCAATGGTCACTGCAGTTCGTGTCGCAGGAAGTCGCTCTGCTCTCATTGAAAATTAATGAGATTTTGTCACTTTGTTGTGCAATGTCGTTGGCAGTGTGAACAGTGCTTTAGAAGGGGCCTATGTTTACCTATGTAGTCAATGGACAAGGCAGCTCACTTGGTTTTAGAACAGTTATGTAACAGCATTCCTCTGATCTCCCCTGCTGATATTTTGACAGTGCGGGATTTGAAAGGCATAAATCTCAGGTCTTAATCTAATGCCTGTGTGCCATGTGTTTGACTTGAAGCAAAGTGTGTGTGCGTGTGTTTGTAAAAAGCTGATAGGGGAGTTTTGTGGATGTGCTCAAGCCACAACTCGATCCGTCTTAACCATCTGAACACACACACACACACACGCACGCACACACACACGCACACACATACACACACACAAGTCCTGTTGAATTATATTACTGTTAGCATTACAGTATGTTTTCTAGTATGCACTTTACATCAAAAGCTTACAAGTTGAAACAATCGTTTATGAGCAGACAAGCTTTCACGCATACTAGGTGTTATGAGTAATGAAGTAGGACTTTAAAGATCCTGTAGGAGCCATTTATATTATGAATGTTTATTTTTACTTTTCTGTATACACCTGAGTTCATTTAGTTTTTCACCTGTATCCCGCCCCCTTTAATGGGATTTGTCTAGATGTAATATATATTTTGAACTGTGGGGGAGCGGGTGTACAGGGGTGAGCATATGGTTAAGAAAGAAAACAAATACATTATATAAGTAAAGGACCTTTTTTTTTTCTCTCTTTTTTTTTTTGTGCGTTGGAAACTTTACCCCCATATCAAGGAAGTGGCAAAATCATTTTGTTGTTTGGAATGAAGTCTTGTAAACTGTATGTACTGTATGCTAGTTTTATCCTACTTAAAGTTGCAAAAAATTAAAGGTGAAGTGTGTAATTTCTTCATTGCTAGCATCACTAAAAAAATACTGTTTTCAAACCTGTCTGATCTCATAAAACTTGAGTTTCTGTGGCAGATATTTGCAGAATGAAATTACACGGTTCATTACATGTATTGCGGCAGTTCTGAAGTGAAATGTCCACTGTGTGCCATAAAAGTGAGTTAGAAATTCAACTAAACAGATGAGGGTTTTAAGGTTAATGCTTTATTGAGTTTTAAATCAACAAAACCTACCACACTACCCTAAACCTAACCGATAGTATCAGAAAAGCAAATGTAAAAATAAAAACGAAATTGCTGAAGCAACCAAGTAATTTTGTGGTGCTTTTATGACACTTGTGGCTCACGTGTCATCTCGGGTGATCTTCAGGACTCGTACCATGGTCCTTTGCATCACAAGTGCAACGTTCTATCAGTTGAGCTACCGCACAATTTTATCACACCTAAATAAGCTTGTAAATGTAATTGATTATTTAATGCAAACATTAAAATGTAATGGCTTACAAGTCATGCACTATAGTAAAAGTTTTTATATGTCATAAGATAGCATTGTGTAAGGGACAGGGTGAAAAGTGTTTATGAACTGATAATCTGCCATTTTATTCGTAAGTTGTGAAAGGGAATAAAAGTCATTGTTGCTGTAGCGCCTCTAGGAAACGGCCACGATAAGTACAACGAGCTACGTCAAACTCATTTAGCAAAAATGTAAGTATAGTAATGTGATTCTATGAGACGAAGTTGGTCTTAACTTCCTGTTTCAATAGGAAATATGTCAACAGAAAACTGCGCTTCTCAAGCCATTTCATAAAGTATTCAAAAATCTCTTGTAGGGCTAGGCGATAAAACAATATCCATATTTATCCAAAAAAAAAATATATATATATATATATATATATATATATATATATATATATATATTCTTTGATAACGATAATAAACTTTTGAGTAATTTTCTATATTTAGACTATGTTCTACAAAACGCAAGCTGTTCTGAAAAGTTATACACACAACTAACTACCTTATCGGCTGATTTAATGACTGTGATTCAGTAAGTATTAGCTGACTAACTAGGTGTTAGCTTCTGTCTACCTAGCTTCATTACTGGTTTATATGACAGCAGGGCTATGTAGCCGATAGCCAGCTAATACTTCCTTTTTCTATATGTAGCCTATGTTCTACAAAATGCAAGCACTTTGGAAAAGTTATACACACAACAAACTTACTGAATCACAGTCATTAAATCAGCCAATTAGAAAGTATTAGCTGGCTAGCGGCTAAGCCCTGCTGTCATATTGTAACATCTATTGACTCTGTCACCCTTACCCCCCTCCTACAGGAGACCAGCCTCACATGATTACTGACTCTCTCCCACACCTGCAACGCATTCCCTCTGATTACACCCCTGTCTATATATTCCCAGTTGTATCTAGTTCACACTGCAAAGTCTTGCCATTCTCTTGTGTTTGCATTTCTGAGCATTTATCTACACCTACTATCTCCTGTGCATTGATCCTAGCCTGTCTATTGTTTACCCTGCTGCCAATCATTTTGGAACTGTCTGCCTGTATACTTGATCATCTGGTTTTGACCCTTGCTTGCCTTCAACGATTACATCTCTATTAAAGCTCTGCATATGGATCTTACTCCTGTGTCCAAGTCTGTATCATCATACATATAAACCAGTAATGAGGCTAGGTAACCGAAAGCTAGCATCTACCTGTAATATGATATTTTTGTGTATCGAGCAAAATAGCACTGACAATGCTATACATCTATCAACTGAACACAACAGCAAACACCTTTGCTGTTTATTTATATACTATTTAGTTAAAAAAAAAAAATAATGATCCATAGCGCTGTCACATCTGCCAATTTTTATTTTTTTTGACACAAGCAAGAAATTATTTATTTTTCTAGTAATGTTTATTGACAGGCAATCCTTCTCATAGTGCATTACTGCACTTCTTGAACTTCAAATTAAAATGTAGCTTACCCTGTGAAGTTTACTTGTAAACAAGTTATGTTTACATTTATTTTTGTGGTCTAACAAACAAGTGTAATGCATTTCCTTCCCCATTAATGGTATTACATGTATATGGAGATAAATATGGATATCGAACGAAATTAAAATAAATTTTGTGATAATATTTTTGGCCATATTGCCCAGCCCTACCTGTCTTGTTGAGCACCATAGTGTAATACCACATGTTATAATTGCAGGGCTACACAAATTTATTAATTCTCAGACATGTTCTTAATAACCAAAGCTGTCTATTTGCTGGATGTGTGCCCCCAGAACGAGGTGTAAACTACAGGATTTGGTTCATTCCAGGCTGTATTTGTGTGTAAACTCTGCCTTGATTTCTCAGTATTGACTTTTCCATCTTGCTGTCTCTCCTTCATCCTGCTTTAAAGACCATTGGGATTCAGGCTTATGAGGGGCAGGGGCTCAGAGACTGAGGCTGTCAAATTCAGTTTGTTCAGGTCTTTCTAATGCACATGTCTCATGGGAATGAATGGATGGAGGAGCACTAACAGTTCTTCATAATCCCTCATTTCAATTCTTCACCAGCATCGACTGCACCATAAGTGACCCAGAGATGCTCAGATACTGTACTACAGCACTACTAGGCATACACCAGCACACGACACCAGTAATCAATCAGGGATAATGTGAAATCATTTGGTCATTATCCCAAAATAAACGCTATGGTGATCAGGTCTTCCAGCATCCTAAAGGGGTTTATTTTTTTCCAATAATGACTGTCTGACTGTATTGTACTATTTATTACACAACTACTTAGATTAATATTTATATGGACTTGGAATATTGATCTGAGTTGAAATAATTTCATTAGCCGTTTCCAATGTATTTGTTGGTCTCAGAACTGATTGTGTGATTGTGACATGCCAAGTTTAAATAGTAATAATTTACATTAATATCCCCTTTGTTAAGGGATTATAAAGGGGTTCATTAATTACTAGCAAGTCATTTACAAATGCATTATAAATAATTTATATGTGGTTATAACAACATGCATAAAAAGGGTGACATTCATACAGGGCTGCAGGTAGGAATTCATGGGGCCGGTACACAATGCGCACAGGGTGCCCACCCTCCAGTCCGGGGGGGTGGAGGTGGTGGGGGGAGTTGTCTGCGGATAGTTTTCACATCAGCATGTGCTACCCGGACGGATTTCGAAGCTGTGTGCTATCTCCTTGTTTATATCTGTGTCTCCCACTGAATGCTTTTAGATGCGCTATACAATATGGAATAGACTTTCTGTGGACACTCCATCTACTCCAGGACCCCCTCAAGCCCAGGCCCGGGACAAAAGGTCCAGTTGAACCCCCTTATTGGCGGCCATTCTTTCATGCAATAACTGCTAAATAGTAATAATACTATTTAATAACACCTGGCAAATAACAAATAATAATTTTACCTCATATGTTATAAATGCTTAATAACACTTATTAACATTAGTAATCTATGAAAATGTACCATAGTGTAAAGTGGACACATTTACACTAATTTATTAAGGGGCTACCAACATTAGAAACCTGTACATAAAAGTTCAGTGTGGTTTAATGGTCATCAGGCTTTATTTTATGAGATATGCAAGCTAATCAAGACATTACAGTAATTAATGTAAAAGTGAACTGAAGCAAATTGACATAATCCCTCCTTTTAATGTCACTATAACAGATTTTTACTACATTTTACTACATCTATGTTAAGATTAGGGGTGTGCAGTGAAGCCATTATCTGTATTTGTATCTGTATCTGTTCATTTGACAAAATTATCTGTATCTGTCTCTTTATTTGGATAGAAACGTGTGTGGGTGGTGCTTACATCGGAAGTGCGTCAAAACTAAATGAAACACCCATTTTTAAGTGTTACCCTTACATTTATAGTTTCTATTAATAAAATATGCCTTGTATATGCCTTTTCATAATAATAATAATAATAATAATAATAAATATTATTATTAGACAATTATTATTAAAAAATTTTTTTTTTCTTACCAGATGAAGATGAATTTGTAGGCTATGGAATATGTTGTGGTTTCTCCTGGCATTTCAGATATCAATATCAGAATTTTCATTTGTCTGTGCATGTATAACAACATTATTCTGAAGGCAGGAGGTGTCAAGCAAAATGTGAAATGTCAAGCACACTGTAACAGTATAAGGATGGGCAAGGAGGAGGCGGAAACCTGGCTGAAGAGTCAACATAAAGTTTTAATGCAAAACTCAACATAAAACAAACATAAACAAGCACATACACATGCAGCGCAGCCGCGTGCTTCTCTCTCTCTCTCTCTCTCTCGAACTGGCACCTCCGGCTCCCCTTTATCTCACTCTCCCAATGATCAGCTGATTCAGCACCGGCCGTAAACCATCACGGCCCGGCCACGCCCTCCTCCTTGTCACACTCCTCCCCCACCTGATTCAGGCCGGGGTGCCACTGGACTGACTTTCTCCCCCCACCTCTGGAGGGGAGGTGCTGCCCTTCCGGCCGTTTCATCAGTCGGTTGTCCACCCCGCCTCCTGTGAATCCGGGGGAGAGACTAGCGGAGGCACAGGGAGAGGGAAAGGGCGAGTGGAGAAACACAGAGAGAAAGAGGAGAGAGAAAAACTTGCTCACCGGTTCCCGAACATGCTGTCGCCCGGCCCCCCAACTGCTCCACCCTCTGGCGGATGACAGCTCGCTCCTCCCCCGGCAGACGACAGCGAGTCCTCCAGCCCCTGGCAGATGGAACCCCTCCTCCCCTTCTTTGGCAGATGGAAGCGTTTCCTTTGGCTCTCGGCGGCTGGCAGCGACCCCTCCGTCCCCAGGTAGATGGCCACGGCTGCTCCTTTGGCGGACGACAATGGCAAGGACTCCGTGACAGCGCATCTCCCCTCCCTCCTGGATTTCGGCACCACTGTAACAGTTAAAGGTTGGGCAATGAGGAGGCGGGAACCGGCTGAACAGTCAACATAAAGTTTTAATGCAAAACAGCACGGCCGCGTGCATCTCTCTCTCGAACTGGCGCCTCCAGCTCCCCTTTATCTCGCTCTCCTGCTGATCAGCTGATTCAGTGCCCATCACGGCCCGGCCACGCCCTCCTCCCCGTCACACACACATTTTGCAGTGAATAAAAAATACAAATTCAAACATGAAAAGAAATTAAAATAAAATCAGTATAGCCTACAAACAGGTGAATGTCCCATAAGTCTATCAAGAATTTTTACGATAGGCCACTATTATTTAGTTAAATAAATAAATAAATAATAATAATAATAATAATAATGTTAAATTTGTATAGTGCCTTACCAGATTTCAAGAACACTTAACATTTTCAAATTTAACAGTTTAAAGAAGAAGAAGAAAAAAAGACGGAGCATATTTCAGTTTCTTCGTTTTACATAAGGAGGAATATTCCTAATAGATGAATAATCTATTCAAGTGTAAATCGTGTGATACATTAACATAGACATTTCAAGAAGTTGAATGTGTATATGATGTTGTATCTTAGTTAATGATACACTTGACAAGCTCCAGACACGCACAATTAACAGAGACCACAAACAGAATCGAGACCACGCCCATCCAATCTGAAATCGCAACATGCTCACACTGCAAAAAATGATTTTCGAGACAAGTATTTTTATCTTGTTTTCCTGTAAAAGTTTCTAAACATTCTTAAAAAGTGATTTATTTACCTGTCAAGCAAAATGGGATAAGATATTAAGTCTTGTTTTAAGATAAATCTGACAAAATTTGTGAACATTAGACTTAAAAAAAGAAAAAAAAAAAAATCTGCCAGTGGGGTAATCAAAATAAACTTAATTCAAAGGCAAAACAAGTTTATTTTGCTTACCCCACTGACATGTTTCTTTTCTTGCATTTTCATTCATAAGGTGTACACTTTAGAAATATTGGCTGCACAGATTCATAATTTCATTGTAATTTTGGATATGTTTATTTAAAATGTCACTTTATCCTTGTGCTTTTTGGATAATCAGTCACAAATATTTTTGTATATTATTTGGATGAATCCATTATTCGTTTTGCAGTCATTGTTCGTGTCTTTCCTAATAAGGTAATTGGCTTCGGACACATCCCTAGTTAAAATGCTCATATTTGGCTAAGTACTGGATGAAAATTGCCCTTTTTATGTATGTTGCTATAAACTGCATGTAAATTATTTGTAATGCATTTGTAAATGACTTTAGTCAAAAAATCTCTTTTTGTGTTCCACAGAAGACTTGGCTATGGCTGTATTTAGTTGTGTTTTTGGACACTGGTGTATCATCTGAGGTTAGGATGGCTCAGTCTATGCTGAGATTGCACAGTTCTGCTGATGTCTGTCCCCTGAGAGAGCCCTGATCCACCAAACCCACACACTCTGATTCACACACTGCTCTCCATCATTGATCTGTATTGACGAAGAGGTCATGGTAAATGGGCACAGGGCCTTTAGTTTGATTTCATCAGCCACAGATTATAATAGAGCCACGTAGGTATTGTGGTGTTGATGTACTGTGATGACATTGATGGGTGTTTATATCTTTTAACCTCATGGGCTTTATTAATCACATCCACTCTAATGTCTTTCTTTCCTTCGTCATCTTATCTTAATTAAATTCACTGAAACTGGTGACGTTCACACTTTTAATATTCCCTTTTTGTTCAGCGTACCTTTTTATATCTCTTAAAGGATGACATTTTCCCACCTCACTGACATAAAACCTCAAAATGAGACATCAGGTTTGGGCTGACACTTGTTTGACACAAGTTTCCCTTTGTTCATCTCTGTAAATACACTCATTGACAGCTCTCTGTAGATGTTTTTCTGAAATCAGGTGCCATTGATGGAGATGCTACATTACCCCCAACAGAGTCTTGCTGCAGACATGCACTCTCCGCACACATGCTCTCTGCAGTGGTCAATTCCAAGCAGCTGCCTTACTGGTAATGCACTGTAGTTACAGTAAACTGTAGTTATGGCTAAACAACTTTCTATGACTTTCCCACATAACATCATATCTAAAACATGTTTGAAATACAGCTTGAAATGTAAGAAATACATAATGTGAACAAATTAATTATGTTTAATTTGTTTCTCCTTGTATTTCACAGATTTCACAAAAATCATACATATTTTTATTTTTTATTTTTATTTTTTTGTGTGTGCGTGTTTTTTTACACAATGAAGTGAAGTGGTAAAAATCTTATACAACAATGATAATGCAACTTATTTGTGGTTCCTCTGCAGAAAGTGCATTTGACGACTAGACAAGAGAACACGTGAGCTGAGACTGCACATCTGCAGTCCTTCTCACAAAAATAAGTACTCTTTCGGCTGAAATGGTGCACGTGATGGTTGTGTTAATTATGGTCCTGATTTTCAGAGGGGGAAAGTGTGTGGGAAGAGAGACACTTAACATGAGAAAGGAGCCCTGACCTATCATTTATCTGACCATAGGAGGGGTGACATTGGTTTCCGGCTCAACGCTTAGTGGATTGGGTGTAATATAGAAAACCTCTTTTCTCAGAATAATTCTTGAACAAGCCTCTGGCCTAATCTAAATAAAAGAATCCAATTCAGGGCTCAATAATAAAGGATTTTTTTCTGCTGGCCCAGTCATATTTACCATCTTTGAATATTCATGACATGAGTTGAAAGATTGGATTGGATACCTTTGCACAAGGTATATAAAAGTATATCTACTTTTATTTTACTTGAAATATTTTAAAATATACAATTATCACACTTATTCTGATGCCGTACAATCATTGGAAGTGCATTATTCTACATATACAACATCCATTTTTTTAATTAGGCATGAGTTGAAATGATGTTCTATTCTAATCAACAGCATGTCACAAATGCTGTCAATAAGAGTTTAAGTTGTACTGAACTTAGATATTGAACCTGAAATATTCCTTGAAAATAAACAGACTAGTAAAGAAAATGGGGAGAATTCACTAAGAATGAATTGTGCCCAGTAAAGGCATTGTTCATTTGCATGTGCTTTCTGCACTGGTTTAGCACCCGATTCACTAAAGTAATTATGCAGATTAGGCAACGGTGCAAACACGCCCACAAAGACTGTGCTAATTGCAATTTGCACTCGCAATTCCATTCACACAGGTCGGTTCTGAGTGCAAGAGACAGCAGACCATGTGATCTTGACACACTCTGCCAGGACTGTATAATGCTCTTCTCCAACATTTAATCTTTATTTGATGAATTACTGCTGCCATAAACAATAGAAAATGTACATAAACATATCTTTTTAATAAAAGTCAGTTTTACCACCTGCTTTCCTCGGCGGTAATAGCGCAAGGCTAATTGCATGGGCAAAAAGCACAGAATTTTGTGATTCAACTCCAGCACTGATTAAGCCTGTTTAACCTTGTGCGACCCCGCGTATACACACATGGACATTGTATTTTTATCGTGAAACAGCACACTGCTAAACACAATGTACACTAATGTGTACAATAGTACAAGGTTTTCATTAGAAATCCTGTATTTATTGTGCATTTTCACATTGAGAAATTTAATTTGCTTTCAGAGGCTTTATATGAAAATATGGTGCATTTCTAACTATTCTGAGACCAGTGCAGACAGACAGCACACTAGAGGTCAAGTCATTCACTAAATAGTAAGCAAGGGACCAAGTGCGCATACTATAGCTTACCTATGAAGCGAAGTGTATTCAAGTCAAACTTCCTATCAAAAGTTCAGTTTCAGGCTGCAGATGATGTTTGAACCACTCAACATGTTTGGCAGACATGGGACAATGTTTATCAGTACATAGATTCAGAATTTATAATGTATAATTTTATTTGAACATGGTTGGTAGTGATTGGACGATGCTGGCCATTACTTGTATTAGAATTAATTATGCTTTGACAGTGCAAAGAGATTTTGTTGTCAAAGTAGAAAAAAAACAAAAAACAAAAACATTGTAACATAAAAGTCAAATCAATCAAATAATTTTTATTTGTATAATTTTTTATTTGTGCTTTTCCCATTACACATTGTTCCAAAGCAGCTTTACAGAAAATCAGCTGTAATATCTGTAACATCTCAAAAGCATGAATAACCAACACTCCTGGAAAAAGTAATATATATATATATATATATATATATATATATATATATATATATATATATATATATATATATATATATATATATATATTATAATAAACAATTTGATAAAATAAAAATCTGACTTTCTAGAGCTTGGTATTATTTACATTTTCACACCTTAGTCCCGTTGTCCTAAGTCAAGATGGCGCCGAGTATGGCTGCTGTGTTTCGAGCTCCAACCCAACATTGCAGTTTTTTGTTTGTTTTGTCTATGATTCTTATGTTTTTTGTCTTGGATGTTGTCTGCCTTATCGTCTACGTTAGACAAACACTTGGACATTGGTTCTGCAATAGCACACCAAAAACCGGACTTTAAATTCCTCAATGCTGACCTGCTGTTTACAAACACGACAGCAGAGCCCTTTGTCTGGGCTGCCCGGCCATGGAAACATAACCGGAAAAGGGGAAGGAGAGCCGGCATTCTCATCAGACTAAGATGTCATGCAAATCGACCCCCCGCTACCCAGTATTCTACTGGCAAATTTTCAGTCTCTGGACAACAAGCTCTGCAAGCTGAGAGCACGGATCTCTTTCCAACGAGAGACGAGGGACTGCTGCATTATCTGCCTTACAGAAACTTGGATGTCTGTGGAGATTCCAGACTCAGCCATCGAACACGTGGGGTTCTCCGTGCACCAAGCAGACAGAGCGAAAAACCTCTCAGGTAAAAGCAGAGGTGGTGGTGTATGTTTTATGATCAACAAATCCTGGTGTGATCAGAGGAACATACATTCTATCAAGTCTTCCTGCTCTCCTGATCTGGAATTTCTCATGCTTGTGTGTCGGCGATTCTGGGAATTCACAGCGGTCATTATCACAGCTGTGTACATCCCCCCACAAGCCGACACAGACCGGGCACTCAAGGAACTGTATGGGAGTATAAATGAGCAGGAAATCGCGCACCCTGAGGCCGCATTCATTGTGAACGGAGACTTTAACAAAGCCAATTTCAAATCAATTGCACTGCAATACTACCAACACATCAGTTTCAACACACGAGGGGACCGGGTTTTTGGACCTTACAGGCAGAAACTGAAATAGGAAGCACCCGCCCTCAGAACGATCCAGTGCTGGTCGGACCAATCAGATTCTGTGCTACAAGACTGTTTTGATCACGCGGACTGGGAGATGTTCCGGTCCGCCTCTGATGATGACATCAAAGTTTACGCTGATACCTTTACATGTTTCATCAGTAAGTGCATAGAGGACATTGTACCAACCAAAACTATATGGATCTACCCGAACCATAAATTATGGATTAATAGCGATGTTCATCCGGCACTTAATGTGCGGACCTCCACTTTTAATTCCAGTAACGCAGAGGAACATAAACAAGCCAGTTATGCCCTCCGCAAAACTATCAGAGCAGCCAAACATCAGTACAGGGACAAGATTGAAGGACAGTTCAACACCACCGACTCTAGAAGCATGCGGCAGGGAATTAATATCATCATTTTATTCAAAGGGAATAAAAACTCTGCTGCAAACACTGCTGCCTCGCTCCCGGATAAGCTAAATACTTTTTATGCTCGTTTCGAGGGAAATAACACCACCCTCATGGAGAGAGCTCTCGCAGCCAAAGCTACAGAGGTTAGTTCACTCTCTGTCTCTGTAGCGGATGTAACCCGATCCTTCCGACGGGTGAATATCCATAAAGCCTTGGGTCCAGACGGCATTTCGGGCCGTGTCATCAGAGCATGCGCAAACCAACTGGCTGGTGTTTTTACGGATATTTTCAACCTTTCCCTCTCCTTATCTGTGGTCCCCACATGCTTTAAAACGTCCACCATTGTGTCTATACCAAAGCAATCCAAAATCACTTGCTTAAATGTCTGGCGTCATGTTGCTCTGACCCCTATCATCAGCAAATGCTTTGAGTGACTAATCAGAGATTACATCTGCTCTGTGCTGCCTCCCTCACTGGACTCACTGCAGTTTGCATACCGCAACAACTGCTCCACTGATGATGCCATTGCATCTACACTACACACTTCTCTCTCCCACCTGGAAAAAAGGAACACATATGTGAGAATGCTGTTTGTAGACTACAGCTCAGCATTCAACACCATAGTGCCCTCCAAGCTTGATGTGAAACTCCGGGCTCTTGGCTTAAACAGCTCGCTGTGCAGCTGGATCCTGGACTTCCTGTCAAGCAGACGCCTGGTGGTTAGAATGGGCAGCAACATCTCCTCATCACTGACCCTCAACACTGGAGCCCCACAGGGCTATGTTCTCAGCCCACTCCTGTATTCCCTGTACACACATGACTGTGTGGCAACACATAGCTCCAATGCCATCATTAAGTTTGCTGATGATACAACGGTGGTAGGTCTGATCGTTGACAATGATGAAACAGCCTACAGAGAGGAGACACGCTGGTGACAGGAGCACAACCTCTCCCTCAACATCAGCAAGACCAAGGAGCTTGTG